>NC_134494.1:17415664-18015664 GCF_040206685.1 Ascaphus truei | reverse complement strand
TGTATCTCTTAAGGAGCTGCAGGATCGTAATATAGCTGTGTTAATGCATCTAAGTAGGAATTGTAAGTAATCCAGCACAAGCAGAGTTAATCTTGAGACTACAGGACATAAAAGGAGGCTGCTACCACGTATGCACTTACGTCACTGAGGAAGCTAATGCGAAACGCATCTGACGTTTTTTGGGCATCACAGGCCACCATACAGAGGAGGAAAAGCATTTCCAGCTTGGTCAGCATCTCGACTGGAGCGCATGTGCATGCGCAACAGCACGGGAGCTGGAGATGGAGTGTGTGAGCAGTGGAGCAAACGGAAGGAGACAGAGTTCGTGTACAAGTTCTTGGTGATCCTCCCTGCTGCTTAGTGGACCCTGCGCATTATCCTAAGACCCTACCAGCTGGAACGGAGGCCACGAGAGACTACCCATCCTGTGGAGGGATGCTCTGTGGAGTCTGGATATATCTCCTCTCTATGCCAATATTGTTTGGCCGCTTGTGAGTTTTTAATCTCTATTTTTCTTTTTATTAATAAATGGTGTTACACTATATTTTCCCTTCTCTTCCCTATTTTTGAGGAATCATCAAGGGGTTCCCCCTCTCTTACCCCCCCCCCCCCCACCTGGACCGAAAGACCAATCCATTGATAGGATCAGACATTTGATGTAAGTGTGTTTCTTCCTCCCCCTTTCAAGCTATAAGGTATCCCCACACATTGTGGTCCCCTATTTCTCTTTTTACGTTGCAAGTGTCCTGGAAACACGAGTGGAACAACGCGCCTGAGGATCTACCCCCCTTCCCTTTTTCCGCTGACATGGGACCTCTCCTGAAACATGGTAAGTGAATAAGTAATTTTCCTCGATTGTAAGTGCCAAATCGATGGTGCGTCTTACAATCGAGGAAATACGGTAGTTAAAAGTGACTTAAGTAAACTCAAAGCAGATTTGAATATGTGTGGAAATATGTGGAATATGAATGAAAAATTCAATGAATATGAATTACAATTAGAAAATACCATTGACAAGTATACCCAAGAGTTTAAAACTAGAAAACATAAGAAACTCTTAAGGGATACTAAAGACTTTCAAGAGGGAAAAATCTTTAAATACCACAATAAAAAAACACAAACGAAGGAACAAATTGCTGTTCCAAGTGATCATTCCACTGATTGGAATTCCTCAAACACTGATAGCTCAACTCAACAAAAACAACAGAGTACCTTTATTAACACTAGATCTAAGAAGGCACAGGAACCTCCAAACAATACCCCCCTCCTCTTTTTTAGGGATAGAACCCCCACCAGGTCCACCAGACCTTTATTCAAAAGGACAAGGCGGGGCAAGGGGAGGAAGAAGAAGGGGGTCCAGGAACCGAAGACAAGGGGGTTTCAACAGAGGGGGTTATCACTGACTAAAAATCAATCAATAAGTGATAACTTCATCATTAACCTGAGTCCTCTTGTCCTCACTGATCCACATATTAGAGTCCTAAGTAAGGGCCTTTACTTCTCCCCCACAACCACTGTGGATCTATTTGAAAATGTAAAGGATACCCAGCTCTTTGCACGTAAACTCCTACTACATAAACACTTTTAAACGGTCTCAATTGAATCAAGCCATATATGCAGGAATGGAAAACCCCAGTGATTTGGATGCAGCCTGCTACGATACACTACTGAATTTATGGGAAGAAGGTGACATTCCATCTGGAATGGGACCATATACACAACTTAAACCTTCCAGTAAATTTACACCAGGAATGCATGACAGCAGCAATCTTGACACATTTGTTAAACTTGTTACACAGGATCTGAGCAGATTACTTAACATCAGATATAATGGTATTATGAATCAGTATGAGAGGGTAGCATTGAAAGAATTGTAAGAAAATTCCAATATAACGATAAAACCCTCGGACAAAGGGGGCAATATTGTATTGATGGAAACTGACAATTACATCAAAGAGAACATGAGACTACTTAGTGATGTTACTTGTTATCGTGTTCTAGACAAAGACCCCACGATTGAATTTCAAAGGGAACTTAAATCGATTCTAGAAAAAAGGTCTAGAAGAACAACTAATCTCAAAAAACGAACACCAATTAATGTTTAACAAGACACCACAAACGGCGACCTTTTACACACTTCCCAAGGTACACAAAAATAGGTCTAATCCCCCCGAACGACCTATTGTGTCTGGAATAGGGAATATAACAGAAGGACCAAGAGTATACCTGGATAAGGTCTTAAGGCCCTTTGTTCTAACCTTACCATCTTATGTCAGAGATACCCAAGATGTGCTACGCAGATTAGAGGTGGTAACAGTTGATAAAGGCACACTCCTCTGCAGCCTAGACGTAGAATCTTTGTATACCAGTATACAACACCCCTTTGGTATACAAGCAACATCATACTTTCTACGTACTAGAGGCACCCTGCACTCTAACCACAACCAATTTGTATGTGACCTTTTGAATTTCGTACTTACACAATTACTTCTTGTTAATGACAAGGTCTACCTCCAGGTACAGGGCACCGCTATGGGGACGACATGTGCCCCCACATATGCAAACCTGTACCTGGGGTGGTGGGAGAAACAAACTATCTTGAGTGACACACTACAGGAATACACGGACAATATCATCCTCTGGTTACGCTATATTGACGACGTGTGTATTCTCTGGAAAGGGAGTCAGACTTTATTCAATAAGTTTGTAGACATCCTCAATACCAACACACATAACTTGAGACTTACACACGAAGTCAATGATAAGAGTATAGTATTCTTTGACCTACGCATCAGCATCAAATTGTCTGTGTGTCCTGCAATCCTCATACCCTGCTGTCTATTTAGCTCATTTTAGTTCAATTTAGGTAAAAACATCTCAAATTGTCTGTGTCCTGCAATCCTCATACCCTGCTGTCTATTTAGCTCATTTTAGTTCAATTTAGGTAAAAACATCTCAAATTGTCTGTATGGAAATCATCCCCCTATTGCCTTAATTTAATTCATCTTTCACACTTGTGCAAGACAACACCCACCTTTGAAAAACAATCTGGTTTAACATCCCTCACATGTGCTAATTAAGTTTGTTGTACCAACCAGGTGACTTTCTAAATGTATATAAGTAAACTTACAACAGCCATTGCTGCTTGCAGCCTTTGCTCTTAAGCAGAAATGCTTTTAAGTAGAAATCTTTCAAGTAGTATGGAAGTTTAAAAAGGAAGTTCAAAAAGAAGTGGAAAAAGTGGACACAATCTACTGCTTCTGATTCCTGCATTTGAACTACGCTGGAAAGGAGGTTATCATCCCACACTGCACATCTCAACACATAACTATTGCTGTGATGCCACCTTTACTTTTTATATTTACTGTAACCTCACTTATTCTCAAATTATGCACTTCCTTCCACCAGCCTCATCATGTCTCTAACTCTATTCATATTTCGCCATCTCTCCTTACTTCACCACTTCTCAGTTCACATGAACTCCTCTCTTACCTGCGCCCTCTGTCACCACACAGTTATGCCGCCTGCACTAAAACACACCCCTACAAATCATCCTCACACATTCTCTTTCTGTCCATGCTTCTCCTCCTTGCTTCTGGGGATATCTCTCCCAATCCTGGTCCCTGCCTTATTTCTACTTGCTCTCGTCCTCGCCTTCCACATGCAACTTCTACTCCTTCTGGTGTCAACCCCTCTAACCTCATACCCATCCCCTGCCACCCTCCCTCCTCTCTCCCTTTCTCCTGTGCCCTTTGGAATGCTCGCTCCCTCTCTAACAAGTTCCTCTCTGTGCATGACTTCTTTCTCTCTCACTCCCTGCTTCTCTTTGCTATAACTGAGACCTGGCTCACTCAGTCTGACTCTGCTCTGGAAGCTGCCCTCTCCTATGGTGGCCTTTCCTTCTCCCACACTCCACGCCCTGGTGGCAGGGGTGGAGGCGTGGGGCTCCTGCTCTCCTCTCTCTGCCGTTACAGAACAGTTTCTATTCCCCCCTCTCTTGCTTTTCCCTCCTTCGAGGCTCACACAGTCCAGATCTTCTCTCCTCTCCCGGTCCTTGTGGCGGTCATCTATCGCCCACCTTCCTCTACTCATCCCCCTTCTGCCTTTCTCTCTCACTTTGAATCCTGGCTCTCTTTCTTTCTCTCCTCAGACTCCCCTGTTCTTCTCCTTGGGGACTTCAACTGCCACATTGATGACCCCTCTCTCCCTTGCGCTTCCCGCTTTCTTTCTCTAACCTCTTCTTTTGGCCTTCAACAGTGGACTGCAGCCAGCACCCACAAGGATGGCCACTACTTAGACCTACTCCGACTTCTACATTTCCCCTTTTCCTCTCTCCGACCATCACCTCGTCTCATTTTCTCTCTCTCGCTTCTCTCCATCTCCATCTCCATCTCGCCCTCGTTTTTGCAGAAACCTGCGCTCTATTAACCTACCAGCTCTTGATTCCACTTTACGCTCCTCCCTCTCCTCTCTCAGTTCTGCTTCAGACCCTGACAACCTGGTCAGGAACTACAACTCTGCCTTATCTTCCTCTCTTGATCTTCATGCCCCACTTTCTCTCTGCCGTCCTCGCCCTTCTAACCCCAGACCCTGGCTAAACTCCCACACAGTCCATACGGCAGAACATCCCATCTGTTGCCTCCTCCCATCCCACAATGCTTCCCAACTCTCCTCCTGTCTTTCTTGACTCTTTTTCTGCTATCTCGGAGGAGGATGTATCACTGCTGATCTCCTCTTCTCCCTCTACCACTTGCCCTCTTGATCCCATTCCCTCCCATCTCCTAAAACCTCTTGCTCCTTCTATAATCCCTATGCTCACACAGATCTTTAACTCTTCCCTCTACTCTGGTACCTTTCCTTCATCCTTCAAGCATGCAACCGTTATACCATTACTCAAAAACAGCAAGCTTGACCCTACCTGTCCTTCTAACTATCGACCTGTCTCCCTCCTGCCTTTTGCCTCCAAACTCCTTGAACGTCTTGTATTCTCTCGATTGCTACACTTTCTCAACACCTATTCTGTACTAGACCCTCTACAATCTGGCTTCCGCACTGCTCACTCTACTGAAACAGCCCTCACTAAAATAACTGACGACCTCCACGCTGCCAAAGACAGAGGTCATTATACTCTGCTCATATTACTCGACCTCTCTGCAGCATTCGACACCGTGGACCACCCTCTTCTCCTTCACATTCTCCATACTCTTGGTATTCGGAACAAAGCTTTATCCTGGATCTCCTCTTACCTCTCCCATCGTACCTTCAGTGTCTCTTTTGCTAACACCTCCTCCTCCTCTATTGATCTCTCTGTGGGGGTACCCCAGGGCTCTGTCCTGGGACCCCTTCTCTTTTCTCTCTACACACTCTCTCTAGGTGACCTAATCACATCTTTTGGGTTTAAATATCACCTCTATGCTGACGACACACAAATTTACCTTTCAACCCCTGACCTTACACCTGCTATACAGACCAAAGTTTCTGAATGCCTCTCTGGAATATCATCCTGGATGGCCATCTGCCGACTGAAACTTAACATGGCAAAAACAGAGCTCCTTATACTACCTCCCAAACCTGGCCCCACTACATCCTTCCACATTGCTATTGGAAATACGATCATTCACCCAGTAGCCCAAGCACGCTGCCTAGGGGTCACACTTGATTCCTCTCTCTCATTCTCCTCTCATATTCAAAACGTTTCTAAAACTTGTCGCTTTTTCCTCCGCAATATCACAAAGATACGCCCTTTCCTCTGTTACTCAACTGCTAAAACTCTGACTCAGGCCCTCATTCTCTCACGTCTCGATTACTGCAACCTCCTGCTGTCCGGCCTTCCTACCTCTCACCTGTCTCCCCTACAATCTATCCTAAACGCTGCTGCCAGAATCACTCTACTCTTTCCTAAATCTGTCTCAGCGTCTCCCCTGCTGAAATCCCTCTCCTTGCTTCCGATTAAATCGCGTATCTCACACTCAATTCTACTGCTCACTTTTAAAGCTTTACATTCTTCTGCCCCTCATTACATCTCAGCCCTAATTTCTCGCTATGCACCATCACGACTGTTGCGTTCTTCTCAAGGAAGTCTTCTTACTACCCCCTTTGTATCTAAAGCTCTCTCGCGCCTTAAACCTTTCTCACTTTCTGCCCCACACCTCTGGAATGCCCTTCCCCTCAATACCCGACTAGCCCCCTCGCTATCCACCTTTAAGACCCACCTTAAGACACATCTGCTTAAAGAAGCATATGGGTAGCACTGGATAATCATGGACAGATGACACAAAGCTTGGCCCCCTGCAGACGCACTTACTAGTATTCCCTCCTACTGTCTCTGTACGTTCTCCCTACCTACCAATTAGATTGTAAGCTCCTCGGAGCAGGGACTCCTTCCTAAATGTTACTTTTACAGTATGTCTGAAGCACTTATTCCCATGATCTGTTATTTATATTTGTTATTTATATGACATGTATTACTACTGTGAAGGGCTATGTACATTTTATGGCGCTATACAAATAAAGACATACATACATACATCAACACAGAGGGAGTGGTCACTACAAGTACTCACTAAGAAAACAGCTACAAACAACTGTCTCAGAGCAGATAGTCATCATCCTGTATCCCTTATCAAGGAAATACCTACAGGACAGTTCCTACGCATTAGGAGAAACTGCTCAGAACTAGCTGACTTCAAACTACATGTAGAATCTATGCGCCAGAAATTTCTCAAAAGAGGTTATAGTCATAAGACCATCAAAACGGCATACCAGAGAACGCTAATGACACCAAGAGAGTCATTCCTGCAGTGTAAGAACAAGTCTGAGGACAAGAAACTCGTACGTTTCATAGGTACCTATAGTGCACAATGGAGAAATATCAAAGACATTTACTCAAAACACTAGCACATATTACTCCAAGACCCGGATCTCAATGAGGTCTTGAATAGCGAACCAGCTATGGTGAGCAGATGGTCACGGAACCTCAAAGATGTCCTGGTCCAAAGCCACTTCACCAAAAACAAAATCAATTCTCCGTATACATGGCTTCCACCAAGACCACAAGGTACTTACAAAAGTGGTTCATGTAAAGCATGTCAGTATATCAAAATGAGTAAAAATCACACAAGTAACGGCAAAGAGTATACCACCCAGGGTTTTTTCAATTGCAAGTCGACAAAAATTGTCTAACTTATCACATGCTGCTGTAATTTACAGTATGTCGGCAAAACGGGTAGAGAATTTCGCCACCGCATTTTAGAGCACATTGGCTCTATAAAAAACTGTGCGGACAGTCCGGTCTCTAGACATGTGAGGGAATACCATAAAGGCAATATCAAATCCCTACTATTCCAGGGAATTGACAGAGTTGTACCAACCAATAGAGGGGGTAACTGGGATAAAATACTTCTGCAAAAGGAGTCAAGGTGGATTTTTACACTGTCCACCTTGACCCCTGATGGTCTTAATGAGGGTTTTCTTTATACCCCATTTCTGTAGTATCTTTAATGTTCATGCTACATCTTTAATTTTGAGATAGGGGAATATCATTATAATATCAATGCAGGTACATATAATCTTGGTACCCACTCATAAGGGGCACCACATATGTCCATCAGTATCCATTTAGACTATGTACCTATAACATCCTTTAGTATAGTATTCATGTCCCAATATAGTACATGCATAGGAAAGCATCTCGAGAATTAGAGCATGTAGTTGTGTCTAGATGCACTAACATAATAATGTTATACATTGTCTCCAGTAACACCTCCTTACCACATACATCTATATTCATAAGGACAAGAGATATCACTATGCATTTACTGCGCTACTATACAACCCCTGTATACAGATTTCTTTCCCTTTTGCCGTTTTTCTCCATCATAGTAAGAATGCTATCACTCTAGGATTGACAGTCAGTTAAAACCAATCGGAGGCGAGCATTTCCCTTCGCTCCCTCCTATTTAGGGGGAGCATCAGTGTGTGACAAGCCGCGATTGGCTGCTGTCTGCAGCCAATCGGAGAAGGCAAACAATGTGTCACCAGGGCAACAGCAGCCAATAAATAGCCATGGAATTCACTTGGAACCCACCCCCGATGAAGCCTGTCACAGTGAAACGTACGTAGTGTACATCTGACGTCATCATCATGTGACGTTGGCTCATCGGAGAGGTGTGTTCCTGTGTACCGTCTGGGTGCTTCGTAGACTGCATTCGTGGGCAGCAAGAGCACCCAGACTTTAGGGTTAGTCTGTTCAAACAATATATGTCTACATTTGGTGTGCAAGTAGCTCGTTACATGGATAGTGCCAGAGCTATACGTATGGCTACTCTATGATAGATATACTATATATAACCCTTTCTATAATCTTTTCACTGGTAGTATATAGTTTATCCCATTCAGCCTACATTTGGGACTAGATATTAGGGATTTGGGGTATATCATTACCCTAACTGTACTAACCTTCTATGAGACATATATAGACACCCATACACATCTGAAGGGTTAATCCAGATTTGTAATAGGACCTATACATACATTATCCTATTAATACCCTCACCACACCCCTCCATTCTTTTAATTTATTTTAGCTTTTTGTCCTGCATTTATGGTTCACTCCAAACAGTTTTATTTTAAATATATACAAATAAAATTAAGTTTTAACTAGGGTGTATTCTCCTCAGTGCCACAATATAGGGATTCTTTCTTTTCTACCGATTTGGTTTTGTATAGGGCTCTGATCCCCTCTAAATATTGGCCCTTAAATCCGAATGTAATCAGAGTTTGATCTAAAAAGTCCCATCTTATCCTGTCAAATGCTTTTTCTGCATCTAGACTCAACAGGATAGCCTCCGTGCTTGAGAGGTGTACATGGTCTATAAGATTGATAATTTTTCTAGTATTATCAGAGGCTTGTCTTCCCGAAACAAACCCGACTTGGTCTATATGGATTAAACTGGGTAGTATTGGAGTAAGTTGGTTTGCTAAAATTCTGCTGAAAAGTTTTAAATCCGAATTAAGGAGGGCTATGGGGTGCTAGTTACCACATTGTAATGGGTCTCTCCCTTGTGTATGATTGCTAGATTTGCTTTAGCCATTGTTGTCGGTATAGCTGCTCCCCCTAGAAACTAATTAAACATATCCAGCATATACCGGTATAACACCTACCTAAATTTTTTATCGTACTGATTTGAGAAGCCATCTGGACCCGGCGTTTTGCTAGCTTTCAATTGAGCAATGGCTTCTAATAATTCTTCCTGTGTTATACAGTAGAGGCAACTCTTATTCTAACAAAAACCAGTGGCAATTCCCCAAAAAAACCAGGAAACACCCAGGTACATTCTGAATACATGCCTTAAACTTTCCTTAAACTAGCCCCAGCATTTCTGCATTGATTAATGGCCCATCAGATTAACAGTGGGGGTCCCTGGCAGTCCCATTCAAACTGAATTGGACTGCCAGGGATCCCTGCTGTGTTAATCCTATGGGTCGTTAGTCAATGCAGAAATACCTTAAACGTGCCTCAAACTAGCCCAGAACATACCCAGCACATACCCAGCACATACCCAGAATGTAACCCGGCTAGTTTACGGCAAATGTTAGAATAAACGTTGCCTCTACTGTATCTTTGTTCAATTCTAGAATATTTTCTTCTGTGAGTTCTCGAAGTTTACATTTCTCCAAATACTTGGAGATAGCTTCTGATCCAGAGGATCGGTTCTTTGGGAAGTTTAGATTGTACAATTTAGAATAGAAGTCAGAGAATTATTTTGCTATTTGCTTCTCATGGTATGTTTTTTTCTCCTGATCTAGTTTGGATAGCTGAGATTTGCGCTTTGGTTCTCAGACCTCTAAGTTTGGACGCTAATAGTCGGTTTGCTTTGTTACCTTTATCATAGTACTTAATCTGGGTTCAAATCACCTACCTTCCTTTATCAAGTGTCGCCTTATGGTGAGTTATATCCTGCACTAAGCAGAGAACACAAACCAAAATGTTGCACTTGAAAAAGTCTCGGCCACACTCTCACATATTAAGATATGGAGGGTATCGTGAGATTATTATTTATAAAGAAAGGGTACTCAGAGTTTGTATAAGAAAAGGTCTATCATTTATTGTATCACAACAATATTCAGAAATATTCAGAAATATCAGAACAAGCTTCTTATAAGCTAATGGCTAGCAGTTACAGTATGTTACCAATCCATTTCTAACTATGCAGAGATTATAACTAGATATGCATTGTCAATACTCACAAACCAAAAGATATTACGTTAGGTCAGCCAGTCCCAGTCTCATCTGTGTGACTTCACACTTAAGTTCGGTTCTCTCTCTGGTCTAACATGGAGTCGGGCCAACCTATTATAGAGTGTATTGTTTACTGCGTACGTGTGTCACGTGTCATGTGTCCATACTCTGTGGTTTGTGACGTATGATGTTTACGAGTCAGAAATTACAGTTAGTGACCTATGATATTTCATAAGTTACCGTTCAAACCACGGCGTGTTTACCGTTATAAGTTCCCCTTTTATGTCTATGTAACCTGTCCCAATATCCTGCCACTGCTGAGCAAAACAAGCTATTATTTCTAAGACAAGAAAACCAGGATTTTAACAGTATACTCTAAGCCAGGGGTGAGCAAACTTTTTATGCCGAGCCCCCCTTTTTATCCATGAAATTTCTCGGGCCCCCCTGCCTGATGTAATCAAAATCCCATGAAAAAAAAACCTTTATTAAACGGTATACAATGTAAATACAAATATGTCTAAGGCCGCGCGTATAGTGCCCGCGACGTCACCCGTCGCCGCTAGCAAAAGTTGTATTTCGCTTTGCGGCGGCGGCGTGGGCGACCAGGCCATTGATTGGTTCAGGGGCTGTCACATGAGGCGACAGCCCCTTAAAAATCAAATATTGCCGGCTTCAAAAAATCACGTTGCCACGGCACCCTTACTATAAGCGCACGAGGGGGCGGCGACAATGCATTTGTTTTCGGGCGACGTCGCGTCGCCGGCACTATAAGCGCAGCCTAAATACTTACATACTTCAACAGCTCGCTCTTGCAAAATTAGGCTGCGTCCACGCTGCCGCTGAGAGCGGTGACATCACCAACTCTCCAAGCATGAGTACAGGGTGTCCTGCATAATTTTGCAAGCACGAGCGGGGAAGTGTTTACACTTTTTTTTATTATTTCTGTACATTCATAGTATGATTGATATAGGTGCAGCCGACCCTCTCACATGAAGAGGATCGCAGCGAAGCAGGTTGCCAGCGGAGGAGAGCAGGACCACAGCGCTATTGTAGGCAGACACCGGAGGGAGGGGCGTTTGACATCACAGTGCTGGGGCGTGCTCCTCCGCGTACCTCCGAATCACGTGGCCCCACCTGCACTATTCTATTTGGCCGCCCGCGCGCGCACATCTTTTTCGCCTGCACAACCAGGTTTTTTTTCTGCACGCGCCCCGCCTAAATAATCTTGCGCCTGGGGCGTCCCCCCCTCAGTTTGTGCAACGCTGCATTCAATCACAACACCCACAACCAACACACACACTCAATCACAACACACACACACACAACACACACTCAAATCACAACCAACACAGCACACACTCAATCACTACACACACACAGTCACAACCAACACTCACATAATCACCACCAACACACACAACACTCAATCCCAACACCCACCCCCACAGACAACCAACAGGCACAGCGCGCACACACACACACACACACACACACACACACACACACACACAGCCACACATATATACACACAAACACACACACACACACACACATCCACACACACACACAAACAATCCATATATATATACACACAAACACACACACACACACATATATATATAGATATACACACACACACACACACACACATTCACATACTTTATATATACACACACACACACACACATACACATATAGATATACACACACACACACATATATACACACACACATACATATACACACACACATATACATACAAAACACATACACACACATATACATATACACACACATACATATACACACACATACATATACACACACATTTCTACATATACACACACACACACACACACACACACACACACACACACACACACACACACACAGTGGGTGGAGGGAGTAACTAAACCTGCTCCGGTCCCCCCATGTGCTGCTGAAAACGGGCGGGTAAAAGACAGGAGGAGGAGAAGGGATTGTCTGTGTGCAGGGAAGGCCCCGCCCCCTCTACAAGGCCCCGCCCCCTCTGCAAGACACAGCAGAGAACTGGAAGCAGCCTCTGCACGGAGCTTCTGGCACAGCTCTGCCCGCCCCCAGGTTTCCCCGCACGCAGCCTGCGCCCCCCCTACATAATCTTGCGCCCCCCCAAGGGGGCGCGCCCCCCAGTTTGCGCACCACTGCTCTAAGCTATACTAGGCCTTACAATGATACTATGTATATATGTACCTGTGACCTGTATTCATTATGCGTTATATGCCAGAAAATACCTGTAATCCATAACATACTTTTGTTTGGTCCACCTTAACGCTCTCTCCACTTCATCTAGTTCAGCCTGTTTAAATTCAGATCTGGTTTTATCTAGTAATTTAAATAATTTTTTTGAGGGATTATTTTTATGTTTTTGTTCCAGGAGCTGTACTTTTTCAGCTAATTCATTATATAGAAAGAAAATCCAAAGATTGCAGCGGAGCACAGCTGAAGAAGGGGACCAGCACCAAAAATATGAGGTTAAAACGGGTGTTTATTGGAACATGGTGTGGGGGGAAAACAAACACACTCTGACGCGTTTCAGGCTAGGACACCCTTTATCATATTTTTGGTGCTGGTCCCCTTCTTCAGCTGTGATCCGCTGCAATCTTTGGATTTTCTTTCTACCTACACAACATTGCGTGATGCACGCACAAATGGAGAAGTGGCTGTGCAAGTGAGTATTGTTTCTCACCATTTTTACCAAAGGGGAGTTGCTGACCTGAAACAGTGCTGCAGGTAAGACCAACAAAGTCTGGTGAAGTACTATTAAGATTGTTTGACATTCATATCAATATTTTTCTTCACCTCATGGACATCATATGCTATTGAATTCTTACTGCTATCAAGTGCACTGGGTCCAATATTTCAGACAGCTTTATTTCACTTCTCCATTTGGCTATAAATTGATACTGCTTGCCTATACATGTATCTATCATGCTGAAGCACTGCTTTCCGGATTTTTATCCTATTTTTTCTAATTCATTATATAGTTTTTGCTTAGCTTTTTTCTTGTATGATGCTATGGAAATGATAGCTCCTCTTATTGTGGCCATATGGGCTTCCCATAACATTGCTGGTGACTACTGAGCCATTATTCAGCGTAAAATATTCTCTGAGCTTTTGTTTAATGTCAATTTCTACATCCATTTGGTTTAGCAGAGTCGTTTAGGTTCCAATTGTATTGATTGTTTTTACAAAAAGAGAGAGAGAGTACCAGTGACACCGGAGCGTGATCTGACCATGATATAGAACCTATGTCTGATTGGGAGGATGCCTGGAGAATGTCTTTGGAACCCAGAAAGTAGTCAATCCTCAAATAGGTCTGGTGCGGGGGCGAAAAGAACGTGTAATCCCGCTGGCCTTGATGTTGCGCCCTCCAAATATCAATAAGTGAGAACTCTTTCAGGATGTTTCTAAATTCTTTAGCATTTTTTTCTGTAGTGCGTGGGTGTGGCGTTCCTTGTGCGCTTGCTCTGTCCAGTTCTGGGGCTGCTATCATGTTCATGTCTCCTACCAACAGTAGTGTAGTTTTTGGTTGGGGTGATATACTATTGTATTGTATGTCTTTAGTTATATAGCGCCATTAATGTACATAGCGCTTCACAGTAGTAATACACGTGGTAATAAAATAAATAACAGATAATATAAATAACAGATCATGGGAATAAGTGCTTTAGACATACAAGTAACATAAAGTAAGAGGAGTCCCTGCCCCGAGGACCTTACAGTCTAATTGGTAGGTAGGGAGAACGTACAGAGACAGTAGGAGGGAGTTCTGGTAAGTGCGTCTGCAGGGGGCCAAGCTTATGTATCATGTGTTCAGAATATCCACAGTGCTATTCACATACATCCCTCAGAAATTTCGCTTGGCCTTCGTTTGGGGAGTATACATTTACTAAAATTATTTCTACCCCTGTGAGAGAGCCATATAGAATTCCATATCTGCCTTCTGGGTCTGAAACCTCCTTTTTTAAAGTAAATGGGATATTATGCTTGAATAGTATAGCTACCGCTCTTTTTTTTGCTGTGCAGGACTCATAATATGCTTGGGGGGGGGGATGTAGTGTTAAAGTGAGTCTCTTGGAGGAATAATATATCTCCTTTTGTTTTCTTAAGTTCTTGTAGGGCAAGTTTTCTCTTTATTACAGAATTCAACCCCTTTACGTTTAGAAATACTATTTTTAGTGATGTTTTATTGGCCATTTTTCTTTTTTGTTTGGATGAGGCCTTGTGATCCCTCCACTTTCCCAAGGTGGTGGGGCGACCTATGCTCTTCCAATGTGTGTTTGCCTAGGAGAAATCCTTGTGTCTTATTGGTATCTGTGACTAATTCCTCGGGACTCTAATTGATCTGTACTGGGGGGGGGGCTGCTATGGAGAGGGGGGGGAATGGTCACCTGGGGTGGGGGGGATAGGAGGATAGTAGAAAGGAAAAAGAAAAGAGAAAGTGGGCGATAAATGCGCCCTAACATAGTAACCCTCACCACGCTAAGGGTGAGGGATTTGGGCATATTGCCCTCTGAAGACTTCTCCATGAGTCGTGTTCCGGTACCCACTAAGGAGGGCATGGAGCCCCTCGGCGGTATCCACATAACCAATCGGAGCCATGCATGGCATTGTAAAACAACAACTTAACACATTATAAAACCGAAATTCACCACAGGGAGGTGCTAAAGGCTTAACATTGTTCAACCTACCAAACAGATTTTGACATTTACAATAAGTTTAACTTGATATAGCTAGTGTAGACTTTCCACTGTAAGGCTTCTCTATTTTCCCATTCTAGGGAGCTTAATATTTAGCCATAACTTAAACCTGGAACAATATGACATAATATAAAACAGGACCATGACATCAGGAAATAAAATATTTAGGTACAACATAGCATTTGGTTATTCCTAGGCATTATGTACATCTGGAATTTATTTTTATTTTCCTGCTAGTTCTGTCTCTATGAGAGAGTCCCATAATTATCATCATTTCTGGAGTTCACCACAAGGATTAACATAGGTTAACATATAGAACTGGTTTTGACATTTACAGTGATCTTAACTTGAAATAAGTGGAGTAGATTAGTGATATGCGCTCCAACATTTAAATCCAATTTTGATAAATTATATAAATCCTTTAAGAAGATGCAGAGGATAGGTACTGGGGCTAGTGAGGTATGTGATCGTAATCATAGCATTTCATGTACCAAATAAAAAGATATCTCTGTCCCTGAAGGTTAAAGGCTGAGATTAAAGAAAATCAGACCTAAAGCCTCATTGGGAGAGTTCTCAGGTAGATAAGGAATAGCGTACTCACATATAGTATTGCCCCAGTCCTGTGAATCTTGATTGGCGTGCAACTAGGAGAATGCAGGGAAATCCAGAGGAAAAAACACTCCAGCGCACAGCCACAAATAGAGTGGGTCCCACACCAAAAAAACTGATAAAAAATATATTCTTTTATTGATCCATATTTAAAAACACGGAGGTAAGTACCCTCCTACGCGTTTCGGGCCGTGCTGTGGGACCCACTCTATTTATGGCTGTGCGTTGGAGTGTTTTTTCCCTTGAAAGTGGAGCAGAGTTTCTTATGGGAGAATTTTCCCAGTGTTTCCGTTCTAGGGAGATTAGTGTTTAAACTTTTAGATTGAGCCTGATCTTAATCAGGATAACTTTTGGTAGTCCCCAAACCCCTCTCAATCCCACCCTTAGGCTTTATCTGGAGACTGTTTGCCTCTTTTACTCACGTCCTCCCTCTCACCAGACCACGACTGGGCATGAGCCCCCTTCTTCAGAAACTCGTGGGTTTTCTATCAACTCCATAGCTCTACAATGAGCTAGCAGGTTGGACTTTGTAAATAAGCATCTGAAAGGCCACAGGTTTAGCTCTGTCTTCGCTGTGTGCTCCCTGCTCTCTGCAGGCGTGGGGGGAGTGGTTTGAAGATGGCAGATAAATTAATCCACTAAGCTCTGTGGCGGGGTGTTTGCCCTGCGCCATCAGGTCTGCGTTTCAAGTTGCAGAGGCTAGTGCAAGATTGCTCTGCGGGGTTTCACGTTGCCGCGGTTCTGAGGGGGGGGGGGCAACGGCTACTGCTCTGCTGTTCCTCTTTACTCTTCATTCGTCGGATTCCTCTGCGAAGCCAGGCATTGGGATGTCCTTGGTATTTTCGCCGGTCCTTGGCTGGGCTGCTCTTCTTCTGCTCCTTCAGGCGCCGCTTCATCACCTATGTGTTGGAGTCCCAGGGCCCTTAGAAATCGGGGGCCATCTTCCATGTAGGACACCACGTGGAGCTTCCCCCCCGCCTGCGCCATCAATTTAAAGGGGAAGCCCCACCTATATCTCACTTTATGTTCCCTTAGTTTTTGTGTAAGGGGCCGCATTTCTCTTCGCCTGTCCACCGTCGCTTTAGATAAGTCGCTATAAATTTCCAGGTGGGTATTACGAAATTGTACCTCACCTCTTTCCCTGCTGGCTGAGAGCACTTATTCCTTTGTTGTATAGGAATGAAAGCGAATGATGACGTCTCTGGCTCTCTTAGGGTCTGAAGATGTCGGGCCCATGGGTCCTGTGTGCTCGATCTAGTTCCAGTTGTTCCTGCTCCAACTCAGGGACCAGGTGAGTAAACAGGTCTTTCAGGTATGGCTGTAGGTGGGTAGCCTCTACTGCCTCCGGAATGTATCGCACGCGGAGGATTTGGCGGCGGTCTCTATTTTCTTGTTCCTCTGCGTTCTATTTTAGGGAGCGAATTTCATAGTTTAGTCTGTTTATTTCATCTTCTGCTAGGGAATAGGAGTGTTCTATGTCTTCCACCTTTTTCTGCAGGGTGTCTTTTCCCAGCTAGCACGTTCATATCTGCTCTGAGCGTGTGGATGGCATTAGAGAGATCTTCTTGAAATCCCTGGCGCATTTTCAGGAATAGATTCTCCAAGTAATCCTTGGTGATCTCTGGGTAGTCCCTCCTGATGTCCTGCTCAGGCATGCTTTCGGGTCTTTCTAGCGAGGATGCCGGGCCGCCATCTTGGATCGGGCCGACACTGGCAGGCGGCTTATGCGACGGCATGATATAGCTTGTAACTGCTCGGGCCCTTTCGGCTTTCTGCTCATCCCCTGAGAGTTGCGCCATGTTCCGGTTGCTTTATATCGTATTTTCCTTCCGATTGGCACGATACTTGTGGCTTATACACCGGAGGGCTCCGGAGCGATCTCCTCAGCAAACCATCCGCGCTGACGTCACCGGAAGTCTCAGCAACAAAATATTTTTAATGTCATCAAACGAATATAAAATAATGGGTGTTAAAATCAAACAGCACTGGCAGTGACTGTGATCATGTGGTCAGTGCTATATAAGAGCTCCGATGATCATAAAAGTGTTTGGAGTTGGTGACTTAGATAGGTCATCAATGTGGTAGTAAGAGTAGACCAACCTGCTCGCCAGCAGTTATGCACATGCAAGAGAAGTCAATGTGAATATGCAAATGTGATAGTATTAGTACAGGAAATGCAGTCACACATCAGTATAGTTGTAGGAACACTCATGCACCCACAGTGATCCTGTGTAATATATCACTGCAGGTGACCAGGTAGAGGTAAAATGAAGTGGCATGTAAGCCATTGTCCATATAGCTATAGTGAATAATATCAAGGCACCTATATGTGTAGCTATACTGGGTGGTATCCAAGCATCTAAGTTACGCTATAAGACATTAGAATGCACTTGGGCAACCTCTCCAGGCAGAGTCTGCTGGATATGTGCACTGCTAGTCCGCAGAGGTGCACTCCACAAAAATTAAATGAGGATCAGGAGTCGATGAAACTGGGCGATCCAGTGAAACGCGTAGAGTGCCTGAATTTGCAAACCGCAGCTGTGAGAGATTGAGGATCACGGCGCTGCCGCTTCCCAGGATCAACATCCGGGTATCCAGGCCGAGAGGTGTGGAACCCAGCTAGCTGCAAGGTTGACGAGAGGAGAGACGCAAGAACACCTGTGGACGCTGGCGGAAGGTGAACGCTGTAAGCAGGATACCACAGACGGTGCCTATTCCAGTTACAACAACCATTGATGTGCCTGTTATTATTTTACACCATGTGAGTGCATATATGCTTCTACTTATCACCCTGATAAATTTTATATCAGTCTACGCTATTGGGGCTTGTCTTGCATACATTCTTAAAGGTCTCCACATATCAAGTAGTACTGGCTGTATTACCACTATTGGAAATTTGAAAATGCCTGAAAAAAACTGATAAGATTGTGAGTACGCAATCTATAGGTTACAATGATAAAGAGAGGCAGAGGTCCCAAAATGGGGCCGTCGCGTCCATAATGGCTCCGTGCCTCCAGGGGGTACTTAACATGCCTTCCTTTCCTTCCCCCCTCCCCCCAACATGAGGTTTGGTGGATTTGCATGCGAATCAACAAGGGGAGGGGCTAATGGGGCGGGCTATTTAAGCCCAGCGCTTGCAGGAACTGATCACTGATTCTGTTTTTTTTTCTCCTTGCAGGTACATGTGGCTCTCGATCGTGATCATCGATCCCCAGCACAATGAAGCAGCCCAGCAGAATCCAGCCTCCTGCATCGGCAGCCCAACAGAAGCAGCAGCAGCCCTCCCTCAGCCCCGTTCCCAGCCGGAGACTGAGAGAATCAGCCTGGCATGCCAGCTCCGCCCTCCAGCCTCACTCCGGTGCCTGCTCAGTGCAGAGCAGGGAAATGCAAACTGCTCTACTCCTCCTCACAGAAAAATGGCCCCCCTCTCCCCATACTGCCCTGGTCACCCCCTCTCCCCATGCTGCCCTGGTAACCCCTCCCCATTCTGCCCTGGTCACCTCTCCCCATTCTGCCCTAGTCACCTCTCCCCATTCTGCCCTAGTCACCTCTCCCCATGCTGCCCTGGTCAACCCCCCCCCAGGCTGCCCTGGTCACCCCATCCCAGGCTGCACTGATTCCCTCTCCCCATGCTGCCCCGGTCACCCCTCCCGCTACACAGTGCATCCCCCCCATGCTGCCCACACCATCCCCTCTCCTGCTGACCAGACCACCCCCCATGGTTGGACTAAGCCACCCCACGCTGTTTACCATCCCACCCACCGCCGCAGCGGCGTTACACTCCGCCAGGTTTCCCCCGCCGTATGCCCAGGCGCATTATGCCCCCCATGCGCCTTATGCCCACGAGCATTACACCCATGCGCCTTACGCCCACGCGTCTTCCCAACCCCCCCATACGCACCCGCACATTACACGCATTACTCCCCTGCGCCGTACGTGCCCGCCCCCTACGCGCTATATGCACCTACGCCCCTAGCACCCGCCCCGGTGTCATACGCGCCACTGCCCCACACACCGGCCCCTGTGCCTTATGCACCCGCACACCCGCCCCTTTGCCATACGCTCCTGGCGCACCCGTGCCACCCTGGGATCCATCAACGGCAGCCCCACTGCCGCTGGCTACGGGGAGGCACCCAGTCACCCCCAGTGTCCCGAGCGCCCCCCCGGCAAATCCGCCGGTACCAAGGGCGCTGGGAAGCGTCGCCGATCCGGGGAGCAGAAACAGGAGCCGTGCAGCGAGTAAAAAATCCAGGACCGGTCACCCAGGTGGCCAGGCCACAGGATTAGGTGAGCATGATAAGGCCATGTGGGAAAATGAGGATGTTATTGATGTGGGGTCGGTTAGGACAGGGTCGGACTTTAAGTCCCAAGGGTCAGACAGTGACAATAGTGAGAGCGCTAGGGCGAGCAGCAAGTCAGATGCAAGCAGCGGCGCAGACAGCGACGAGACCCCAGGGATAAAGCGCATAAGGAAGCAAGTAGAAGCATTGAGCAAGGCAGCAAAGCGGAGTAGGACAGATTAGGCAAAACGCAAAGCGCACAAGGACAAGGGTGCGGTTTCCTCCCACAGCGCAGAGGATTCGTTCGCGGTCGAGACTAGCTCCCTGTACACACACCTGCCCAGGAGAACACAGAGAGACATAGGTAACAGGAAGTATGTGGATATGTTTAAGCTGTCTGTAACGGGGCGAGCAGAGAGGAAGCGCGTGCGGGAGGCGGGCGAGAAAGTGCAGGTAGTATGGAGTAATGCAAACTGGATTCGGGTTTCACTGTGTTCGGGGACTGTTTCCTTTCAAAGCATCCCAAGCAATTGCGGAGTCAAGCCTTGACAAAGCAAGCACCAGCGAAACGTACGTCGGTGATTGATGACATCATTACGTCAGAGGGGCGGGACATGTGCTCGCGATCGGAGCGCGTCCGTCCCTAGTAGCTCCCCGCATGGGGCTATGCTATTCTAGCACCGTGTATATATGTTTTTAACCAGCAACTTACCCTTGGCTGATATATTTGAGCACCCTGCATCTGCTGAAGGTGCCCAGCCCCCATTGAAGAGGTATGATTGCCACCACGGACGGATGTATCCCATGATCCATATCTATGGACGTTACATGTAAACAGGCACTACTTGTGTACTGTTCTAGCAGCTACTGACTCCGCCTGTCTCCCCATACATCTTTCGCATACATTTACAACCCACTGGCAGGTAAGGATTTAACCCAATGCTAGTGGGTGTATACTTGAATCCTTGGCATATTTAGCCTTGCGACACCTGGCACATACAGGTGCACACCTGGACTGTTAGCCGAAGGGCAGATTTGTCCACACCCTAATCAAGGGAATAACAAAGTATACTACTAACTAGCTACCCTACTGAGGTAGGGACTTACCTGCCACTTTGGCTAGTTTTTTCAGGCAGGTGTGTGGTTACACACAACTGTACAGAGAGACCTTGCTCGCACCCCTTGGTGGTAAATGCGTGCTGCCTAGGGAGAGTAGCAGGTAAGGACAGGAAGATGTACCTAAAGAAGGTGCATAAGATCCCTGGTATAGGCGCACTGCGGACCTTTATATAATAATAATGCGGTCAGAGGTGAAAAATATATGTATAAAAAACACTTTATTTATAAATGCGAATGTAATTAAAAACTGGTCTATTAGGGTGTACATTTAATAAAGGTTACTCAGTATCAATGTTCCCTTTGTTGATGTTGTATCTAGTAGTCTAGTAATGCTTTTGGAGATGTGTGTCCCTTATGGAGATCCTCCAAAAGCAATATATGCCAGAAAGATTCACAGGGTGTACAGTAATTACTATATAGGTGTATCCATCGTATGTAGTAGGAGTTCATGGAATGAATGACACTTGAAGACTTTTTTAGGGACGGATTATGGTCCCGAAAGACACGGAGAGGAGGGATATTGGAGAGGAAGAGGAAGATGGTCCAACTATCGGAGACAAGGAAAAGGAGACGCTAGGTACCTCTAGCACTAACAACAGTATGGGAAAAGTCATTAATCTTTCCAACATTACCCTAACGGGAGCACAAATGACACTTTTAGAGAAAGGTCTCTCATATGTCCCCATGAGCAGATTCGATCTGTTTGAAGCAGTTAAAGATATCAATCTTTTTGCTAGAAAAATGCTTTTGCATAAACACTTCAAACGAAGAAAAAGATATAATACACCAAATGACTTTGATGAACTACTCAATACACAAGATCAAGAACTCCTCACTGATCTGATAGACCTCCTCGAAGATGGGGAAAAGGATCCAGGAGACGGTCCTTACACCAACTTAAAACCACAAAGCCGCTTCATGCCACACCAAGACACCTGCTCAAACATTTCTACTTTCCTTGACTTAGTCATAAAAGACTTAGAGGACCTAAATGTGAAAAAAAATAAAAACAACCTTAGGCTACTGGAACAAACGGCACTAAAAGAGATTAAAAATATGAATGACATCACAATTAAACCAGCTGATAAGGGCGGCAATTTAGTAATACTCAAAACGGAGGACTATTTTGCAGAAAATCTAAGACTGCTAAAGGACAAACAGTGTTACAGGGTTCTTGAAAGAGATCCCACTGAAATATTCCAGAAAGCTTTGGAAACAATTTTGGAAAAACGGATAACAACAAAGGTTATAACAAAAACAGAACGAGACTTTATGACCAATAAACACTCTACTATAACTACATTCTACAGTATCCCCAAAATTCATAAAAACATCCAAAAGCCACCAGGGAGACCAATAGTCTCTGGTATTGGCTCCCTGACTGAAAATTCCAGTGTATACATTGATCAGGTACTCAGGAAGTTTGTAACAGCTTTACCTTCCTTTGTACAAGACACCAAAGATGTTTTAAACAGGATAGAGGGATTACAAACTCAGAAAGAAACGTTACTTGTCAGCTTTGACGTCGAATCCCTCTCTATACCAGCATCAAACATGAAATAGGCCTTTTAGCAGTCGGACACTTTCTATCCTCCCGCAGCCGCCTGTTCTCTGAACACAATGCCTTTGTTCTTGAACTTCTAGAGTATGTACTAAAACACAACTATTTCCTCTTCGATTCCAAATATCTCCAAATACAAGGCACGGCCATAGGGACCACGTGTGCTCCTACATACGCTAACCTCTACCTGGGATGGTGGGAGGAGGTTAGCGTATTTTCAGAAGGCATGTCTCTATATACTGACACATTGATTTATGGATCAGATATATAGATGATATTCTGTTGCTTTGGAATGGCACTAAGAAAGAATTATGTTTCATATAAGCTTAGTTCTATCTCTCAAACCTTTTCCCTCTAAATGTAAAAGACCAAGAAAATACCATTAAGATTAAACTCACAAATGAAGATTGATAAATTGAATAACCAGACAAATACTTTTGTTCAAATATAATTGTTTAATGACATTTCATATTACCCATTAAGGGTTGCCTTGTATTGCATCTGTATTGTGACTATGAAATTTCATAGGAATGAAGTATATGTATGTTAGATATATGTCCCTCCATGTATTGATTCTATTGATTATTATAGCCATTTATGATTCACATTTTTAATCCATGTTAAATGCATGACGTTTGTATCCACTTCCACTCCCAGCGCAATATATGCTGATTAGATTGTTTAATTGAAAGATAAGCTAATTTAGCAGGATCATTGGGTATATAAGAGCTACCAGTACACAATTACACATACTCCTGACGAAGCCGACAACAGTTCTTGCTAGCTGGGCGAAACGCGTTGAGTGGACCAATTTTGGGCTTGGAGGCGACCCGTAGCAAACCTACCCTGCAGCCATGACGTCACACATCCAGACGGGCGCAAAGAGGGAAGCTCCGATTCGGGACACAGAGCCATGGAAGCCAGCCAAAAACCTAAGGGAGGTGAGCAGTTCGGGACACCTCCAATTCACCTTTGTGTGATATATGCTTATTTTTAATTGGCACATTGTAAGTGCGCATTTTTTACCCATTTTTTATACATAAAGTTTTCCAATTTGATCGCACTATGTAGCTTTCTCTCTCATTTTATATGCTATCACTGCTGACGGAGAATTCTAAAGGGGGTCCTGTTTACAGTTATCTGCATGGGTGGCAACCCAATTTGCCAGCTGCCTTTATAAACTCCAACGTCCTGTGAGTAGAACAACTATATGAGCCAAGACACAATCTATCAATCTAATTGATTTAAGAAACGTCTGCACTTATATTTGTGTATTTTGTTCTCTTATTCCCCTACATGCTCCCCCTGGATGTTTGAGAAAATTGCTAAACCTTGGAACCCGTGAAACAGGTCCCACCAGAGAGGTTTTGAGCTGGGTGTTTAGATAGTCCATTCATTTTCATCACTTAACACCTTTTATTATCAATATTCACTTTTATATAGAGTTGTTAGCGCCTTTTATCACTTCTTTTCACACTAAGAAAGAATTAGACATCTTCCTGAATCTGTTAAACTCAAATGAGCATAATCTCAAACTCACCTCGGAGATTAGCGATACAGCGTTACCTTTCTTGACCTTCGTATCACTAAAACCGAAGATGGATATCTTTCCACCAGTAACTATAAGAAAAAAACAGCCACAAATAGTTATCCGAGAGCTGATAGCTTTCATCCTAAACCCCTCATTAGGGGTATCCCTACGGGACAATATCTACGTATCAGAAGGAATTGCTCAGATGTACAAACTTTCAAAATCCAGAGCAAAGAGATGAGGGACAATTTCCTCAGCAGAGGCTACTCGAAACGCCAACTTAAAACCGCATACCATAGAGCCATTAACACTCCTAGGGATGATCTCCTCAAAACTAAAACAAAAGAAGACACAAAAAAGGAAATAAGGTGCATCACCACGTATCATAACCAGTGGAAAGATATTAACAAAATACTTACAAAACACTGGCATATACTAACATGTGATGATGACCTTAGACAGGTCCTAAAAAATCGACCATCTGTTGTTTGGAGACGAGCGAACAACATCAGAGATCATCTGGTACACAGCCATTTCACTGCAAAAAATAAAAAGAGTCAAACTTGGCTGAGTATCAAGGGATTTTTTAAATGCCACGGCTGCAAAGCGTGTACTTTTATGAAAGAAAGCAAAACCTTCACCAACACAGGAGAAAGCAAAACCTTCACCAACACAGGAGAAAGCAAAACCTTCACCAACACAGGAGAAAGCAAAACCTTCACCAACACAGGAGAAAGCAAAACCTTCACCAACACAGGAGAAAGCAAAACCTTCACCAACACAGGAGAAAGCAAAACCTTCACCAACACAGGAGAAAGCAAAACCTTCACCAACACAGGAGAAAGCAAAACATTCACCATCAAACAATTTATCAATTGCAAAAGCACGGGGATCATCTACCTCATAACATGCTCATGTGGGATGAAATATGTGGGCAAAACGAAAAGGGGACTCAGAAGACGCGTACTAGAACACATAGGTTCTGTAAGAAATTCTATAGACACCCCTGTGTCCAGACACGTTCGGGAAAAGCACGCTGGAAATATCAAAACTCTGACTTTCCAAGGTATTGACCATGTACCCCCCAGTATCCGTAAAGGCAACTGGGATAAAAAGCTTTTGCAGTGTGAAGCCAGATGGATATATATGCTACATACTCAATATCCATCTGGCATTAATGAAGGTTTCATGTTTACCTCCTTTCTTTAATCCAACTATAGGTATAGCTAAAAACTAAGATGGTTCTTCTTCTATAGTTCTACACATCAGTGCAGACTGTATGCATAGCATACAGCATCAACTCGTGGTCAGAATCTTTTAAAACCTAACAGGTCTAATTAGGTGCAGTACCTAAGCACCACCACATACTCTATCGGCACCACTGGCGTCCTCCGGTTACGATGGCACCCACCGGGTATAAAGGGGCCGACAGGGACGCAGACACGCCCACCCCGGAAGAAGTTGCAGATAGCAACGAAACATGCAGCATGTGGGGTCTTAGCCGATGAGAATTATTTATTAAATTTATGGTTGCTCAGTTCATGTTCATGTGCCAGTATAAGACTGAGTCTTGAGAGAGAACTTATTTCAGACCATAGATGTCACTACGATCTACGTGTATAGTTTCAATAGCTCAGTGATTCACCCGAGCAAGCAGGGCTCCTATAACTAACTGCAGCTGAGAAGTGAAGACATATTTATTGCCACCACTTAGCAACTAGAAGCTCATTTAGGAGGTGCACTCCTAGGCATTAAAACTTAACATTTAATAGATAAATAGAGTAAAATAGGTTCTTAACATAAAGTGATAATATTAACTACATATAATGTACTGTGGCGGGAGGGAGTGAGGAGATGATAGATAGCCAAGGTATATAGTAAGGTATGCTGATGCCTAATAGTACTTAGCAAAAGCAGTGATACCACTTTGGCTTTAATTGGGGAGTGGGTTACTCAGCTGTAAAAGCTCAGAAATGCTTGCCCTATATGTGAGTATTGTGCGTCATGTGGCGTAGCGTACCGAGCACCCAACCTGTATTGATAAATAGCCCAAGTCAGTGTCCTACTCCTAAGTTTAATAAATAAGCTGTTAGATATAAACACTGTATGTGCAACTCAATGACAGGTTGGTGGTACGTGGATTGATTCTGCGCCCAATGACGTTTAACAATCACTCTACATAGATAGTATAACAGGACAGCTATTAGTGATAAAAAAACAGAAAAAACTGATACTGAACACTCTGCTAATCATTAAAGCAGTAAATAAATTATTACTGTGGTTATTAAACAAGCCGTCAATATATAATCAATACTGTGAGCACTTGTACTCAGCAAAATACCTGTGCAAAAAACCTTCTACCAATTCATAGAACAATTCATACATGAATAGGTGTCTGTGCATAGCAGATGCTGGCAGGCTAGCAGTAATGATGTTAAATATCAGATAGATCGCAACAATTTGCAGTAACAATGATGTCTGTTAGCTACAAGGTAAGGTGACACATTGAATCACAGTACAGAGACAGGCTTCAGCAAAGAACCACTGAGTGAACAGGACCTGGTTAAGCCAGGATACGAGCGCGTTTAAAATGAGCACCAGCAGAGAGCACAGACATAAAGTAACAATACTACCAGTCTCTCTCAGATCCCTCGCGCTGACGTCACCACGCCAAAAACGCCCTACGCGTTTCCCTCCTTGACGGAGATTCTTCAGGGGCGAGTGATAACCAGCTGATTGCGGAAGCGTGTTATATAGCGTCATAGGTTGCCATAGCAACCCGCGGGCCAATGAAAGGCTTGCGCAACGCTTATACCGATCAGTAGGGAACTTGATGTTAGAACAGCGGTTAATAAAGGTGTACACACTAATTTCAAACAATACTATAAGGTCTAAAGAAGGGTTTAAAAGAGTCACCAGCATATGGGGCAATGGTTCATGCATGTAGGCGTCTATGAGGCTTATGAACCTATGCCAATGTGGCAGATACTGAATAGCAATTCTGTGATATGTGGTAAAGCTTAATCTTTGCAGGCTGAAGGTATTCAAACATGTACTGAATGAAATGCATATTTAACTATACTTAGTCCATGATCAATGGAATACTTGCTTACTTGCCAGTAAATTAGGGAGTATATGCAATAAATAACATATAGATTGTGATTATTTAAATGAGACATTTTATGGATAGGTAAACATGATGTCAACTCAACTGATGATCAAATAAATGGAGTGTATGTAAAACCCTCGTTTAACCCTTGAGGGTACAATGTTTTTAACTTGTATATCCATTCAGCCTCACGTTTTAATAATCTGTTGTTTATATCACCACCACGTATGTTGTTTTTAAGGTGGTCAATGCCTGTAAAAGATAGGCACTTAATATCTCCCTGGTGCATATTATTTACATGGCGTGCAACTGGTGTTTCTAATTTATTGTGGACAGAGTTTATATGTTCAAGTACTCGTTTTTTAAACTCCCTGATAGTTTTGCCAACATATCTGAGGCCACACTCACAACTGATCAAATATATTACATTGATGGTTTTACAGCTTATGTAGTGTCTGATATCAAAAGTTGCTGATTTATCATGAGCCAAGAAGGATTTAGCAGGGTTGATGTATTGGCATGCTTTGCAGTTCTGGCACTTGTGCATGCCCTTTGGTGGAGGTGTTAGCCAGGTCGATAATGTAGGGCGTTTAAAATGACTATGCACAAGACCATCCTGCAAATTAGCAGATCTCCTGCTAGTGATACTGGGAGTACCTTTTAGTATTTTAACAAGGTCATCATCAGATCTTAAGATGTACCAATGTTTCATAAAAATCTTCTTGATCTCATGCCACCTATAATTATAGGTTCCAATGCAGCGAACCTGTGTATTAGGTGGTTTCATATTTGGGCCCAGTAATTGTGCTCTATCACTATCTCTAGCGCGATGATATGCGTTTTTCAATGTAGACATTGAGTATCCCCTATTTAAGAACCGCTCTTTCAGGTCATGAGCCTGTATGTGAAATTCTCTTAAAGTGGAACAATTACGGCGTAATCGCAGGTATTGTCCAATGGGGATACTGTTAACTAGAGATGGAGGGTGGTGGCTGGTAGCCGCCAGAAGACTGTTCGTGGCCGTCTTTTTTCTAAAGATTGTGGTTTGCACATTGCCATCTGGGTCCTTGCTTATTTTCAAGTCCAAGAATGTTATCTCAGTTGCATTGTACTCAAAAGTCAATTTTAGGTTCAAATCATTAACATTCAATAGAGACACAAATTCAACCAATGTATTGACTGGACCATGCGCTTCTCCCATAGGAATAGCAATCAATGGGGAATATATATATATATATGTATGGTGTAAATATCTATAAGAAAAAAGGAGACTTTTGGTATACATCCTTTGATCAAATAATGCCAAGCCTGCTAACCACGTGGTTAGCAGGCTTGGCATTATTTGATCAAAGGATGTATACCAAAAGTCTCCTTTTTTCTTATAGATATTTACACCATACATATATATATATATATATTCCCCATTGATTGCTATTCCTATGGGAGAAGCGCAGGGATTCACTTTCTGTTTTGCACATTTGTATGGCCATTTCCTTCACTAGCTGCATGCTCTTTACATGGAGAAGCGCAGTGATTATATTTGTTTTACATTATTGACTGGACCATGCCAGATCAACAGTATGTCGTCTATGAAACGAATCCACAAATCAATATATTGTGTATATTGTGCAAATCTGTCACTGAACACATATTGATCTTCCCACCAGCCCAGGTACAGATTAGCATATGTTGGTGCACAGGAGGTGCCCATCGCTGTTCCCTGGGTCTGGTGGTAGAGTGTTCCATCAAATAGAAAAAAGTTGTGACATAGGACAAATTGCAGAAGGTCTATCATAAATTTATTGTGTTCATTGTAACCGGAACCCCTTGTGGAGAGAAAATAGCTACATGCTTTGACACCATTAGAATGGATGATACTGGAGTAGAGAGATTCCACATCCAGTGTTGCAAACAGGGTTTGACTATCACAGTTAATTCCATCAAGTCTGCGTAGGGTGTCTTTCGTGTCCTTAATGTGGGATGGCAAGTTGGTTACGAAACCAAATTATTGGTTGAAACTCAACAGACTAGGTTATTAAATATACAAAAAGAGTTGGATATACAATTACGCAAACTAGATGACTTTAGATCCCACAAAGACTTTGATGATATGGAATCTAAACTCCAAAGAGAGGTTGATAAGTTCAGAAATGAAATAAAAGAAAGGAAACACAGAAAATTTCAGAGGGATGCTTTAGATTATAGTTTACATCAGGTGTACAGTTATAAAAAATCCCAAAAGAGAAGACAGACCACAATCAATTACTCTTCCTCAGAGGCTGAGAATTCTGAGTCTGAAACAGCTAGCGGTTCTGAAACTAGAACATCTGCCCCATCTCCCTCCACAAGTGGGATATCTCCAACTGATACTACTACTATTGCTTTTTTGGAATACCCCCTCGTAAGAGACCAACAAGACGAGGGGGCAATAACAAAAAAACAAAAGGACAAGGAAAAAGCAGGCAAAGGCCAACGCAGGAAATAAATTCTACAGCAGTAGAAGATGGGAAATTGAAGATTTTTAATCTCTCAAAAATAAATTTAACTAATGATCATATCTCCCTATTAGAGAAGGGATTATCCTTTTCCCCCACCAGAGATTTTAATCTCTTTGAGTGGGTAAAGGACCTAAATTTGTTTTCCCGTAAACTACTTCTGCATAAGTTTCACGCTAAAAAATCTAGACGTGAAGTAGATACTATTGGTCTTGCTGCATCTGATCAGACTAATGTCCAGAACCTTATGTCACTATTAGATGATAACGATAATCCGCCTGACAAAAGAGAAGGTCCATCTTCAAGTTGTAAACCGAAAAGCAAATTTACCCCCTTCATGTCATTATGTCCCCAGGTTGAGGTCTTTACCAACCTAGTCACCAGGGACTTAGAGAAAATGAAAACTAAAAAACACATGCGATATAACATCACACAAAAAGAAAATGTGGCATTCAGGGAATTAATGACCCATCAAGCAATCACAATCAAGCCCTCAGATAAGGGTGGTAATGTTGTTGTAATGGACACTGACTTTTATGTGAAGGAGTGCCAACGCATCCTTAAAGATAAAACAACATACAAGATATTGGACCACAATCCAACAATAAGGTTCATAAAAGATCTTCAATCTATTTTGAACAGTGCCCTTATCAACAACATTATAGACAAAAATGAGCATGATTATTTGTTACCAAAGACACCTACAGTGGCAACATTTTATACTTTGCCTAAGATTCACAAAGATCAAAAAAGACCGCCAGGTAGGCCTATTGTCTCTGGCAACAATAATCTTACTGAACACTGTAGTGTCTATTTGGATCAAATCATGCGTCCTTTCGTAACCAACTTGCCATCCCACATTAAGGACACGAAAGACACCCTACGCAGACTTGATGGAATTAACTGTGATAGTCAAACCCTGTTTGCAACACTGGATGTGGAATCTCTCTACTCCAGTATCATCCATTCTAATGGTGTCAAAGCATGTAGCTATTTTCTCTCCACAAGGGGTTCCGGTTACAATGAACACAATAAATTTATGATAGACCTTCTGCAATTTGTCCTATGTCACAACTTTTTTCTATTTGATGGAACACTCTACCACCAGACCCAGGGAACAGCGATGGGCACCTCCTGTGCACCAACATATGCTAATCTGTACCTGGGCTGGTGGGAAGATCAATAAGTGTTCAGTGACAGATTTGCACAATATACACAATATATTGATTTGTGGATTCGTTTCATAGACGACATACTGTTGATCTGGCATGGTCCAGTCAATACATTGGTTGAATTTGTGTCTCTATTGAATGTTAATGATTTGAACCTAAAATTGACTTTTGAGTACAATGCAACTGAGATAACATTCTTGGACTTGAAAATAAGCAAGGACCCAGATGGCAATGTGCAAACCACAATCTTTAGAAAAAAGACGGCCACGAACAGTCTTCTGGCGGCTACCAGCCACCACCCTCCATCTCTAGTTAACAGTATCCCCATTGGACAATACCTGCGATTACGCCGTAATTGTTCCACTTTAAGAGAATTTCACATACAGGCTCATGACCTGAAAGAGCGGTTCTTAAATAGGGGATACTCAATGTCTACATTGAAAAACGCATATCATCGCGCTAGAGATAGTGATAGAGCACAATTACTGGGCCCAAATATGAAACCACCTAATACACAGGTTCGCTGCATTGGAACCTATAATTATAGGTGGCATGAGATCAAGAAGATTTTTATGAAACATTGGTACATCTTAAGATCTGATGATGACCTTGTTAAAATACTAAAAGGTACTCCCAGTATCACTAGCAGGAGATCTGCTAATTTGCAGGATGGTCTTGTGCATAGTCATTTTAAACGCCCTACATTATCGACCTGGCTAACACCTCCACCAAAGGGCATGCACAAGTGCCAGAACTGCAAAGCATGCCAATACATCAACCCTGCTAAATCCTTCTTGGCTCATGATAAATCAGCAACTTTTGATATCAGACACTACATAAGCTGTAAAACCATCAATGTAATATATTTGATCAGTTGTGAGTGTGGCCTCAGATATGTTGGCAAAACTATCAGGGAGTTTAAAAAACGAGTACTTGAACATATAAACTCTGTCCACAATAAATTAGAAACATCAGTTGCACGCCATGTAAATAATATGCACCAGGGAGATATTAAGTGCCTATCTTTTACAGGCATTGACCACCTTAAAAACAACATACGTGGTGGTGATATAAACAACAGATTATTAAAACGTGAGGCTGAATGGATATACAAGTTAAAAACATTGTACCCTCAAGGGTTAAACGAGGGTTTTACATACACTCCATTTATTTGATCATCAGTTGAGTTGACATCATGTTTACCTATCCATAAAATGTCTCATTTAAATAATCACAATCTATATGTTATTTATTGCATATACTCCCTAATTTACTGGCAAGTAAGCAAGTATTCCATTGATCATGGACTAAGTATAGTTAAATATGCATTTCATTCAGTACATGTTTGAATACCTTCAGCCTGCAAAGATTAAGCTTTACCACATATCACAGAATTGCTATTCAGTATCTGCCACATTGGCATAGGTTCATAAGCCTCATAGACGCCTACATGCATGAACCATTGCCCCATATGCTGGTGACTCTTTTAAACCCTTCTTTAGACCTTATAGTATTGTTTGAAATTAGTGTGTACACCTTTATTAACCGCTGTTCTAACATCAAGTTCCCTACTGATCGGTATAAGCGTTGCGCAAGCCTTTCATTGGCCCGCGGGTTGCTATGGCAACCTATGACGCTATATAACACGCTTCCGCAATCAGCTGGTTATCACTCGCCCCTGAAGAATCTCCGTCAAGGAGGGAAACGCGTAGGGCGTTTTTGGCGTGGTGACGTCAGCGCGAGGGATCTGAGAGAGACTGGTAGTATTGTTACTTTATGTCTGTGCTCTCTGCTGGTGCTCATTTTAAACGCGCTCGTATCCTGGCTTAACCAGGTCCTGTTCACTCAGTGGTTCTTTGCTGAAGCCTGTCTCTGTACTGTGATTCAATGTGTCACCTTACCTTGTAGCTAACAGACATCATTGTTACTGCAAATTGTTGCGATCTATCTGATATTTAACATCATTACTGCTAGCCTGCCAGCATCTGCTATGCACAGACACCTATTCATGTATGAATTGTTCTATGAATTGGTAGAAGGTTTTTTGCACAGGTATTTTGCTGAGTACAAGTGCTCACAGTATTGATTATATATTGACGGCTTGTTTAATAACCACAGTAATAATTTATTTACTGCTTTAATGATTAGCAGAGTGTTCAGTATCAGTTTTTTCTGTTTTTTTATCACTAATAGCTGTCCTGTTATACTATCTATGTAGAGTGATTGTTAAACGTCATTGGGCGCAGAATCAATCCACGTACCACCAACCTGTCATTGAGTTGCACATACAGTGTTTATATCTAACAGCTTATTTATTAAACTTAGGAGTAGGACACTGACTTGGGCTATTTATCAATACAGGTTGGGTGCTCGGTACGCTACGCCACATGACGCACAATACTCACATATAGGGCAAGCATTTCTGAGCTTTTACAGCTGAGTAACCCACTCCCCAATTAAAGCCAAAGTGGTATCACTGCTTTTGCTAAGTACTATTAGGCATCAGCATACCTTACTATATACCTTGGCTATCTATCATCTCCTCACTCCCTCCCGCCACAGTACATTATATGTAGTTAATATTATCACTTTATGTTAAGAACCTATTTTACTCTATTTATCTATTAAATGTTAAGTTTTAATGCCTAGGAGTGCACCTCCTAAATGAGCTTCTAGTTGCTAAGTGGTGGCAATAAATATGTCTTCACTTCTCAGCTGCAGTTAATTCTGGTATATTCAGCTCATCAGTTGCACCCACCGTCAATCTTGAAGTTTTAGGCACAACCACATTACTATTACACCATTTGATTTAGTGAGCATTATATATTTGTGTTTTTGTTTCTCCTATAACTAACAGCTGATCTGCCTCTCTGAAGGCGTTTGAAAACATACACCCGAGCGGGGTGTTTTTACAACAATCATAGACATCCATCACTCAGCATATGCAGTTTGTCTGCCTTTTTAAAGGCAGAGAGCACTACAGTAACATCCGTTTACCATAAGCTCTATACTTATATAGCTCTGTCCACGCAGTGTGTCTGCCTTTCTAAAGGCAGGGGACACAACAGAACCCCATACGTTCACCACTCACCATCTCGGTAACTTAAGGGTGTAGCCAGGACATTTACAAGCAGCAGCTGATCTGCCGTCCTGAAGGCAGTTTGAAAACACAGGAGGGAGCGGGAGATATTTACAGCTATTACAGAGATTTATCTCTCAGCATACGCAGTTTGCCTGCCTTCCTAAAGGCAGAGGATACAATAGCTATACATAGTATCTACCTACCACAAGCCTTATAGAGCTAAATATACCTAGTGTGTCTGCCTTTTTAAAGGCAGAGGATACAATATAATTTCATAGTATACAACCACTGTATTTTATGTGTACACTTGCTATAAGTATACCTACCTCTAAGCATATGGAATTCATGAGAATGCGATGCCATACATTTTCTTTGATGATTTACCCAGCCTCACTAATCCTTCCTGGAACACGCTGGAAAAATAAACGCTAATACCTTTAACACCACACGAGACTAGAGTGTATCTGCCACCAGAATAGACCTACTACCACTAAACTTACTGTTGAACATACGCAGCTTATTTGCCTGCTCAAAGGTAGAGGAGAGAATACGAATGAGTATGGTTTATCTATTAGGATAATATACTTACCATATACAGACCTACCTCTGAGTGTATTCAGCCAATGGGCTGATGATGCAGCCCAGTCACGTTAGTAGCACACACAGTCTCGTGATTTGGTTGTTTGGGTTCTCTGATAGATTTGCACACTAGTGCTATGTCAACTTCGATGTATTTATAATACCACGCGTTATCCTATTACGCCCTGTAGCAGACAGTAGATCTGCCTTTTGAGGCTTCGCATAATATAAATAAAAAAGTCTTCAGGTGTGTGGTTACTCCTGAAACCACAGTCACCGATAGGGTCTTAGCCCTGCTATATGGCACTTATGCTGTTATTCCTGTCCCCCTGAGAACAGGCAGCATAGCTGCCACAGTCACAATTATATCCGTTCTATATTTTAATTCGCTGTATACTGGCTCTCAACAAGTATCAAACTTGATACACAGCGTTCCCTTTTATTTTATTCTGAGTTACGACTCACATTAAAGAGTATTACTTCACTCACTCCTCTAATACATCACATGGGTACACTGGGTTCTATGAGTGGGTGAGTGCTCTCCTTGGGGCTCTCTTTCTTTTGTTGATGTGATACAGACCATACATGACGAACACGGGGGGGTCAGCGTGGCGAGATTATGACGAGCAGTTCAGGCAGAGGTGGCAGGGGGATACAAGGTTGAGTTTGGGGAAGATGGAGATGGAATTGTGGATGAAGTTAGTGGGACAGGGGAAGCAGGGGGCGACGCGCCCTTTTCCAAGGGTCCAGGTGGTCGAACCGGGTGTGATTCAACAAGCAGGGGCAATAAAGGGGAGTGTTGGGCGTTTAATGATAAACACTGCAAGCTGGGGGCGGGTTGCAAGTTTAGACATGTGTGTAGCCTGTGCGGGGGTAACCACCCCGTCAAGAAGTGCTTCAAAGACCCTGGGCAACCGCAGCCAGGGGAGAGGGAAGGCCCCAACACCGGTCAGTCTTAGCGGTTTGGGCCGTTGGCTAAAGGGATACCCCGACCGGGAGAAGGTGGGTTTTTCTTGGAGGGTTTAGAAATGTTTTTTTTTCACATACCAGTGGGGGGGGGGGGGGGGGAAGGGGGAGGGTTGAGTTAAAGGAGATAAAATTGGGATGTATGGTGGGCCCATTCACATCCCCCCCCCCTATTGCTCAGTTAATTATTTCCCCGGGAGCAAAACTCACATAAAGAAGTTGGAAGTCCCACGGCTCATAGGAGGGACTCTGGTGCCAATCTTTCCAGTAGACTGGAGAAAACCCCACGACCCAGTTTTGGCAAGTACACTTAATGCTACAAATACTATGAACTTGGACATGTGGCGACAGTTTTCCCTATGAACTCTGATCTAATGCAATGTGACATTTCCATGGGTTATTTTTCAGGCGGGGTTCCTGCTGTTAAGCAAACTGTTATAGAGAAGGGAAATTTAGAGAAAGAAGGATGTGTGAAGTCAAAGTAGATGGGTACCTGTAAGGGCAATGCTTGATACTGCAGTACAGTTACGTTGGTCACATCCCTTGAAGAAGTACGCGCATGCGTACGAAACGCGTCGGGAAGTTCCAAGTTTTAGAGTGTTTTTACTGTGGTACAGTCTGCAGTTTCAAAGGAGAAATTCTGCAGTCTCCTACAAGTGTTTTAACCGAGGTACGGCGACATTGCGGCTGTTAAGGAGGACTGGAGGACTGGAGTCCTGTGAGCCGGTGGAGAGTACACAACGGGGGTGACGTCACGTCCGCCCAGAGGCCTCGGCATCGGAGACATCCGCCTGATTCCCCAGTCACGTGTAGACGCCAGCACAAGTGCTCCGGTCGCCATCCTGAAAGCCCAGCTGCTTACAGCAGATCTGCCTGTACCTTTCCAGCATTTCGTAAGTAGGGTTGCAATTTTGCCCCTCCGGATGCGGTTAATACACATGTCCACGCTAATAAATAAGCTTTGTATTATTTTTTAGGCCGTGCTTGTGTTTCATGTTTGTATGCTCTGTTTGTTGTTTTTGTTGCTAATATCTGTGTTTCCCCCCCCCCCCCCTTCCTTCCCCCTCCTGTGTTGATTTACTGCACCATTATTCTCTTTCTTTCTCTCTTTTTCATATATGCATTGCTGAGGTGAGAATCATCACCATTCATCATTCCAAGGACTGTATTTGGACTGTCATAACAGGACTGGTATTTACCCTTTTTTTGGCGCCGGTTAAACCTCTTTTTTTCAACAGTTACGTTGGTCGCTGCACATCTTGTTAAGTCCGAGTTTCTGCCAGGAATCTCATTACAGGTAACCTGTATCTATGGAGATAACCACACTTAACTGGCCGCAAGTGTAAAAAGAAAACCTCCTCGGCCCAGTACATCATCATGTTGGGGTAGTGCCGAATCCGGTTTATGAGGTATTATTGGGTCAGGATTTCCCGTGATTTTGGGAATTGTGGAAAAGAAAGTCTGATTGTGTCCAGGATGTACCCTTAGTGTCTGAGGTCCCCGATCCTGTAGATACCGGTTCTCCGTTAGAGGGTATGGCGGGCAAAGGACCTGCGGTTGAGGACCCTCCAGAACTAGAACTTCAGGACTTACAGGTTGCTCCCGAAAAATTTGCTTCTGCCCAACTAGACGATTTGACGCTAGTAAACGCCAAGGCCACCGTAGTGAGCATAAATGGGGTACCAGTTAACCCCGACGTTACACCATCGCCACCCTACTTTGATCTATAATAATGACATATTGTATAGGGTAGAAAGAGAAGACCCCGATAGGTTAGAACAACTTCTAGTGCCAAAATCCTTTAGAAGTCAGGTGTTAGACTTGGCCCATAGCCATATCTTGTGGGGACACCTAGGGGTAAAGAAAACCACTGATAGAATAAAAGCACAATTTTACTGTCCGGGTCTACACAAAGAGGTAGAACATTATTGTGAGATGTGCCCAGGGTGTCAAATGACTTCACCAGTAAAATCGTTCCGTAGTCCGTTAGTACCCATGCCCATTATTGAAGTTCCATTTGAATGTAATGGTATGGATCTGGTAGGCCTGTTACCCAAGTCAGCACAGGGCCATCAACACATTTTAGTCATTGTAGACTATGCCACAAAATATCCAGAAGCGGTTCCCCTCCAGAACTTTACCAATTAAGATCAGATGGTCTAGAACATTTAAACTGACACAGATATTGATAACATCAGGGACCTCACAGATTTAGAGGAGGAAAGTATGAGGACCGCAGGTGAGGGTCCATTCTCTTAGTTCAGACCAAAGTCAAAGTTCACACCAGCATTGGAAACAAGTCATAATGTGGCAACCTTTATGAAATTGGTCACAAAGGATCTTGAGCACTTACAACCTCACGCCATGCTGAATAATCTAAATGAGACAGAGAAATCAGCTTTAAAAGAACTTCAAATGACTCAAACCATCACTATCAAACCCTCAGAAAAGGGAGGAAATGTAGTCCTACTTGACACTGTTGACTATGTGAAAGAAAACAAAAGATTGCTGTCAGATAGAAACTGCTACCTAGTCCTTAAGACTGACCCGACCATACATTTCAATAAAGAACTGAAATCCATATTTGATACGGGTGTATCCACTAAGGTCCTCACTAAGAGAGAATCGGATGCACTTCTTAATAAAATGCAGAAGATAGCCACATTCTACTCACTGCCTAAGTAACATAAGGGAGTTTACTTCACCACCGGGCTGTCCGATTGTATCTGGTATCACCAGTTTTACCGAACAATCAAGTGTCTATGTTGATCAGGACCTCAAACCTTTTGTTATCTCACTTCCATCATATTTACGTGATGCAACGGACATATTAAACAGGATTAATGACATCAGGAAAGAGAAGGGAGGAGGAGTGGCTCAGTGAGTAAATACACCGACACACTGAGATTGCTGCAGGGGAGCCTGGTTAAATTCCCGGTGTCGGCTCCTTGTGACCTTGGGCAAGTCACTTTATCTCCCTGTGCCTCAGGCTCCAAAAACATAGATTGTAAGCTCCACGGGGCAGGGACCTGTGCCTGCAAAATGTCTCTGTAAAGCGCTGCGTACAATTAGCAGCGCTATACAAGAACATGCTATTATTATTATTATTATTATTATCACGATAGAAGAGGACACTATACTTATTAGTATGGATGTTGAATTATTATATACATCCATCATACATAGCAATGGGATACATGCAGTGGAATATTTCTTGCAGACTAGGAGCCTTGACTTTGCCGATCACAATAGGCTGGTCATTGACTTACTACGGTTCATACTCACTCACAATTATTTCGTCTTTAATAATATCATGTACCATCAAATAAGGGGGACCGTCATGAGGACCACCTGCGCCCCCACCTATGCCAATTTATATCTGGGCTGGTGAGAGGCGGAGGTGGTATTCCAGGATCTATACCTGCAGTAAACTTCACATATACTTTTGTGGGCCAGATTTATTGATGACATCCTGATACTATGGAAGGGACCAAGAGAAACATTCAGTGAGTTTGTTAACCTTCTCAATACCAATACACTTAATTTGAGGCTAACGTCAGAGATCAGCTCTACTATTGTTGTTTTTCTGGATCTCATGATCAGTAACTCACCATCCGGGAAACTTTAGACTACTTTACATTGTAAAGTCACAGCTACTAATAGTCTGCTAAGAGCAGACAGCCATTACCCTGTACATCAAATAAGAGGCATTCCAGTTGGACAATTTCTCACGTATCAGGAGAAACTGTTCTTCAGATCAGGAATTCGAACAGGAAGCTGTATTACTTAAACAAAGATTCAAGGAGAGATTACAGTAATCGGTCAATCAAAAGGGCATATAAAAGAGCAAGATCTACGGACAGCAATCATTTATTGATTGATAAGATTAGAACAAACAATGTCCACATTGTCCACTTCATTGGACATATAACAACCAGTGGGCACTAATATCTAACATCATTGGAAAACACTGGCATATCCTGCTGGAAGATGAGGACTTACAATGGTAAGTAGGCGAACGACCAATCTTAAGGATCTATTGGTCGATAGTCACTTTGAACCTCCGACAAAGGACACATGGCTAGCTAAAAGATCATCAGGCACTTTTAAGTGTAATGGGTGTAAAACATGAGCGGTTGTTAACCAATTAGAATGATACATGCAGTTACAGGATGAGACTTCATAAATTGCAAAACACTGGGAGTCGTGTATCAAGCTGTATGCGTGTGTAATAAGAAATATGTAGGTAAAACTACATGCCAATTTCGCCATAAAATTCTGGAACACTCCATTGGCGAACCATATACATCACGTCCATAATGGCGACATCTCTGCTCTGAGATTTGTAGGAATAGAGTCCATCCCGAGGAACATCAGGGGAGGGGATTGGGATAAGGAAATACTGCAACGAGAATCCCGCTGGATTTTTGATCATGGAACGTTATCCCCGCAGGGACTCAATGAAGGATTCTTGTTCTCATCCTTCATTTAGATTGGTATCTCTGCCATTTTTCATCCATATTCAGTGCATTCGAATTAGCGCTTTTATTAGCCCATGTTTTGTAGTCCAAGTGCCTATTCTGCGCACCGGTTTACTATGTACTGTATAGGTATTATGAGAAGGGTGTACCTATATCAAGCATTAAGGTGTCATAATGTGAATATCATACTTAAGATATTTTACCAACCACCTCCATTTCTTTCCCTTAAAAGATACCTATAGGGCTGACCATTTATTGTATGTCTCTACCTTGATTGGAAAACTAAATATTCCCAAAAAGTGTAACAGGATGTATCCTTTTGTACAAGAGGAGGTAAAATACTGGGAAGTCAGTCCTAAAATTGATGCAGCAATTTCCAGAATTTCAAGAAAAACAACTATATTTTCTCAACCCAGGGGGAGCATGTAGGAGAAAACACAACAGACAAAACACACTAAGTGCAGACTATATGGTTCAGGTGTGAGGTAATAATGATGCTTGGCCTCTATGTGCTGCCTACTCACAGGATGTAGGTAGGATAAGTACAGTGGCGTGATCAGTAGAAAGTGGTGGGTCCCTCTAACCATACACAGGAAGCAGCTGGGACGGAGGTATCAGTAGCAGGTGTACATGTAAAGATAAAGACAGACCTCCATGGTGCAAATCAATGGTAAACAGATATACTTTATGAAATATTATAAAATGTGCACTCACAATGTATAAAATCAAAATAAGCGTTTTTTCACTATATAGTGATAGGAGGGTAAGGGTGGTTGCCACAGCTCACCGCACCGCCGATATCCCGGACTGTTCACCTCTGCAGGCTCCCTGTGCTTCTCTCACAACACCATGACAGTGTGGGGATCTCCTGCTACAGTGTCTCTGGCGCGTCGCGTCACTTCCGGTGGGCACGATCAGCTCCGTCGCGTCACTTCCACCAATCCTCTCACCTCCTGGGCTGGTCCACTCTACGCGTTTCGCCAATAGAATGGCTGGCTTCGTCAGGAGTATGGACCCTCCCCTTCTAGTGTTACCTTATATACCTTGTTCAATTACTGGTTTTATTAACCCCTGCAGTGCTGGTATGAGGTCTATGAGAATGGTTGGATGTGTTCACAAATTCATTATAAAAAATCAGGGTTAAAGTTGGGAGATATGAAATGCTTGTCCAATCAAATATCTTATTTATTTAATTTATTAATTTATTTAATTAGGCTGTTTGAAGTTTGGGGAAAAGGTAGGAGGTATACAAAAAATGTCAGCAATGTGAAGACTAAAAAATAAATAAATAAATATACTTAATCAAAAATGTAAGATTACTTAAAAATACATATAGGAGTGATTTAGTAAAGTTCAGTAATGTAGATGGATCTAAGTCCATCTATTTAGTAATGAGGATGTGAATGCATCCCTAAGACAATGCTCCAGCACACTAAACCCTCAACATAGCTGTAACTCTTATTAAAGGGACAGTGTAGTAGCAGCATAGAGGTTATAATACTTATTACATAGATTTATACAATATTCTCAAAAAGACTTTAATCCTTTCTGAATCGGACCTCATAAACAGACTCCTCCTAAATGACCTTTAAACTAAAAATGAAATATATATACCATGTAAACAGTGTATGAACATATAAACGACGCATATGGAAACGGAGCTTTCTTGTTAACCTATGGAAGGAGGGGATGAATGGAAAGGAGAGAATTCCATATTAGAACACATATGACAATGCAGAATAATAACAATATTTGATTCGTATGAAATTATAACAGTATAAGAAGAGAGAGGGGTCTGATAAAATAGATAAAAAATAAATATAAAGAACATATAAAACCAAATAAAATTTGTGCAAGGATTTTATTTCAGAAAGGGGGCTACGTCTATTTCTATATTTAGTCCTCTGGGATGGAGGGATCTTAGTTTATGGATCCAAAAGGACTCCCTTTTGATAAGCTCTAAGTTCCTATCTCCTCCACGCCAGTGTTGCTTGACCGATTCTATGGGCATGTACGTTAGTCCTTTGGCATCTCCCTGATGTTTTTCTAAGAAGTGATTCGGAACACTATGAGTGACTAGTTGCCTATTAATGCTGCTAAGGTGTTCTAGTATCCTGGTTCTAACTGGCCTCTCTGTTTTACCAACGTACTGCAACTTGCACGGGCACTCCAGGACATAGATTACGTGATCTGTCCTACATGTCAAACATGATTCTATCTGGAAAACTTCTTTCGTCACATTTGAACAGAACTCAGTTTTTTTATCTGATTTGAATTCACATGCCCTGCATTTGTTGCAGCCGAAAAAACCTTTTCCTGTTTGGAGCCAGCTATCAGGATTTGTGTCACTCTTTTTCAATGCACTTGGGGCCAATCTGTTTTTAAGGTTGTTTGCTTTTCTGAAAATAACATTCGGCTTCTCAGGAATGGCCTCACCCAAAATCGTGTCATTTCTGAGAATGTCCCAATGTTTATGAATAATGTTCCTTATAACCTTAGCTTCCCCACTATAGTTTGTGAGGAAAGCAAAGTCAAATTTCTCATTTCTCCCTTTCTTCTTATCCTTTGTTCTAAGTAAATCCTCACGATTAATACCCTCCACTTTCCTTATATCATTGTCCAGCTTCTCTTCCCTATATTCTTTCTCTATAAATCTTTTTTTGAGATACTCTGCCTGTTCACGATACATGGTGTTATCACTACAGTTCCTTTTTAGCCTAGTAAACTGTCCAGGAGGTACACCATCCATCCACCTGGGCAGGTGACAGCTTGATCTTAATATATAGTTGTTTTTGTCAGTTTCTTTAAAATAAGTTTTTGTTTTAATGCTATTCTCTTCAATAAAGATAACAAGGTCTAAGAAGTTCACACTTGTTTGGCTGGAACTGCTCGTGAATTTCAGATTATTCTCATTCACATCTAAAGATGCTAGAAAACTTTCCAGAGATTCCTGTCCCCCCCTCCATATCATGAACACATTATCGATGAAACGGCGCCAGAGGACAAGATTCTCCACCAGAATGCCACCCGGCCAGATCTTATCATCCTCCCAAACGGCCATAAATAGGTTAGCATAACTGGGGGCAAACCTTGTCCCCATCGCCGTTCCACATTTTTGGAGATAATACTCTTCTCCGTACCAAAAGAAATTATGATTTAAAATAAATCTGATGCTGTCTATAATAAAACCAATCTGAATCTCAGTTAGGTCCTTGTCCCTAGACAGTACCTGTTTAATCGCTCTACACCCCTTTTCATGTTCTATTACTGTGTAGAGCGATGTGACATCGCAGGTAGACATGATAAAATGTTCTTCCCATCTAACTTTATTTAAAGTATTAATCACGTCTGTTGTGTCCTTCAAGTATGCCCTCTGCTGTACCACATATTTCTGGAGGAATGTATCTATGTACAGTGACAGATTGGCGGTCAGCGAGTCAATCCCCGAGACTATAATAAATTAATAAATTAAATAAATAAGACATTTGATTGGACAAGCATTTCATATCTCCCAACTTTAACCCTGATTTTTTATAATGAATTTGTGAACACATCCAACCATGCTCATAGACCTCATACCAGCACTGCAGGGGTTAATAAAAAACAGTAATTGAATAAGGTAACACTAGAAAGGGAGGGTCCATACTCCTGACGAAGCCAGCCATTCTATTGGCGAAACGCGTAGAGTGGACCAGCCCAGGAGGTGAGAGGATTGGTGCCCGTGAACTGTCAATCAACTGCTGAACCGGAAGTGACGCGACAGAGCTGATCGTGCCCACCGGAAGTGACGCGACGCGCCGGAGACACTGTAGCAGGAGATCCCCATACTGTCATGGTGTTGTGAGAAAAGCACAGGGAGCCTGCAGAGGTGAACAGTTCGGGATATCGGCGGTGCGGTGAGCTGCGGCAACCACCCTTACCCTCCTATCACTATATAGTGAAAAAACGCTTATTTTGATTTTATACATTGTGAGTGCACATTTTATAATATTTCATAAAGTATATCTGTTTACCATTGATCTGCACCATGGATGTCTGTCTTTATCTTTACATGTACACCTGCTACTGATACCTCAGTCCCAGCTGCTTCCTGTGTATGGTTAGAGGGACCCACCACTTTCTACTGATCACGCCACTGTACTTATCCTACCTACATCCTGTGAGTAGGCAGCACATAGAGGCCAAGCATCATTATTACCTCACACCTGAACCATATAGTCTGCACTTAGTGTGTTTTGTCTGTTGTGTTTTCTCCTACATGCTCCCCCTGGGTTGAGAAAATATCGTTTGATCTTCTGGGACCAGCCAAGACAGTCCCTTCCAGAGGGTTTGAGCAGGGGGTTACAACTTTTATTATATTTTCACTACTGCACTATTTTGAGTCACAATTTTATTTTATATCACTATATACGTGTTATATATATCCACTGTATTTTAAGTGATCACTAGCACTTAATTAGCGCCAGTTTCTTCACCAATCACGTTGTTACAAGAAAAACAACTATACCAGTCAAAGAAGCAGCATCACTCAAAGATGTAATTGACAAGAAGATGGATAGTGTTTAAGAAATCATAAGTGACTGCAGGTACAAACCGGTGATATCAACAACATCGGTAATCGAGAGCAATGCGGATATGGATTGCTAATATAGAAGAAGCATTGGAAAAAGGAGTCAAGAGACTCTTCTATTCTAAAAGCATTGTCAGAAATCAAATGGGCAGCCGACTACGTTGCTGAAGCATCGCTGAATGCGGCAAGACTGGCAGCCAAATTAATGGCCTATAGTATACAGTAACAGCAAGAAGAGTGCTGTGGCTCAGACACTGGATGGCAGACACAGCATTCGAAAACAGTTTATGTAATTTGTCCTTTGAAGGAGAATTTTTATTTGGGAATAAATTAGATGCTATTATTACAAAGCATCAGGAGACAAAAGCACATTTTTACCACAAGAATGTAGAAATAGAAGATATGTCCCTACATACCATCGGACGGAAAGAACACAGTATAGGGAAGCAAGAACTTATCGTCCTGGAAGTCCGTTCGAGACAAATGTCTCAGAGAGTCGGACAAAATAAGCTTTTTCGTGGCTCCAGAGGGAGAGCGTCATTTCCCAGAGGGAAATTCTCATGAAGTTCAAGGGGACCAGCGGCTTCCAGTTGGGGGAAGACTGAGTCAATTTGAGGCAGGATGGACTCAATCAATAAAAAAGACAGGTGGGTACTACATATCCTTTCTTTTGGTACCAACTGGAGTTCAAGAACATTCCAAGGAGGGATATATTCTTAAAGACAAAATATACACAGACAAAACAGAAAATAAAACAAATTAACAAAGGTTCCTCAAAGACAGAGGAGAACAGGGATCTACAGTATTCCAAGATCTTTTTGGTGGAAAAAGCATCAGGAGGTTACAGAGCAGTATTGGATCTAAGAACCGTAAATACCTACTTACAGGTAAGAAAGTTAAAAATGATTTCACTAAACATCATCATCCAAGAAGTAAAACCAAACAATTGGATATCAATAGATCTAAAAGTTGCCTATTTACATATCCCCTATAGCAAAGAGACACCATAAATCAGGAACTCTACCAATATATGGCGCTGTCGTTTGGACTAGCAACATCTCCCAGAACATTTACAAAAGGTAATGGCTCCAAATAGCAGAATTAAGAAAAAAGGGGCGTGGAAATGTATCCATATCTAGTCAATATTCTGATAAAGTCACAAAAACAAGAAAAACTGCTACAAGACAGAAACATAGTGGTGTCCTTTCTAGAACATCATGTCTGGATCGTAAACATAGACAAAAGCTAACTAGTACCAACACAGTCTTTAAAATTCATGGGAATAGAATTTCACACGGCAGAAAAAGAGATGCGATTACCATACTCAAGGATCCAAGACATTGGAGTCCAGACAAGAACATCTCTTCAGCAGCAGACTGTATGAGACTACTGGGAAAATATACATCAACGCTAAATGTAGTAAAATGGGCAGGTCTACACGAGACCAATACAACAAAAACATTTACAGCAGGGGAACGGAGATCCCAAGGATGTAAAAACAAGAAATATACATATACCCACACACAAAAAAAGAACTAAGATAGTGGGATAGCCCAAAATTAAAAAAGGACATACGTTACACCAGATACAATGGTTAACGATCACTACAGACGCAAACAGTGCAAGTTTGGGAGCCCAGATGGGAGACCTACTGGTACAACATACTTGGATAACCAAAGAACAGCAGTTACCATCAAACTATTTAGGAATTACCTGACCACACTGAGTTAATAGGATAAATGTTTCCTCACAGGAAATATATAGTTATGGCTGCAATTACTTGTAATAGTTTCCATTCATTACCTTTATTTTTTGGTAAAATGTTTATCATTGATATTGTTGCAGTTTATAAAGTGCTTCATTTTATTTTCTTTGTATAAACTATATTGCTGATAACATATCTAGGTCCAATGTCTTTGTATTATGCCTAAATAATTAAGTTATACAGGTGCTATAAACCAGTTATTAGCTGAAGGGAGGTTTAAATAGTGCCCTCCTTTTGCTGACGTCATACTCCTTAAGAGCAGTTGTGCTCGAAACGCGTGGGAGGAGGTCTCAGTCTTATTTGTAACAGTATCCGTTTTGTGTAGTTCAAATAAAGCCTTGATTTTATCCATTTTCCCTGGTTTGTCTGAGTAACATTGGAAAAAGGTGATTATGGTGGGTCACAGCCGTCCGCAGGGTAAATAGAAAGCGCAATCAAGGAATGGATTTAAAAAACTTTAATGTGCACTAGACGTAACAGATGCCACAAGAACACTGATGCGTTTCGTCCTGTGTAAGGACCTTGTCAAAGAGTAACTGGTAAGAGCGCAGAGTGATTACTACAGTATATAGTGGCCTCTCGGATACTATTGGCTATGCCTAATCAACGCATCATCTCAAGCCCAGCTGTAATATAATCAGGCTTGAATAAAGGGCGTATGAAAATGGTCTTAAATATAAAACCGAGGTGCCTACCCATAGAAACCAACAATATGATTCAAAACAAAACATCGATATGCAGATATGCCAGAACTACTAAAACCATTTTGATTAAAAATAAACATGTACGTATTAATACATTTATCAATTGCTACACTAGCCATGTTATTTACCATCTACAATGTGGTTGCAAGAAATCCTATGTTGGTCGTACTATAAGACCATTTCGAACTAGGATACAGGAACATGTAAGACTCATCTTACACATCCAGTATCACACCATTTCTCTCAGTGTCCTTTAGGCAGCATTGCTAATTTTTCATTTCATGGAAAGACAGAATAAACTAAACACAAGAGAGATGTATTGGATTTACACCATGAACACCTTACAGCCCATGGGTATTAATATCGAATGGGAGCTCAAACATTTTTTGACTCAATTTGTCCATGGTGTCTTTTATCCTTTACATCTCTCTTGTGTTATTCATCTTTGGGTTATATATATTTATTTACCATCTAATTGTTCTCTACTGCTCATTCCTTGGTTTGCTTATACTTGTTCATCTTTGTTTCATTGATTAATATTATTATATGATGTGTCAGTATCTATACCACAATCCCCCTGGCAGACCCATAGTTTCGGGTGTGGAGTCGATGACATTGGGCCTATCCCAATATGTTGATTATTTTCTCCATCCCTATGTAGCCAAGCTTAGGTCCCATATTAGGGATACGCTCCATGTCATCGACTCCATCTCTGACATTAGGTGGAAATCCACCTATCTATGGGCTACATGTGATGTTACATCACTTTATACCTGCATCGAGCATGCCAGGGGGCTAGAAGCCATCAAATAATGGCTGGACACGGATTTATTATTCTCGGAAAAGCACAAGCACTTTATTTTACAAAGCATTAACTTTATCCTCACGCATAATTATTTCTTATTTGAAGATAACTATCACCTGCAAATCTGTGGAATGGCCATGGGCACGAGATTCGCTCCCAGCTATGCCAACCTCTTTATGGCGCACTGGGAGGAGTCCTTTGTGTGGCAGAACACCAGGCTTGGGGCGGGTCTCGTGTACTATGGCCGCTTCATAGATGATATTATAATGATGAAGAGTCGGTTCTATCCGGTATCTTAAGTTCCTTCAACGATAATCTGTTTGGACTAAAATTCACATTTGAAATTAACACTATGTCCACTGTCTTTCTAGATTTGGTCCTTAGTACAGACACAGACTTCAATATTATCACCACCACACATTTTAAGTCTGTGTCTGTCAATAGCTATGTTCATGCGTCCAGTAATCATCACAAGCAATGGCTCGATAATATCCCTTTGGGGCAGTTTCACAGACTACGTAGGAACTGCACAAGGGATATTGATTTCAAAAGCCAAACTGAATCACTCGGAAATAAGTTCCTTTCCAAAGGATATGATCCTGATTTGATTTCCGACTCTCTCAGCAGGGTTAGCTCCTTTGACAGATCGGCTTTATTAAGCAAGTCCAAAAAGAAAATAGATAAAGGGACACGCTTGAGTTATGATACCCCAGTGATACCTATAGATACTGAGGTGTCCACAGTGAGGTTTATAACCACCTACAACCAGTCATTTAAATCTATCAATAAAATCCTCAATAATCACTGGTCTATCCTCAAGTGTGACCCCCATTTAGGATCCGTTCTGCCTGATAGAGCTACTGTAGTGTACAGGAAGGCAAGAAGCATTAAGAGTATGCTAGCTCCCACTAGACTCAGGTCCTCCTCGACTCCAACTAATATCATGATTCATAAGGGTCCACTGGGCAACCACCCATGTGGCCGTAGTCGATGTATTACTTGCAGGCATCTCTTAAACCAGACACAAGTTTGTTCCCCAAGCAGAGGTACCACACATGCCATCAGTAGTTCTATTAATTGTCTCAGCACCTATGTTGTGTATTAAATTCAGTGTGGATGCAGCCTAAAATATGTTGGACGCACCACTAGGACTCTTGGCACTCGTTTCCTGGAGCACAGGAGAAATGTGATCAAAGGTCTCAATTCCCATAGTGTTTCTCGACACTTCAAATTATTCCATCAGCAGGATCCTAAGACTATGAAAGTAATGGGTATTGAGACCATTTCACCGTGTGCTCTAGGTGGCGACCGGTTTAAGACTCTCTGCAGGCGGGAAACTTTTTGGATCCACCAATTGGGCACTTTAAGCCCGGGTGGACTAAACGAATGCCTAGATGTCAGTACATTTGTTTAATTGGTCCTTGGACGTCTCTTCCTGTGAGACTCCCTCTGTTGTTCTGCGTCATCCATTGTTTGAGTCTCTCTGTCCTCTCCCCCTCAGTCCGAAACTTTAGTTATAGTAATAGTTCACATATGGTTCTTTGGGTCTTAACATATCACACGTTATTAAGTACACCATGAATCACTCACTTATATAACACTTTTTTATGTTTACACTAAAATGTAAATTATGTTTATAGATTTAATATATTAATACTATTGTTAGTTAATAAGTGTTTGTTAGTTGAGATATTGTTGTTATCTCTAAACTTATCCCATGTACACTCAATATAAATATCACAGAACACACTACACCATTTTTACATATTTTTTAATATATATTTTTTTATATTTCTCATTAACAGGTGATATCATCACTCCACTGTTATTGTGGTATTCATAATTTTTTCCCTCCAGACACCTTGCTTTGTTCGTGGCATATAGACTCCCATTACTAATATCCCTAATATTCCTACCTTCACACTTGGTTATCTATGGACTCATCATGTGCCTTTTCCCCTGATTTTGATATCTGCATTAGAAAAGAATATAATGGTTTGACTTTATATTTCATATCTTATATAAAGGGAAAAGAACTTGGTTTTTGATTATTTAGTTTATTGTTTTATTCTTTTATTTATATATATATGTATATTTTTTTCTTTATTTTTTCATTTTTTCAGTTCTGATATGTTTGTAACTATTTGTAATACATTATGTCTATATTTATACAAGCCTTATATGGGAATTACACTACTATACATGTGATGTATTAAGGGTTAATTATTTACCCATATTGTTTTATGTTAGTAAATAGATATATATTTATTTAAAATTCTTATATGTGTTTAATGTAAGTTTTTATGCTCATATTCATGATATATAGTGTCCAATAGGATGTGTATATTCCCCTTAGGTATAGCATTTTCAATATCTGCAGTTATCATTTACACTCCATCTCCTCCAATTCTTATAGGTTTCTATTTTAATTACGCGTATTTTATATATATCCATTGGTGGTTATACTTGTATTCAGCACGAAGCACTTTTCAGCTGAGTAGGGGCGTTCCAGTTAATTAACATCATTAGATTTTGTATATAAATACCGGACCTTCCCCTTCTCCACACTTCCCTTTGAAAAAGTTACCCGTGAGTGACGAAACGCGTCAGGGAGCGTCATCACGTTGGACGCATTGACATTACGTCATCACTAAGCGCTGGAGTGGACCGATCCATGCGCTGGTGCTACAGAGGCTTGAGAATACGGAGCCACTTTCTTGGACTCTTATACAGCATCACACATCCACTGGCCCTGGATACCTGCTGGGACATCGATCCATTCTGCTGTGAGATCGGGATTGCCCCAAGAATATGCAGCAGTAACCGGATGGTGGTGATTATTATCACGCAATGCTTATTTTAACTGCATTTTTACCCCCCCTCTTCCCCTCCCCTCATTAAATATACAGTTTTACGCTATGGGCGTGCGCTCTCTCCTCTTCTTTTCCACTATATATGTGTTTAACCTTTGCCATTTGATTGCTGTTTTTTCCTATTACATGATCTGATATTTATCATTTCTTGTTTTTTTTTTAATTTTCTCTCTGCATCTTTTACTTTTTTTCTACTTGCTTCTATTACTTTTTCACTCATTGTTTTGTATTTCAGCACCATTGTTGGTTTCTATGGGTAGGCACCTTGGTTTTATATTTAAGAACCTTTTTCATACGCCCATAATTCAAGCCTGATTATATTACAGCTGGGCTTGAGATGATGCGTTGATTAGGCATAGCCAATAGTATCCGAGACACCACCATATAGCAATCACTCTGCGCTCTTACCAGTTACTCTTTGACAAAGTCCGTACACAGGACGAAATGCGTCAGAGTGTTCTTGTGGCATCTGTTATGTCTAGTGCACATTAAAGTTTTTTAAATCCATTCCTTGATTGCGCTTTCTATTTACCCTGCGGACGGCTGTGAACCGCCATATTCACCTTTTTCCATTTACCTTCTGAGGCTGGAGCACGCCGACACTGCACCTGCAACAAGTCTCCCATATTGCGGCATCAAATGGGCGACATCGACGGGTCAAGTCTGTGAGTACCGCGCCCTCAAGGGCTTACGAGATGCTTGGGACGTCAGGACTAGTGAGGGTAGTGGCAGAGCTTTTACTATGGAGTTCTGTGCTTAGGTCTCCTGCTCCTTACCACATCATTTGCTCCCTTCCTGAGTTTTGATACCTTGCTGGCACACTGTGAACTCCTGTTCACATCCTGATCATATGCCTATCATTACATTGCATCGCTTCCTGATCATATGCCTATGATTACATTGGATTGTGTTCAGCGGCAGGACTGATACATTTATCTTTCAGTGTTGCAGTGCTACTGCTTATTTTGTAGCACCAGTTTTGGATTGCATCCACCCCACATATGCCGAGTAACATTGGAGCAGCTGTTGCATCGATCTTCCTTCTTCACTGTTACCATCAAACATGCTGGAACTCAAAGCAGTGCAGAAAGCACTAGAATCCTTCCAAAGCCAGATAAAGGATGGAAATATAAAAATTAAATCCAACAACAAGGATCGGGGTTTCCTAAAATGAGCTTGCTGGAGTTCTGTGTGTTTGTAAAATATACAGCCAAGCAAAGAGGAACAAGGAGCAAAACACTGCTGAAATTAACATCAGAGATTCTATCATATGCAGAAGGCTATGTTACAGATATAACAGCCATACAGTACATACTGTATAGCAGGGCCAGAAATATTACAGCAGATTCTCAGTCGCAACCTAATTTACTCTGCAAAGAAGAAAACTCAGTGAGTACCTTGCATTACTATCAATTTACTTCTGTGACAAGTAAGAACTTTGTTGATATACTGTCTTTAAGCAAGTATTGGCTGTATCATTATGTACAGTATACAAAGTAGATGCTACAACTTTCACTGAATTGATATCTAAGGTCTTTGCAAAGGAATTGCTTTTATTGTTTTGAATCATTGCTGCGTGTCAGTTTCTGACTATTTTTGTAACAGGTTTCTGATGCACTGTTTTTGTTTGGCATGCACCATACTCATTATTTTACTTGGATTGAAATATACAGTCGCTCAACCTGGATTACAAATAATATAAGGTTAATGTCATTGTCATGATAATATCATGAGCTACTAGGTCGTTTAATTCCCTTTGGTGCTTGAGGGGTTAATGAGCTACACTTGTTTAACAAAATACCAAATGCTGGGTTTGAAACTGGTCAGGACTGTTTTCTGTCTGCTCTGAATTTCAAAGGAACTTACTTGGGGCGGGGGTCCATCCTGGATAGCCCACTCAAGGTGTCAATTGTTTTAATCAAAGAAGAGCAGCTTCAAAGTATTCTGTAGAAAGGGGTGGGCTGATGCCGGTGCCTTAAAGTATTGTATCTAAGTCTGGGGGAGATTGTTACAAGTCAGATCTGACCAGGGGCATGCTTGGAAAGCATAGCAGACCTCATCTTCTGAACCAGTGCCTCTCTGGGAAAAATCCATAGCATGTGGTAACGTACTGTATAGGATTTTCTGTTTTACCCCTTTTATTTTAAGAAGCTGCTCTGCCTTATATTGTAATTGTATGTTTATTTTGTAATACCTTTTCTGTAATTCAAGCACTGTATTTTTATATATATTAAACCATTTAATAAGTAATGCTTTGGGCTCTGAATGAACTTTGTGCACGCTGGAGAGAATAACTTGCTAAATTCAGGCACATGTTACTACAACTGATTTTGTGTTAGAGTGCATAGTTTTTCCTATAATAAACAGGGACCTGAGGCCCTGGTGGATATTTTAGTCTAAGATCTTTTATCATATCTGCATAACCTCAGGTGGTGGCAGTGGATGGTTATGATGTGCAATTGGGTAGGGGTTAATGCTAACTCGCTGGTTCCTTGCAGAGGAGAAAGGGGGGTTGCTAGAGAAGCCTTTGTGTATTAGCCCTGGTTGCATATCTAAAGTCACGTGCTCACTTGTGTGCTGTTCGTGGCGGTGGTATATTGGGACGGCTTGAGGAGAGATACAACTCATTTGAGGGACCCCTGAGTGGGTGAAGAGTGGGGCAGCTTGCGGGTTGTGTATTGATCCTGGATCCTGTAAGAGGGGATACTGTCCATTTAACGGACCTTTGCGGAGGTGAAGAGTGGGTGCGCTTGCGAGCGTCGGTATTAACCCTTGTCCCGTATACAGGTCGCGTGCTAGCAGGGGGTCGTACGTGACAAATGGTGGCATAGCGGTGGGATAACAATTTGTAATTTTGTTAATATCAGAGCTTTTTAGTGGTTTGCGTTTACGCCTGTGGGATAAACGAAACATTAAAAAGTGACTGACCTGTGTGAGTCTTGCGAGAGATCACAGCTCAGTACCCCAAAGCTATTACTCAGTGCTATTTTTATAAAACATACAAGCAGACAGTTTCGTTCCCCCCCCCCCCCCTCTTGTTTTTCTTTTGCTATCTTTTTATTTTTAGTCAAGTGTAGTGAATATGGCTACTTTATACCGACGCCAGACAAAAGAGGCACTGATGGCTCTGTGTGAGGAGCGTGATCTCCAATGTCTGGGTAAAAATAAAGAAGAGCTCGTACAAATCTTGCTGGAGAAAGATACTGAGCAAGATGCTATACTGGGCCAGGACGACCGCAGCAGCGGAACGGAGGGTGGCTTAGCCCTGGAAATTGCCCACGGGTCAAGGAACCCAGGACTATCATATTCCGAGGACTCCAGCAGTTCTCAGCCTGCCAGTGCCTTGGATGTGTACTTGCAAACTACTCTCAAGTACCTAGGACCAGCAGATGACGCAACGCGATTGCAGCTCATCCTCCAGTTCCAAGAGCGCGAAGCAGAAAGAGAAAGGCCAGCCGCAGAACATGACGCAGCGAGATATGCTGCAGAACGAGACGCAGAAAGAGAAAGACAAGCTGCAGAACGTGACGCAGCGAGATATGCTGCAGAACGAGACGCAGAAAGAGAAAGACAAGCTGCAGAACGTGACGCAGCGAGATATGCTGCAGAACGGGAGGATGCGAGATACGCGGCGGACCTAAGACACCAGCTGGAACTTGCCAAGCTCCAGAGGGAATCGCCAGCCCCCAGCAGCGGAGATTCCAGCCCGTCCAGGCCACGGATGGAGCATTTCCCAAGCCTGGCGAAAGATGGGGATCTGGACACTTTCCTGCGGGGGTTTGAAAAAACCTGCAGGCAGCATCAGTTGCCACGTGCCCGGTGGGCGGCATATCTTACACCCACCCTGAATGAAAGAGCCATGAATGTCGTCGCAGATTTGCCGGAGCACCTGGACCAAGATTACGAGGCCATCAAAGCTGCATTGCTGCACCGTTTCAACGTCACCCCTGAAACCCACAGGCAGAAGTTCAGGGCCCTTCAGCACGAGGGTCCCGGCGGCTTTTCTGAGCTGGTGGGGCGTCTGACATCTCTGTGCAAGCAGTGGGTTGGAGGGCTGGAAGTTGAAAGCTTTGAGGGGTTATTGGATCTCGTGGTTCATGAGCAATTTTTAACCCTTTGCCCACCTGAAGTGAGAAAGTGGGTTAAGGACCGAGATCCTAAGTCAGCCACAGAGGCTGGCAAGCTTGCAGATTCATATGTGGCTAACCGGAATCCAGCGGTTAACAAGGGGGTCCCGGGATGGAAGGGGGGTAAATCCCCCGAAACCCTTTCACGGCCGCCTTTTAAGCCTGCTGGGGCTTCATCTGGGGGTGGGGGGGTTCGCCCACCCGGACAGGGATATACCCGCCATTGTTTCACCTGTCAAAAGCCGGGGCACATCAGCATTGACTGCCCGGACAGGAAGAAGCCTGCCACGGCCCCTCAACAGGGCACCCAGGGGATCACCCCTCAACAGGGCACCCAGGTGCCTATGTGGTGTCTGGGATACAGGAGAACAGAGATGCCCACCTGCAACCAGTGACGGTGGGTCAGAGACTCACCCAAGGACTGAGGGACTCAGGTGCCACCGTTACCCTGGTGCGGCCGGGGGTGGTGGGACCCGAGGAAATCATTCCTGGACGGATTCTGCATTTGGGGGTGGCGGGTGGGGGCCACCATGATTTGCCGGTAGCAAAAGTTTACCTGGATTGGGGTGCGGGTAAAGGTATGCGGGAGGTGGGGATAATTGATGATATTCCTGCCAATGTGTTACTAGGAAATGATTTGGGGAAAATGATTTCCCAGTATGAGACTGCTGTGACCCAACCACAGACTGCCCAGGTGCAGGAGCCCACCACACACGTCCAGGCACTGACATACACCAGGGACCCGGGGGAGATGAGTGACAAGGGTTGTACAGAAGGGGGGGGCACCGGGGACCTCCTATTGCAGCCCCTGACCACCGATCAGACTGTTCAGGGAAGAAGTGACGAGCAAGGCCAAACCCAGACTGCTGAGGAAGTAGGGCGAAGTCAGGCCTTTCAAAAAGCCCAGCAGACAGACCCAACCTTAGAAGGAATGAGAGGCCTTGCAGGAAAATCCCCCTCTGAGTCTGACAAGGAGCGGGTGTACTGGGATACAGGGAAGCTGTACCGGGAAATGGTTCCTAATAGCAGACAGGAACCCTGGGCAGCTGACAGGCAGTTGATAGTGCCTTGGGAATTCCGGGGACAGTTACTAAGGATAGCGCATGAGATACCATTAGCAGGACACTTAGGGGTGACCAAGACCAAGGCGCGGTTAGCTCATACCTTTTACTGGCCGAACCTGGGTACAGATGTGGCGGATTACTGTCGCACCTGCCATACATGTCAAAAGGTGGGGAAAAGTGGGGATACCGGTCGTGCCCCCCTAGTACCCCTTCCCATCATAGGGGAACCCTTTGAGCGCATAGCAGTAGACCTTGTGGGTCCCCTAGCTATCCCCAGTAGCTCCGGAAAGAAGTATATCCTTACTGTGGTGGATTATGCCACGAGATACCCTGAAGCCGTAGCCCTCACCTCCATACGGGCAGACAAGGTTGCCGATGCCTTACTAGGCATTTTTTCTAGGGTAGGATTCCCTAAGGAAATGCTCACTGATCAGGGCACGCAATTCATGTCCAATCTAATGCAAAGCCTTTGCGAGAAAATACAGGTAGAGCAGCTCAAATCCAGCCCCTACCACCCTCAAACCAATGGCCTGTGTGAGAGATTTAATGGGACCCTTAAACAAATGCTTAAAACCTTTGTGGAGTCTCAGGGGAGAGACTGGGAGCGATTCCTGCCCCACCTCCTGTTTGCGTACAGGGAGGTGCCGCAGGCATCCACGGGCTTCTCTCCCTTTGAGCTACTCTACGGACGTAGGGTCCGGGGGCCCCTTAACTTGATCCGGGAAGAGTGGGAGGGAAGATTAAACACCCCTGAAACGTCTGTAGTGGATTACGTCCTCAAGTTCCGAGATAAGATGCATAAATTAGTGGGGTTAGTCAAGGAGAACCTGGAGGATGCCCAAAGCAGTCAGAAATACTGGTACGATCGCACTGCCAGGGAGAGAGTATATGACATCGGGCAGAAGGTGCTGGCACTCATTCCCCTGCGGCAGAATAAACTTCAGGCTGCCTGGGAGGGGCCATTCACGGTGCTACAGCGCCTGAATGATGTAAATTACGTAGTGGCCCGAGGGGACGGTAGGAAACGACAGAAGGTGTATCATATAAACATGATAAAAGCCTATCATGAACGAGGGGCCTCAGTACTAGCTGTATGTGGCCTGCCAGAGGGTGACCCGGACGCTGACCCCTTACTTGACTTGTTAGCTTCAGCCAAACAGGGCGGGTCCGTACAAGAGGCTGCTGTCAGTGAGCAGCTCACCGAGTCTCAGAGGGATCAGCTGTACCGAATGCTGACCCCCTTTGAGCCCATATTTACAGGGAGACCAGGGAGAACTCACTTAGCTACACATGCTGTAGATACTGGGACTCAACCCCCCCTCAGACAGACCGCCTACAGAGTCTCCCTGGAGGTTCAGCAGGACATTAAAAGGGAGATAGAAGACATGCTAGAGCTGGGGGTAATTAAAAAGTCCCATAGCCCATGGGCTGCCCCAGTAGTCCTAGTACCCAAAAAAGATGGGAGCACCAGATTCTGTGTTGACTATAGGAGGTTAAACCTAGCGACTGTGTTTGATGCGTACCCCATGCCCAGGATAGATGAGCTGCTAGACCAGCTGGCGGGTGCCCGCTACTTGACCATTATGGACTTGAGCAGAGGGTACTGGCAAATCCCCATGAGCCCAGAGGCTCAAGAACGATCTGCGTTTATCACCCCCTTTGGTTTATATGAGTTTCAGGTCATGCCCTTTGGAATGAAAAATGCCCCTGCCACCTTCCAGCGACTCGTGAATCACCTGTTGGAGGGCCTAGAAGGGAGTGCTGTAGCTTATCTGGATGATATTGCAGTATTTAGCCACTCTTGGGCTGAGCATCTCACCCACTTGGCAGAGGTACTCAATCGCATAAAAGCAGCAGGGCTAACCATCAAACCAGCGAAATGCCAGATGGGTATGACTGAGGTACAGTACCTAGGGCACCGGGTAGGCGGTGGGACCCTGCGTCCGGAGCCTAGCAAGGTGGACGCCATTACTGCTTGGCCCACCCCTAAGACTAAGAAACAGGTGTTGTCCTTTTTAGGGACTGCTGGGTACTACAGAAAGTTTGTCCCTCACTACAGTACCCTGGCCAAACCGCTGACTGACCTAACCAAAGGAAAACTGCCCCTAGTGGTGACCTGGACTCCTGACTGTGAGGAAGCCTTCACTGCCCTGAAAACCTCCCTTGCTAACTCCCCTGTGTTACAGGCCCCTGACTTCACTAGAAGGTTTGTAGTACATACAGACGCTTCAAACTATGGGCTGGGAGCAGTCCTTAGCCAGGTTGATGGCCAGGGAGAGGAGCACCCAGTTGTGTACTTGAGCCGGAAACTGCTGCCTAGGGAAGTCGCCTATGCCACCATAGAAAAGGAATGTCTGGCCATAGTGTGGGCCCTGCAGAAGCTGCAGTCCTACCTGTATGGACGTTGTTTTACTGTAATCACTGACCACAACCCCCTGAGTTGGTTAAACCGAGTGGCTGGGGAAAATGGAAAATTACTGAGATGGAGCCTAGCTCTCCAGCAGTACACTTTCACGGTCCAGCACAGGAGAGGTAAAGAACATGGTAACGCTGACGGCTTGTCACGCCAAGGCGAAGGCGATGGTTATGTGAGCACGGGGAATGGCTTGTAGGCCATCCCCCTTCGCTCATTTTTAGGAGGGAGATGTCATGATAATATCATGAGCTACTAGGTCGTTTAATTCCCTTTGGTGCTTGAGGGGTTAATGAGCTACACTTGTTTAACAAAATACCAAATGCTGGGTTTGAAACTGGTCAGGACTGTTTTCTGTCTGCTCTGAATTTCAAAGGAACTTACTTGGGGCGGGGGTCCATCCTGGATAGCCCACTCAAGGTGTCAATTGTTTTAATCAAAGAAGAGCAGCTTCAAAGTATTCTGTAGAAAGGGGTGGGCTGATGCCGGTGCCTTAAAGTATTGTATCTAAGTCTGGGGGAGATTGTTACAAGTCAGATCTGACCAGGGGCATGCTTGGAAAGCATAGCAGACCTCATCTTCTGAACCAGTGCCTCTCTGGGAAAAATCCATAGCATGTGGTAACGTACTGTATAGGATTTTCTGTTTTACCCCTTTTATTTTGAGAAGCTGCTCTGCCTTATATTGTAATTGTATGTTTATTTTGTAATACCTTTTCTGTAATTCAAGCACTGTATTTTTATATATATTAAACCATTTAATAAGTAATGCTTTGGGCTCTGAATGAACTTTGTGCACGCTGGAGAGAATAACTTGCTAAATTCAGGCACATGTTACTACAACTGATTTTGTGTTAGAGTGCATAGTTTTTCCTATAATAAACAGGGACCTGAGGCCCTGGTGGATATTTTAGTCTAAGATCTTTTATCATATCTGCATAACCTCAGGTGGTGGCAGTGGATGGTTATGATGTGCAATTGGGTAGGGGTTAATGCTAACTCGCTGGTTCCTTGCAGAGGAGAAAGGGGGGTTGCTAGAGAAGCCTTTGTGTATTAGCCCTGGTTGCATATCTAAAGTCACGTGCTCACTTGTGTGCTGTTCGTGGCGGTGGTATATTGGGACGGCTTGAGGAGAGATACAACTCATTTGAGGGACCCCTGAGTGGGTGAAGAGTGGGGCAGCTTGCGGGTTGTGTATTGATCCTGGATCCTGTAAGAGGGGATACTGTCCATTTAACGGACCTTTGCGGAGGTGAAGAGTGGGTGCGCTTGCGAGCGTCGGTATTAACCCTTGTCCCGTATACAGGTCGCGTGCTAGCAGGGGGTCGTACGTGACAGTCATCTCATAGACTACCTCATTTAAAATCAGCATTTTGATCTATGTTGACACCAATAAGAAGTATATATATCTTCTGTCTTCAGCACAGACCCTCAAGGGGAGGCACCTAGCATTATATTTATTTCTTCTTTTGGCACAGGAGTATATTTTTTACTATTTCTCCATTTGATTGCTTATCTATACACACACTATGGATGAAATTGAAGAGATTGTGGAAATCGCTGGAAAGGAGAATATAAAAAAGACATATGCATATAATGCTGATAATTCTAACAGCCTAAAAAGGCTGTGTTATTATTAATCACAGACATTCGTCTGTGGTGGGATATTTCCACGATTGAAAATGACATTCGGATGAAACGGATACCACCTGGGTTGCGCATTAAAAAATCTCCAACTTTTGGTTTTTCCAAAATAATGAATTTGAGGAAAACTGGAGAAAAATTCTAGTTGAGTATTCTATGAAACTTATTGTACAATCAAAAATCCAAGATAAAGTTATTATTAAAAAGGAAGTAAAATCCTTACAATCTAAAATTCATCAGTTTGAAGATACAGAATCTTTTATTGTTTTGACCAAAAACTGTCAAAAAACATCAACTTGATAAAGAACATTATGGCAAGAAAAACAAGCCAAATTCACACGGGATAAAACAGATTACGAAAAAAATCAAGTATACATATGGCAGAAACCCGTGTCTGTATAATCTAGAACATTCTCTAGAACACCCACTAAAAAAAATAAACAATCAAGACACAACTCACGCACAGAACACTTCACACCAAAGAAATCCATCCAAAAGAATACAGAGATACCTCCAGTTTTGATTCTGATTTACCGTATTCTGAAAATTGGCCAATATCAGTCTCTTTCAGGAGTGACGCTGAAGAGGCATCAAGTGATTCAGAAGGAAGGTGACCATTATGGAGGAAACTCAAGTGACTACCTTCAAGATCGTCACTCAGCAAATTATCTAGCAGCCCGGGACACTATTTTCTGAACCGTCAAAAACCTCAAGAGGACAAGGAGGTCAAAGGAAAGAGGCAGGACAAAGCGGATCCGCCAAAAGGAAAAAGCCCTCTTAGAACGAGGCCAAAATAATGGAATTAATATCTCACAAAAAATATTTACACAATTAGTCCTCAACAAGGGCTTAAATTTTGCTCCATCAAGTAATTTTCATTTATTCAATACAATTATTGATGTCCAGAAATTCACAAGAAAGTTGTCATTAAAAAAGTTTTTCGGTTCAAAAAAAGACAAAGATCCTGAACAAATATCAGCGAACTTCTTTGGAAGAAAACATTCAGGCTTCAAAAGGAAATCTGTATTTTGTCCAAATTTTGTTAAAGGTCCATATTTACTAACTTTTGAAAAACTAGTAGAGAGAGATTTGAATATTTTGTCAAGAGGCTTCTACACAGAATGTCCAAAAAAAACAAATCTAACGAAACAAGAGTGTCAGGAACTCAGGAGCCTGAAAGAAGACAACTCAATTGTAATACAAAAAACGCTGACAAGGGTGGGGCAATAATCATACAATCTTCGGTTGCCTAGAATACTGAAGCCCTGCGCCAATTAGGTGATGGCCAGTATTACTCCAGGCTCATGAGTGACCCCACTTCCAAATTTGTTCAAGAACTAAAACAATTACTGGACGTCGGTAGAATCTTTAATGTACTTGATGGGGAATATGATTCCCTATACTGCACAAATCCTGTAATACATATATTTCACCATCTCCCAAGGATCCATAAATCGTTGGTCTGCCCTCCTGGCAGGCCAATTGTTTCAAGCATTGGATCTTTGGGAGATGGTGTATCACGGTATGTTGACATATTTCTTCAACCACTTCTGCACTCTCTCCCGTCATATCTTAGGGACACGGGGATCTTCTTTGTTCTATTATGGACACACAATGGTCCTACAAATATCTCTGGGTGACATTGGATGTATCATCGTTATACACCATTATAGATCATTCACAGGGATTGACTGCGGTCAGACATTTTTTACAGTACACGGAACTTTCTATTGCATATCGCACATTTATTTTGGATTCCATCACTTTTTTACCCACTCACTGTAGGAGGACATGTGCAGAGGTACACAATGGAGACTGTTGTAAGGTGAAATAATAACAAGGCTTTATTGTGCCTGTCGCTTAAAACACAGCAAAAAATCAACATAAGCGAAATAGTGAGCCAAACAAAGAAAACCTATCTCTGCTTTGGAGACTATCTACACATGTAGCTCAGCCCTCTCTGACTAGGTTGGTTAGCTAGGCCCTTTACAGCCCCAAATCATGGAGACATTTATCAATACACAGACCTAGATAATAGTCTTATACGAAAAAGTCTTATCTCTTAGCTGGGCTGCTGCTGTAGGGGAAGTTTCTCTGCTCTCCTGGAACCACACCCTTGTGTGCACAGAAAATGTCAGGCTCCAGGTTAGAATCTTGTCCTCTTTGTCTTGTGGTCAGCTTGTCGCTCAAGACATCTGCCCTTCCTTGTGTAGTCATGCATAACAATGTCTACAGTCATCTCTCCTGCTGGCAGCAAAACCTGGTAAATTACAGGAATATACTGGACACCTAACAAGCTCCTATTGAACCCCCAAAATAACCACAACATATATATAAGCATATGAGTGTCACAGAGGAGTGCTACTGAGCATGGCAATATATATTTAAAACCAGAGACAGCACATAAAACACAGACAAAGCTCAGTTTTAGCACATCCAGTGAAAATCATACACGGTACAGTGCCTAAATATATATGTATAAATATCTATTAAGTAAAATGGTCTTTTAGTTTGACATTTTTGGCCAAAATTGTTGTAAGCCCCTGAGCCAACGTCACGGCAGACCACAATTCAGGGGTCCCTAACGCTAATATAAATTCTTAACCTGTATAATAACAGGAAGAATGATTTATAGTAAATCTGCCAATATTAGTTGCAAATACATATATATTTAGGCACTGTACCGTGTATGATTTTCACTGGATGTGCTAAAACTGAGCTTTGTCTGTGTTTTATGTGCTGTCTCTGGTTTTAAATTACAGGAATGCCAGCAGTAATTATGGAGGTTTGCCCTCACACCCTGGTGAGGTGCCGTATGTATGGATGGGAGTGGCTACATGGTCTGAGTCCCTAGTTAGTGACATCAGAAATGTGCCTGCTTCCTGAGGTATATAAGGCACCGCACTGCCTAAAGTTAGTGTGGTTGCTGCGGGTTGATGTTACAAGGTGAAGCAGCCAGTTAAAGGTGCCCACTAGTGCAGTAACTAGTGGCACCATTCTATATCCAGCCAGAGAAGGCCAACTGTGTCCAGGGACCTGGCACAGGGGTGATCTCCCTGCGGGGAGAGGGAATCGCACTCCATTGGGAGGGCGTACCTTTTAAAGGGGATCACAGAGCAATGTGCGGCTGAGACAATGGCTGTGAGGGGCAGCTGGCCCTTATCACCACGCACAATAAATATGGCTTGTTCAACGAGAACCCCATGGTGTGAGTCTGTAATTACTCTCCAGGGGCCCTCACCACCAAGAAGGAGTTCCTCATAAGGACCATCTACCTGCATACGCATAGATCCTGATGAGGTGGAGGCGCTGCACGTGATGTAAGTAGGACTCGCACCCACTACCTCAGATACCTGTCTGGCTTGACATCCCCGAATACCATCATGCGGGAGACTCAGGAGTCCTGTTGCCTACAGGTGCACCACCAGACACAAACATGTAATGGGGCTGGATAGACCACAGGGGCCAATGTGAGATTGGGTGGGTCAGACCAGACACGAACAACCGTTACACATGGTTCAGCCCAGTTGTGGACTAAGGAATCTCTGCTCTGTCTCCAAGTTCAGCTCAGGTGTGAGCAAAGGAGTCTCACTTCCTGTCTCAAAAGACAGGCTTTTCTAAGCAATCTAATCAGGCAGGTGGTGTTAGTTAATTGCCTACCAGCAGTTAACCACCACACTGCTGGATTATTTGATAATCACTTTTACTTACAAACATGGGGCACTGCTATGGGCACATCCTTTGGCCCATCGTATGCAAATTTGTTTATGGGTTATTGGGAGCGCACATTTATATTTGGTGACACTATTCCCTTTAGGAAAAATATCATTTATTAAAAGCGTTATATCGATGATTTGTTGTTTATTTGGGAAGGGGATGAGAGCACACTGCACCAATTTATAGATACACTAAATGATAATATATTTAATTTAAAATTCACTTTTAATTTTCATCACATTCACTATCTCGATCTGTTGCTATACATTGATATCAATGGTAGCATACAGACCGACATATATAGAAAAGAAAATACACATAATACATTTCTTAGAGCTGACAGCAGTCAGCCAAGATCCTTAAGGATATACCCCAAAGGCCAGTTCCTTCGACTTAAGAGACTCTGTTCAGATGACGAGTCCTTTATCCTGTGGTCGAGGGAGCTGGCCATTAGATTTAAAAACAGAGGATAAATTGAATCAGACATTATTGATGCATTCGGTGTGGCCTATTGGACCAATAGAGGGGATCCCATAATACCCCAAACTCAATCCAAAAAAAGAACTATCTAGGTCTCAGGCTAGTAAAAAATATAACTCAAAAAAAATTATGACGAGGATCCACTATTCATCACGCCATTCAACCAAGCCAACCAAATTAGATCCATCATAACTAAACATTGGGATATTCTAAATCTTGACATAGACCTGAAACCCTTTACAGACAAGGGACCAAGATTTGAATATAAAAAAGCAAAAACACTGGCATCTCATATATCACCTGGTTTATATAGATCTGAAACAGTTAAGGTCTCGAGGCTTGGTGATCTAAAAGGTTTCTATAGGTGTGGAGATTGCACCACATGTGCTTTTGCCAAACAAACAAAAAGTGTATTTAATACAAAGTCTAAACAAGATCATAAGATAACATTTATAAACTGTAACACAAATTACATCATTTATTATGGGAAATGTGGCTGTGAAAAGGGTTATGTAGGAAGAACAATCAGACCCTTAAAATCACGTATAATGGAGCATGTACATCTGATTAGAAAAAGAGACACCACACATCCTGTGTCCAGAGATTTCACTGAATGTCTAAAAGGTGGAATCAATAATTTCAGTTTTTTCACCATTGAACATGTAGAAATGCCCATTAGAGGAGGCGATAGACAGAAGATATTAAATAAATGTGAAATGCATTGGATTTTCCAGCTTAATTCCCTATCACCTTATGGTATCAACACCGACTGGGAGTTGCATCACTTCCTCTAGTGTCATTTAATTTATCCCATTTCCTTTTCCTCTTTGTTCTTTCTCCTCCTCCCTTACCTTCCCACTCCCCTCCCCCCATCCCTTATTTTACCCATTTCTTCATTTGGTGCCTTTTAGTCATATATATATTATCAAATTATTTTTATTTTTGATAATCATTTCTGTATTATTAATTTACAGTTACACCATTGAGTCTGCAGAGTTCAAAAGAGTCTTTATTTGCAACAAGAACCAGCCTTTGAGAAGTTACAAGTCAAAACTGAATTATATCACACTACTGTATTTCTATGAACTATTAAAGTCAATAGATAAATATTAGTTGTTTAAATACTACAGTAATTGTTCTCTATACTATGAACTTTATATTCATGAGATAATGTCTATCTTTTTGCACACTCATAGTTCATTATTGAACTATATGGTAGCAATTATTCATCAGAACATCATGACTATATATATTTTATGTGGTCATGTTTCTTTTGTGATTTAAAAGTCAAAATATGCTTATTACCTTGTGTGTACATTATACAGACATGATGTGTGTTATTTTCTATTCTTCATTGTCATTCCTTTATCATATTATCTCTTTTTATTTTTCCTTTTTTTCACTGTTTATCCAATCTCATACATAGTCCCATTTAGATAATATTTGATAAATCCAGACAATACAAAAGAGATGTGTGTATATGATTATATTTGCATGCATAATTTAATCAATGGAGATATTGGTTCTAAATAGTATTCGCATTATTACCCTTCATTATTATAATTTTTGACTAAATAAAATAAATATAATAGTTAATAGTAAAATGCATTCCAGCACCTGTGATCAGTGATCACACACACATTATACACCATCTGCGGTCTGGCTTGACTATGGTCCGAGGGGGGGCTGATTCCAGATACGGAAGTGCTACTTTACAGGGAAGGGAGCAATAGATTCCTCCATCTCTGACAAAGCACCATCGTGCGCGAAACGCGTTAGTGTTTTTTATCTACTGTGGCAGGACGGCCTCGCGGCGGGGTCAGTAAGACGCTACACATGGTGGGAAACGTTCAACTATAGTGGTTTATTAGCCACAACCAAAATAAATACGGGTGCACTGTCCCTTTAAGAAACTACTTTCTTGCAAATTAAAGCCTAGTCCCGTTAGGGACACTAACTCACTTCTTGAGCCCTTACTAACAGGACAGCCAGCTAATCTGGTCATGCCCAAAACATGCTACACAAACGATAACCAATAAGCATAATAAGAATAAAGTCTTATCTGTTTCAGCTCCAAACAGCAAACAGGAACACGATTCCGGGGAGCAGGCTGTGTCCAGCCTCGCAGCAATGTTTATCTTTATCCTGGGTTGGGGTCCCAGCAGCCTAGCTCTTCGCAGCACTGGGGGACCAGAGCAGCAACAGCTGCTACGGCTTCCAAGCCGGGAGAGTTCTCTCCACCTTCCTGTGGAAAAACAAGCTCACCTTGTGTGAGCAACTTCCTGCTTTTTAAAGCACTTGTTTCACTGATAGTTCAGCCCATTTAATTAGGCTGCAGCTGTGCTTTCTCTGTCTGAGGAGATTAACACTCAGTGATCTGGCTGCAGCATCTCTCCATTCATTGTCACAGCCTACTGAGTCAGTGACTGTCACACTACTCTATGTGCCAATAAAATATCATTCTCAAGCTACTTTTGCCTACCCCCGTTTAGTTTATCCTGGCTGTGCGCCGCCACTCGTTTTCGTTCTCTTGCTAATTCACCCGGAAGAATGGTCATTAGACAACAAAGTATTCCCCAACTTAGTAAAATACTGGGGGCAACCAGAAATAGATCTGATGGCTACTCACCAAAACAGAAAGGTGGAAAATTATTGTGCAAGGCACTTTCATTCCAGCGCAAGGCACACAGATGCCCTCAGTTTCAAGTGGCAGTTCAAACTGGCATACTGTATCTTTTCCCTCCAATTCCTCTCATTTCAAAGATAATGAAGAAGATCAAAAATGATCCAGCTGGTGGTACCATATTGGCCAAGGAGAACATGGTGCATAAACATGGCAATAGACAAACCGTGGCATCTACCAAATATCCGGGGACTGATACAAGGACCAGTATAATCACCCAGAGCCCAACAATTGGCCTTGGCGGGTTGGAGATTGAGTGGAAGGTATTAAGAGAAAAGGGATGTTCAGATAGAACGATCAAAACCCTGTTGGAAGCAAGAAAGAAATCTACATCAACGGTATACTACCAAATTTGATTATGCTTCAGAGATTGGTGTGTTAAGCAAAAACAGAAGGGTTTTTTTCTCTCCAAATACTGTGACACTAGTAGAATTCCTACAAGAAGGTTTTTTTTACAAGCAGTCAAGATGTTAAGACCACAAATCAAGAATAGAGTACAGCATTGGATCTATCACTAGTACTGGATGTTCTCACAATGCAGCCTTTCGAACCTATAGATCAAATACCCTTGAAGTTATCATGGAAGGTTACGTTCCTGATAGCTATTACATCAGAGCATGGGAGAATTACAAGCCGTGTCTTGTAAAGAACCGTTTCTGGTCATCCACCATGATAAAGCAGTGATGTGACCAGTATTCCATTTCTCACCGAAAGTAGTTTCTCAATTTCATATAAACCAAGAAATTGTAATTCCTTAATTTTGCACAAAACCGGGTAAGAAGGAAGAAAGATTGCATAATCTTGACATAGTGAGGTGCTTGAAAACCTATATTGAGAGGGTGCAAGACATAAGAAAGTCAGATCGGCTGTTTATCATACCAGAAGGACCAAGGACGGGGCAAGCAGCGTCCAAAGCAACAATATCCAAATGAATTGTGTCATGTATCAGAAAATCATACGAAAACAAAAGGACAAAATCCGCCGTTGAACTTGAAAGGCACACAATGAGAGCAATGGCCACTTCGTGGGCATTCAAGGCACAAGTATCACCGGCACAAATCTACAAAGCGGCAGTATGGTCTTCATTTAACACATTTATGAAGTATTACAGATTGGACGTTCAGGCTTCAGCTGACGCAAGCTTTGGTCGAAAAGTACTACAGTATGTAATAAAATAAAGTGGAAGACTAATAAATAAAATGGTTGAAACCGATATTGGCATTTGGGTTTTGATTTCCCTCCCACATAATATTGCTGGGGTATGTCCCTATGGTGCCCTCTGCCAGGGTTAACAGGAAAGGAGAGAATGTAACCAACTTTCCGTAATTTTCTTTTCCTGGAACCATGGCAGTGGGCACATAGTTACCCTCCCCCTATATATACCTAATAAAGACTATCTGCAAAAATGTTCACGATGTTCAGCGCTCCTCGTTATATGAAAAAGACGTGAGCAAAAAGGCAATATAGTGAAGTACGTTCACATACTAGTATCAGCACAAAAAGGTGGTAATACTTAAAAGGTGGCACTTACTTAAAAGTGCCTATACCAGGCACGTAACGGTATCTTTTGCAGACAAATCACCTCCGTTTTGGCAATATTATTTTTAGGATACTTTATGTTCTATTTTTTTATGCTCAGAATTGAATTGTGTAATAAAAGTTACTGTTTTGTTGTCAAATTTATTGTTTTTTGTTTTTTTATTTTTTAACAGATCATTCCTATCTGTATTTAAAGCTTCTAATTTTGCATTAACAATGAGTTCATTCTTATATTTTCTTTCCACAAAACGATTAGTGAGTATTTTGGACTGTTCCAGTAACACGTCCGCACCTGTACAGTTAGGTCTTATTCTTTTAAATTCCCCTTTCGGGATATTACTAAGCCATCTATTATGATGGTTACTAGATGATAATATGTAACTGTTACAGTCCACTGGTTTGAAAAAAGTACGAGTTTTAATTTTATGTTCATCTATAAAGATACAAAGATCCAAGAATTCAATTTCCAGTGTGCTAAATTTATACGAAATCTTCAAGTTTAGATCATTAATATTAATTTGTTTCAAGAACTTATTTAATCTTTCTTGGCCTCCGCGCCAGATTATATATTATCATCGATGAACCGCTTGTGTAGTACCAGGTCTGCACCCAGAACGCCCCTCGTCCTTAAGGCATCCTCCTCCCACTTGCCCATGAACAGGTTAGCGTAACTGGGTCAGAATATCATTAATATCTAAATTGTCTTCAGACTTGGTTTATTGGTATATTCATATAATAGAACATTATATTTTTAGATGTATGTATTTTAAATATGTTATATTGGAATGGTCCTATTATGCCTTTTCTATATGTTACCACCTTTGCGCAATCAAGTTATAATTAAAATATATTCGTATAACATTGCGGGAAGGGGTATAAAAGAAAGGAGCACCTGGATATACCATACTTACCCCTGACGAAGAAGGACCACCATTGAAACGCGTAGGGTTGCCGGGAGGACCAGTTACGGTGCAACACCAGAGACCGGAAGTGACGTAGAACGCAGTGGAAGTCGCAGAACCCGGGGGAGAGCACACAAATTGGTCTGTCTCCATCTGTTTTTACACTGTTATGTGTTAAACCAGTACCTGAACTTTTATATAAAGCTGAAGCTTTTACAAAAGAAGTCCCTCTTGAAGTTATTGCCAAAACTGAGGTGATTTGTCTGCAAAAGATACCGTTACGTGCCTCGTATAGTGGTATAAGTGCATATATTACCACCTTTTTGTGCTGATACTAGTATGTGAACGTACTTCCCTTTATTGCGTTTTTTCTCACGTGTTATTCATATAACGAGGAGCGCTGAACATCGTGAACATTTTTGCTGCTGCTGGTAATTGGGAACAATTCAACTGTTCATGCTGCACCGCATCACTATATCTCTAAGGGTTTGGACTTTATAGGTTTAGAGCGCTTCCTATCACTGTTTTTAATAAAGACTATCTGCAGATAGTGGGAGGGGCCTCTAATGGCCTACCTGCAAGAATTTAATTTCCTATCCTACTCAGCTGAGGATATAGTTAACCCTATGGTGCCCACTGCCATGGTTCCAGGAAAAGAAAATTACGGTAAGTTGGTTACATTTTCTCCTTTCACATTGTAAGTAGGAAATTCAAAAGAGCCAGGGCCGGACACAAGCCAGCAAGAGAGCTGCTGCAAAGTGGGCCTGTGGAGGCTGCCGGGGCAGTGGATGTTGCTGCCACTGTAAAAGCTGTGCTGGAAACCTTAGAAGGGCAGGAGGGGGAGGGAATTGTCGGTGACCCCTGTGGCAACTAATTAGCCCCTGAGGAAGACTTTAAAGTGGAAACGCGCGTTGGGTGAATCATTGACTACAGAGTGACACTTTGTTGGTGACATCCAGAGTGGAGGACTACTTCAATCAGCCCAGTGTTTGCTGTGACGGCCGCGGAGCAGATGCTGTTGCTGTGAAGATAACTATCTGTCCATATGACCCAGGGTGGTCTGAATGCTCACCACAAAGGCACTTATGTAAGTGGAATACTTTGTGTTTTTAATATTAAAAGCAGTATTATACTATTTTGCTTTTTCCTTTTTTGTATATGGATTTCCCTTCCTTTTCTATGGCTCTGGAGTACCTACCTGGAAACTAAAGTTGGTAACTTCTAATAACCACAACGCCTTACTATCACGTTGTGCACGTGAGTGCAAATTTTATAGAGCCATCAACATTGATTTCATTTGTTGGGGATGACAATATTGCACTATCTGGTGTCTCTACTTCTTTTTCATGTCCTGATGTGATTTGCGCACCTGTTTCTTCTTCGATTGCTGGTTGGATTTGGTCTGAATCTGCATTCTCTAAGGACAGTATACTATTTAATGCTATTGGTTTTAAGTGGTGTTATTTGCGCTTGACTTTTTCTTCATTAAATTTGCTTATATGCATGCCTCACTAGTCCATTAGGTTTGCACTTGTCGGCAGAGGTAAAAGGAAAGAGATGGGCAGGTGAGTACGTAGAGATATTATCACTACTAAACAGTTATAGGGAAGCGCTGGCAAGGTCCAGCAAAAAAGATGAGGACAAGAAGGAAGATGTAGAGAAGCGGTTATTCCCACGAACATTCTCTAATTGCTCACAGGCCTTCTCTATCCCGGCCAGAGTGATTGGGGTAAAATCGCCTTATTTATGCTCGGCATTATTCAAGTATCAAGATATGATTTTTTTCGGGTATAGAAACCATAGTAGGGTGGGTTGAAGGTTATATGACGAGCAATTGCACCTGAAGATGGCTGTACGTAAACAACGATCATGGGATACGAAAGACACGGACAAATGAACAGAGATTTTTACCGCTGATAGGCCGACTTCCTTTCATGAAGAGGCCGGCGGCAGGGGATCCTAAAGCTCACTGGCCACTAGTCGTAGAGGCATGTGCTGGTCCTTTAATGAGGGGCAATGTAAGTTCAGTGACTGCAGGTTCCTGCATGTTTGCTCAGCCTGCGAAGCAGCTCAATCCAGTGCCAAATGTTACAGTAGAAGTGGGAGGGAAGGAAGAAAGCCAGCGCAACAGACTTTGACAAAGGGTGGCTATGCCAGTGAGCGCCGAAAAGATGGCGCCATGGCTAGGTCTCTACCCGAATAAGGAGGTGGCCCGCTTGTTACAGGCAGGCTTTCAGGAGGGGTTTTGGATTTCGTTTTAAGAAAGGACGAGGGCTTGGGAGGCAAAGAATTAAAAATTGGTCAGGGACAGGGCAGACATAGCAGGAGAAAAAATTATGAAGGAGATCGAGTTAGGCAGAATGGCAGACCCATTTAGTGCCCCGCCTATGCCTGAGCTGAGAGTATCATTGGGTATAGTTCCTAAATGAAGTTAAACATAGCATGGTGTGGCTAACAGGGATGCCGACTCTTTATCCCGAATGCAGTTAGCAGAGTTCAGGAGGTCGGCGTCAGAGGCAGATTCAGTCAGTCGGCGATGCCCGGCGGAGCTGTGGGAGTCAGTGCCGGTCCAGTGATGGACTTAGTGTGGGCTTCAGTGCCACCGGGTACGTGGGACCTGCATGCAGCATCTTGGCAAGAATACTAGGTTCTGGCAGGTGAACTTGGGTTAGGGGTATCAGAGGTGAGGGCCCTCTTGAAGTGTGCGTTAATTTGAAAAGAGAAAAGGGTTAGCATGAAGCTCAGTTGAAAGGAAACTCCCAGGGGTAGCATTTTTTGCGTTTGTTTAAGATGTGCAGACAATCCAACTAAGACATTCATAGTGAGGAGGGCAGTAGCCGGTTTGAAGAGGGCATCGGCAGTCCAGAATGCCGGTCACTCCGCCAGTGCTTTATTAAATATATTTTAATATTTGTATTCATTGTACCCTGGTTGTTGGCTAGCGCTACTTTTTTCGTCTTTATCTGCTGTTACTATTTCCATTAGTTAGCAGCCTCCCTTAAGACCACGGAGAAATCCTTATTGTTTTATAATAGACTACACAGGGGATCTAAACTAGAGACATTTTTAATATCTCATTCACTGGGGAAGCGATTGTGACGGTAGGGGTAAATATGATTGCTGTTAATAAAGGTTAAGTCTGCCATTACCCCTACAGTACCTGTCCATAATACATTGGTATTGTATTATATGTTATGTATATATGTATGTCTTTGCTTGGTTCCAGCACCCCAGGAATCAGGGGTCAATATGTTTGCAGTAGAATTGTTGCAACTTGGTTGTGACCTTTCCCCTGTATCCTTATGTTGCAAATGTTATGTTGCAGCTCTTCCCTCCAGTCAGGGCCTGGGCATGTAGGCAGCAACTGGTCCTGAGTGTTGCAATATTATGTTTTAAGTGTATAAAAAAGGTGGGGAGGGAGACCAGTAGGAGACAGAGCCTGCAGAGAGTTACAGAGAGAAACTGCAGTGCAGTGTTGTCAGGTCCGCGGGTTTCCCACCCAATTGGGCTAGTTTGAGACCCAGTTACGCGGGATGCGTTTTTTTGGGCTACTTTTATTTTCATACGCTATTTTTTGGGCTATTACATCACGATGTTTTAAATGTGCCTGCCACGTGACTTAATGTGTTTGTTATTTTCAGCAGATTGCAGCAATTAGCTTATATTAAATTTCGGTCGATCTTGTTCTTAAAAATAATAGCATTACTATGGAATAATATTTGAATTTGTAATAAGATCTGATTTAAATAGTGTGCATAATTCATTGCAATGGGCAAGTGGGCAAAGTACGGGAAACGATATTGCAAAGATTGGGAAAAGGATTCGGAACTAAAAGGACTGGATAAGGAGCGTTCCAGGCGACAAGTCGAAAGCTTATTGTAAACACTGCAAATGCGAAGTGCGTGCGCATCGCAGCGATTTGATTTCACATGTTTCAACCGATAAGCATCGACGCAATGCAGCTCCATTTTCAAATGCAAGAAGTTTGTTCGATGTAGGTTGCCACTCAAAAGTTGTGGAAGACGCAGTGAAGATGGCAGAGCTAAAACTAGCAGCTCACATTGCATGTCATTCCAGCATCTCGACAGTCGGTCATTTAGGCAAACTAATGCATGATATTTCCAGGAAGAACATTTCAGTTCATCGTACAAAGTGTACAGCATTGATCAAGCGTGTTTTGTGTCCAGCCATCCATGAGGAATTGATTTGAATTTAAAAGATTCGGCGTACTCGCTGATTGCCGATGGAAGCACTGATATCACACTGGAAAAGCAGCTCTGTCTAATGGTGCGCTACTATAATCGCACATCAGAGAAAATTGTAACTACTTTCCTTGGCCTGTTATCCTTGTAATCTGGAACAGCCGATGGTATTTTCCAAGCCATAAAGATTTTCCTTCATTTGAAAAATATTTCCATTAGGAGATGTTTTGGATTGGCAACCGATGGGTGCAATGCAATGTGTAGCAAAAGTAACTCTGTCAAAGTTTCTAGACGTCTGTTCAAACATTGTACACATCAAATGTATATGCCATTCAACCCAACTGTGTTCGTCCAACGCTCAGAAAGTAATGTCAAGAAATGTCGAATTCATGGTGGCAGAGACAATTGGTTCTGTCATAATACCGCTCGGCAGCAAAAATACAAAGCATTGTACACATGCATAAAATGTTGGAGAAGATCCTCTAAAAATTCTTAAGCTTTCTGATACACGTTGGCTATCGATAGCGCCTTGCGTCAAACGTGTGCTGGATCAATATGATGAATTAAAACTTCACTTTCAACTGGCTAAAGACGAGGAGCGAAATTACACTGCGGAGCTTTTGTACAACGTGTACACTGCAGTTGAAAATAAATTATATCTTGTTTTCTTGCAACCCATTGTGCAAAAACTCAGAGTGAACAAACTCTTCGAGTTAGATAGAGCCAGTCCAGTAAAACTGTTGAGTGAATTGCTGACCTTAGATCGCTATATTCTGAATCGGGTCATGAGGCCAACAACATTCTCTACATGGGCTTCGACTTTGAAGTATAATACCGTCGACCAATCATATCATCTTCCCCTTGCAGCTGTTGATTTTGGAATAGAATTTCAAATGATTCTTGCAGAATCTAACATTGGTCACACCAATCCCAAGCTGGCAGAAGATAAAGATTCGTTGTCAAAATTATTTGATGGAACTTTTAAAAGAAATGAGTCAGAGATTGCCAACAAACGTCGAAAGGCTTGAATCGTTATCTGATCTTAGCCGTCAGTAGTTTTTGGGCAAACAGAAACCTCATCTAGCAACATTATCGTTTTTACCTTTATTTCAGGGAAATCTTGGGCATTTGGAACAGTGGAATCGGCTGAGCTTAAATTCTTGGCCAAATATTGACGAGACTGATGTTGAAGGGTTTTGGGTGGACATTGCTGACCATACAGATGCATCAGGCGAACACGACTTACATGATCTAGGGAATTTTGCTTAGTCTCTTTTGGCCTTACCATTCAGCAATGCATCTGTTGAGAGCATTTTCGCAAGTGAATCTCATTAAAACGAAACTCGGGAACAAGATGCAACAAAATCTTCTTGAAAATCTCCTGCATATTCGTGGATATATGGCTCGTAATAACATGTGCTGCAACAATTTTCAGCCAACCACCTCAATGATGTCACTGTTTACATCCGCTATGTATCAAAATAATGAAATAGAAAATGTGCCTGAAGATTTGGATTTCTAGGTGGCACAGACGACTTACGATATTAATCATTAAAAAATGTATTGTATTTTGATTTGGCAGAAATTTTCCATTTTATAACATTGGTAGTTTGTTACTGACATTTATTGTTTATATCTACTTTCATCTAGCATTGCATCGCTAAATGGCAAAATTTGACTGTTCTTTGGCCCGAATAAGCTTTGTTTCTAAAATTATCATTCTTAGTATAATTAAGTTGATCTTTAGCAACATTTTAATAAAGCTTCACTAAATTCAGTAATCATTTATTATTGGGCTACTTTGGGGCGGTTTCCGCGATGTTATTGGGCGGTAATTTTGGTGCTGGTCCCAGGCCTGAAAACCAATCCTGTAGGCACTGGGCAGAGAGAGAGAACAGGGGAAATCTCTGCAAGGTGGTCCCTGTGATGAGTTATGCAGGGTATCCCCCAGTTTCTCAAGCTGGGTATGTGTGATGTTTGTGTCTTTTGTATAGTTGTGGATATGCTTTTCCAATAAAATTATTTTATCAACTCGTGTTCTGTCTGGCGATATTGATACCTGGTATTACCACAGAGACACTGACCCTCTACTTCTTTTTTAGAGGATCCAGGCCTCTATACAAATATACCAGGCAGAGGAAAACAAGAAGGGGGGACTATCAGAGACAACTGAGAGATCGAGAAAGATGGGCCTGTCAGGACAAAGGGAGGATGAGGGGTTCACACCATCGATACATGAGAAACCCCAAGTAATTAACCTCTCCAGTAAGATACTTAATTTGGATCATTATAAGGTACTATCCAAGGGTCTATCCTTTTGTCCAACTAATCAGATGGATACATTTGAAACAATTAAAGATTTGAATCTGTTCGCTAGGAAATTAAATTTACATAAATTCTTTAATAAACGCATACAATTAAAAAACAGAGACACACCGTATGAAGGTTTTGACTCTAGAGATGAGGCAATGGTTGGGGTACTAAATAGCCTGCTAGAGGAAGATACATGCAATCCAGGAGAGGGACCCTTCACAGATTTGAAGAATAGGTCCTCTTTTATACCACCACCTAATACATGCAACAATGTGGATGTCTTTGTGAAAATGGTTACTAGGGATATCTTGACTATATTGGTTCAAAAGGGTAAAAAAACAAAACAAAAAAGAAACAAGAGAATCCTACTTATCAGGAAAAAGTGGCACTAAAAGACTTGGAGAAAGATAAGAACATCGTAATAAAACAATCAGATAAAGGAGGCAATGTGGTGGTAATGAATCAAGAGGACTATGTCCTAGAATGCAAACGTATTCTTGCAGATAAAAAATGCTACAAGACATTACAAGCAGATCCAACAAACACATACATGAAAGAACTAAAAATTGTTTTGAAACAAGGTCTTGATGACAAGCTCATCTCACAGAAGGAATTTGACTATATGCTAATCCCTACTCCACAAATGGTCACCTTCTACCAACATAAAATTCATGAAGGCAAAACGCCACCGCCCGGTAGACCTATAGTATCAGGTATTGGGAATCTAACATCCAATATAAGTGTTTACCTGGATCGTTTTCTTCGACCTTTTGTAAGTTCCCTGCCATCTTATGTGCGGGACACCAAAGATGTACTTCTAAAATTAGATGGTATATCTTTGGACCAGGACACTCTGATGGTTGGCCTAGACGTAGAGAGTCTATACTCAGTATACCGCATACTTTGGGATTAAAAGCAGTCAATCATTTCCTGAGAGCAAGAGATGAACTTGCCATACCTCACAATGCCTTTGTCAATAAGATGTGAGACTATACCCTCAGCCACAATTTCTTTTTATTTGACAGGTAAATATACCTGCAAATATGAGGTACCGCCATGGGGACCACCTGTGCTCCCACCTACACCAATTAATATCTAGGCTGGTGGGAGGAAACAGTGGTCTTCATGGCAGAAAATGATAGATACACTATGCATATAGAAATGTGGCTGAGGTATATAGATGATACAGTATATATATTTAGATAGGTTCGGTGTAGCGCCTCCACCTGCGTCAGATCCCGCCAAAGGGGGAGTTGGTCTTCGCAGGACCTCTATACAAGAACTTCTTTCACACGACCATGTTATAAAACCAATCTCGTTTACTGATAAGTCAACCTTTCGATACATTACATGCCATAACATTTCAATACGCTGGTGTACAACATTTAACACGCCACGGAGGACGTCCAAATATATGCGCCTCGGCGGACGCTAACAATAACTTGCGCCTCGGCGGACGCCAACAGTACTTTCCCAAATCCCGCCACCGGGTGTTCCCACCAAGTGTCCAAATACGCTAATCAGTTCTCTCGCTCCCAACGGCCGTGTGTATGTGTAGGGGTGACTGCGCAGCCACTAGGTCTTAGGTGATTGAAGGGTAAAGTTGGTGCACTTGATGAAATACCTGCCAAGCACTCCAGTGCTTGGAACTGCTACAGTTCTTCGAAAAGAGTCTCTGGGGGTTCCACGCTACAATATGGGGCGCTTCTCCCCGACAGGATAGTCCCGAACACAGCAATAGTTTAGGGGTAAAGCCCTTACTAAGGGTGTCCCTAGCTCAGCTTGTCTCTACGGTGACTCAGGGCTAACTGGGCCGGGGGCACCTTGCCTGCGCATGGGGGTACAACCTCCCAGCGCAGTATCTCCGTCTCCTCGTCTCTCCACGATGCTCTTCCTCCACGTGCGCGCCACCACTGCCTATAGCTCTAGCAACTCCTCCGCCCATAGGCTAGACGCGCTCACCTGACCCTCCCCGTGGGGGTTGCTGGGTCAAGGGACTGCTCTTTTCCCGCCAATATGTATCCTCCTCCTTCGCGGGCTTTGCAACTACTCCTTGCAAGCGCACCCTCTCATTACTCGGGGTGAATCCGGGGTCACGGCTACATCCGTAAGTGTTATAATCTATCAACACCATACTCACTATTTATAATATGTTCAATCCCTGTAATCCTTAGCCCTTTAGGGTCTTTATTGTGTTTAATAGTAAAATGCCTAGAAACACTGTGGGTCATCACTCCTTTCAGTATATTCCCACGGTGTTACAAGAAGCGTTGTTTTAAACTCCTTTTAGTCCTGCCTACATATTGAAGGCCACACTCATTCTAAAAGGTATACTACATAGGTAGTTTTACAGTTGATCAAACTTTTAATGTTATATGTAAACGTTGAATCCCTAGCCTTGAATGATGTAGCACCATTTGAAATATGACTACACGTAATACATCTACCTCCACACTGAAAATTCCCTATAACCGGTCTGTTTGCCTGATTAATATTGCCATCTTGAAACGTTTTTAGGAATTTTAGAGTGTTTTGGCACGTCTATATATTACCTTCGGCCTATCAGTGAGTATGGGTGCTAATACGGGGTCACATTGTAGGATATTCCAATGTTTCCCTATTATTTGACTGATTTTTTGGATGCTACATTGTATTTTGTAATAAATAGCACATTATCATTATCCTTGGTCTTCATATCCCTACTTTTATTCTTTTTGTTAACCATTGTGTGAGCTCTATTAGTAGCCCTTGCTTTATCAAATGCCCTATCAATATGCCCCTCCTGATGGCCTTTGCTGAGTAATTTAGTTTTTAGTGCTGCAGATTGACTAATAAAATCTTCTTCCCTGCTACAGTTACGTCTGATTCTTACAAACTGACTGTACGCTATATTTAAAATCCATCTCGGGTGATGATTACTTGCTGCGTCTAAATATTTATTAGAATCTACTTCTTTATAATGAGTTTTAGTTGTTATTATATTTGTATCGCTACTGGATATAGCTAAATCTAAAAATGTAATATTAGTAGGACTATATTCATGAGTAAATTTAAGATTAAAAGGGTTAAAATTAATATAATCTATACATTTATTTAATTCTGTCTCACTACCCTTCCATACAATTAAAATATCATCTATGAAGCGTTTAAAAAATATGAGATGCGCACTAAAGGGTTTTTTATTCCAAATATAGAGTGACTCCCGATACCCTATCATTAAATTTGCAAAGCATTGGGCAAAGGTCGTTCCCATAGCCGTTCCCTTTTTTTGTAGGAAAAAGTCATCCTGGAATTTAAAATAATTATGTGTTAAAATAAATCTAATACAATCTAAAATAAACCTCCTCTGTACTGTACTTAAATTGGTATCTCCCTTTAGATAATATTCTATAGCTAAAAAGCCATCATGGTGTGATATATTAGTATAAAGTTATTCTACATCACACGTGACCCATTTAAAATCATCCTGCCAGCTAATTTCACTTAATAATTTTAAAACATGTGTAGTGTCTTTAATATGTGACGGTAATTTGGGAACATAATTTTGTAAAAAAGAGTCCACATACTTGGAGAGATTGGCGGTAAGGGAATAAATTCCAGCCACTATAGGCCGACCTGGCGGTACGTTAAGGTTTTTATGGATTTTGGGAAGGTGGTATATAAAAGGGATCTTAAGCTTTAAAATATTTAAAAATTCTAACTTTTTTATTAAGTACACCTAACGCAAATGCCTCATTGAGCATTGCGTTGAGGTCTAATTGAAAGTCTAATGTCGGATCTCTTCTCAATTGTTCATAGGTGGTACCATCACTAATGAGTCTAAGTCCCTCGTCCAAATAGTATGTTTTATCCTGAATAATAATCCCTCCACCTTTATCCGCTTGCTTAACTACAATGTCATGATCATTTTTAATATCTTTGATAGCTTTAGTCTCCCATCCTGATAGATTATTCTTAATTACAGTACATGACTCTCTCGTTCACACAATTTTAAAGTCTCTATAGACCGATGCATAAAAGGAGTCTAAATAGGTGCCTTTGGATTTTATAGGATAAAAGACAGATTTAGGTCTAAATTGCGTATGTTTAATTCCTCTCTCTCATTACTTACTTACTCTAAAATTCAAAGTTCCTCATCTAAATTCTCATGAATAGTAAAATCGGTTATATCTATATTTTGGTGTTCATTTTCAGTTATGAGAGTAGTTATCATATCCATAATTTCTGGATCTGTTTGACAAACATTAGTATTATCATCAATTGGTAATATATTTTTTAATTTAGAGTAATGTCGTTTGAGAGTCATTTTCCTTATGAATTTTTTGAGATCTATAAAAAGATCAAATAATTTAGGTTTACTGGTTGGTGCGAAAGACAACCCTTTACGTAAAACCCTCATGTGCTCATTATTTAATTTCTTGCTTGATACTGTAAGTTGAAGATTCCCACCTCTCAGTGCTTCCTTTGTGGGGTACCATATTTCTCTCTCCTTCCTTCTCTTGCACCCCCCTCTCTTACCTCGTATGGTTTGTTTGGCCTCCGTGGTTGGAAGAATTCCAATTTTCTTAGGTCCTTTTCTATCCTCTCTTTTTCTCTCTCGATAGGTATTTCTTGTCCTCCCTAAAAAAGACTCTTTAGGGGTAGATGCTTTATGAGCATTAGCTACTGTAACATTGGGTTTGGTGATATTAGTCTTAGGCCTAGCCCCAGGTCCCATACTTTGACTGGGTCTAGCATCTCTAACGAGCAAAGGTGCGTCAGAATTCCTAATGGGGGAGTATCTATGACTTAGGGGAATATCAGTAATATTGGGCCTTGATTCTCTAGCTTCATGAATCGTATTATCGGCATCTATCCTTGATAAATACCTAGGATAAAGTCCATTGGGAGTTCCCATAATGTTAGTTTTATTAGGTCCTAGAGCTAAAGAATTAGTATTCCCATTTTTATTGTTAATGTGGTCTATCAAATATCATTATACAGCAACTTTGCATTTTATGGGTTTATTTATCTGTAAGTAGCAGTAATAATTAGCATAGTGCCATCTACTGGTTATACTGGCACAGTACGCTCTAGTTGTATTTAACAGCTATGATGGATTCATTGGAGAAATGTCCCCATTGGTTGGGGGCTTTTATGATTGACAATAGATAGTCCAGCAGCCTTGTAGATACAGAGCCCCTGACGAAGAGAAAGTGTTTCTCGAAAATCGTAGGGCTGTATCTACAAAGGCTGCTGAAATTTGAGCATTGCCGGAGGATCCTGAGTCTGTTCGTGTCAGACTGTAAGAGAAGGCGCACCAGCCCAAGCCCAACCCCGAGTGAAGGCGTGAGGACGCGAACGCGGTGACGTCACGCGCGCACGTGACGCGGAAGCGGAACAACGCCGGACATCAGAGGAGGGTGTCGGAGACTGAAGCTTCATCCACGCAGGAGACAAGGACACTTAGGCTATTCTAGTGTATGCTTATACCACGGATCAACTACCACAGATGTGCCTCTTACCTACTTACGTTTGAAAGTGTTTTTAACCATTAAACGTTACATACTGCACTATGGGACTTGCGCCCTTTTTCTCTTTTTATTTCTTTTTTTTTTATAACTTGAAATTTTTATTGATGTAAAGTACAGGAACAGATTATACCTCGGCAGTTACATATGTAAATAAAGTGAAATATCAATCCGAATTAATTTATATAATAATAAAAGAATAAAAGTACATTGTGTTATGAATGATAACAAGACAACACAGGACAGGACTAGACTAACCGAGACATCACCCGGCCCACGGTAGATCAGCTGCTGTCGTATTCATAGCTTGTGTATAGCATGCTGCCGAGTGAGGAGGGGTGGGAGTGACAAGGGGGGGGGGGTATTATTCCTTTCTTTAGGTGCGGAAGGGAAACTCCAAAAGATGCGGTTTTGGTTGGGGCTTCTAGACCTCATCCTGGTTAGGTATGTTTCAAATTCCTTTCTGCCTGGGACTTCTCTTGTCCTATTATTCATATTAATAGTGAACTTTGTGTAGGGATGATGTTGGAACAGCCAAAGGAGAATGCATCTAGAGCTATTAATGCCAGATTGTGGCACGCTCCACCCCAGGGATGTCTGTTTGGGCCAGCCAGGGTATCCAGATCTTCAGATAATTGTTGCCAGTGTCATTAACTAAGCTTGTTAATTTCTCCATCTGGCAAACATGCCAAATCCTCTTCCGAATCTTGGGGATGGAGGGGATCTCATTAAGTTTCCATACTGCTGCGATCTCGCATCGGGTCGCTAGGGCAAGGTGCCCGATTAGTTTATTATTTGCTCTTGAGAGACCCTCTAGTGGTCTGTTCAGTAAGAACAACCACGGGTCAAGGGGAATCGGGAGGTCCAAGATCCTCTGTGTCCAATTTCGGATTTCTTCCCAAAGCGGGGTGACCAGAGGTCAAGACCACAGCATATGTAGCAGGTCGGCCGACTCTCCGCACTGTCGAGGGCACAGCGGGGAGAGTCCTGGCACATACCTTGATAATTTTAGTGGGGTGTGGTACCATCTCATTAGGACCTTATATGCATTCTCCTTTAGTGTAGTAGAGATTGAACTTTTGGCTGCGGCTAGATATATATTATTCCAGTCATCATCCTCCAGGGACTCTCCTAGATCCGACTCCCACTGGGCTTTGTATTTCGGGAGTCGCTGAGCTGGGTTGGTAGAACCGACTACCTCTCTGTATAACTGCGATGTGAGTCCGGATGTGTCTGATTCTGCCAGACAGAGCTTTTCGAAATTAGTCAGTGCTGGATAAGGGGCAGATTTGTTATAAAATACTCGGACTTGAAGGTACCTGAAGAATTCAGAGTGAGGGATGTTTCTTTCGGATCTTATATGTTCAAATGATTTAATTTTTGTACTATTTCCCTCCAGGTCCCTAAGGTGTAGATTTCTCGCCTTTTCCCAAATCGAGGTACTGCTACATCGCAGTCCGGGAGCAAAGTTGGAGTTCCCCCATAGGGGGGACATCAGGGAGTTTTTAGTGGTTAGGGAGTATTTGTGCTTTGACGTATTCAATATGGACAGGGAGTTGGTCATAGAGGAAAGCGGAATATCAGCCGCTACTCGTGCTGTTTTAGGGAGCCAAATCAGGGACTTCAGCTCTATTGGAGCACAAACCGCCCCCTCTAGTTCCACCCATCTTTTCAATGTAGGGCTGGAGTGCCCTTGGACAATTTGGCTTAATTGTGCCGCTTTGTAGTAGGACAACAGGCAAGGTACCGCTAAGCCTCCTGCAGCAGTGGGTTGTTTCATAGTTAATTGGTTTACTCTCGTTTTTTTGCCTCCCCAGATAAATTTAGAGATGTCAGACTGAAGCGAGAGTAAATCTTTCAGTCTCAGTGGCACTGGTAACGTTTGGAATACGTAAAGGATACGGGGGAGAAGATTCATTTTGATACTCTGTATCCTTCCTATCCATGAGATTCTTTGGGAAGACCACTTTGAGATGTCAGCTTTTAGAGACCGAATTAAGGGAGGATAGTTTGCCTTGTAAATGTCTCTGACAACTCTGGTAATGTAGACTCCCAGGTATTTAATTTGGTTCTGTTTCCAATTAAAATCAAAATTAAGCTTTAGTAGCTTTTCAACCTCCGTGAGAAGGCTGACGTTAAGAGCTTCCGATTTAGATTGGTTGATTTTGAATCCAGATATTTTAGTAAATTTGTCTAGCAAGTTGAAGAGATTTGGCAGAGAGGTGAGGGGCTGTGATAGTAATAATAGAATATCATCAGCATATAGAGCTGCTTTGTGGGATTGTGAACAAATATCTACCCCCACTATGTCTGGACAGCCACGGATCTGTGCTGCTAAGGGTTTCATACACAGGGCAAACAGGAGGGGGGATAACGGGCACCCCTGTCTCGTGCCACTTTTAATTTGGAATTGGGCAGATGGAAAGCCCTGGTGCACGACCCTAGAAGTAGGGCCTGAGTAAAGTGCCATGATCGCTTCACTCACCCTCTCTCCGAATCCGAATGCCCCGAGGGTCTCTCTTAGATACGGCCAGTTGATCCTGTCGAACGCTTTTTCCGCGTCCAGATTTATCATATTTTGTGATTTTCCTCTATTGGCCAATTCTATCAGATCAATGATTCGTCGGGTGTTATCCGCTGCTTGTCTACCTTTAATAAAACTGACTTGATCTGGATGTATTAGTCTGGGCAGGATCTGACTCAGTTTATTGGCCAGAAGTTTGGCGTAAATTTTGATATCCGTATTAATTGGGGAAATTGGTCTATAACTTTTGCACTCCAGCGGATCTTTGCCTGTTTTATGGATTAGTGATATAGACGCTCAAAGCAACTCTTCGGGGATTGGAGCTCCCGCTAATATCGCGTTAAACATGCGGAGCAGCCTAGGGGCAAGTACTTTGCAGAACTTCTTATAATCTATCCCTGAGAAGCCATCTGGGCCAGGGGCTTTAGATGGTTTTAATTATTTTATAACCGTGGCTCTCTCTTCCATAGTAAATTCAGCGCCCAGACTCTCTCTTTCCACCTCAGTAAGTTTTGCTAGGTTTGAGTTTGCTAGGAAATCTCCTAGGGCTTTACTCGTTTTGGTGGTATGTGCCAATTTCTCTCCGTTGTATAAAGATTCGTAGAATTTGCCAAATTCGTCTACTATATTTTTAGGGTTGGCCGAAATGGCGCCCGACTTTAATTTAATCGCTTGGATATTATAATTTGCCTGCCTCTTTCGAAGAAGTCGGGCCAGCATCGTATCTGGCCTGTTAGCCCTCTCATAAAATTTCCTCCTTGACCAACAAAGTGTATTATCTGCCCTGGACTTCAGGAGCATGTTTCAATTAAATTCTAATGGCCTTCAAGTCTTTGAGGACCAGCGGATCCGGAATCTTTTTGTGTCTCTCAGAGAGGGAGCTTAATTTGGTCTGAAGAGTGGAAATTTTAGCGTTACTCTCCTTTTTACGTCTCGCTGCGACACTTATCAATGTACCTCTGAGGGTCGCCTTGTGAGCATCCCAGAGAACCAACTGGGATTCCACAGAGCCTGTATTGATTTCAAAGAATTGGTTGATTTCTTTACCAATGTGTTCACATATATCTGGGATTTTCAGAAGGGATTCGTTTCATTTCCAGTTTGCTCCAAACCTGTCATGTTAGATTTGGTTACACCGTAGCTCTATAGGTGCATGGTCGGACCATGAAATATCATGGATGTCCGCTCGGGCGACCAACGGGATCAGTCTACTAGAGACGAAGTAGTCGATCCTACTGTATGAATTGTGGGGATGGGAATAGAATGTGTAATCTCTCTCTAATGGGTGTAATTCTCTCCAGATATCTGGTTTTTACGGAGGCCTGTAGCCAGTGAGAGCCGGACTTTTTTGTTGTTCTCTTTAGGGGTGTTAGACCTATCTATGGCTGGTTGGAGGGCGATATTGACAAACGGGATCCTGTTGTGAAAGAGTATAGCAACCTCCTTTTTTTCCCCCGGAGCCGATGCAAGATAAAACTTAGAGAATTGTTTCAAGAAAAAGAAAACACAAGAGCGCACCAAAATGAGAGAAATAAAGTGTATTACAAACAATAAACAATAGTAACCACTTACATGAATAAAAACTTTAATAATCCCCGGTCTCGATCTTCACTTCTATGGTAGGGCATCAAAATAGGGTAAGCAGGGGCATTATCATTCCTTAGAGATCAGTCCCGCGCGCTGGGGCTGTCCCTGTAGCGCTGTAACGCTGTCAGACCTCCACGAGTGTCAGCGTGGTGGACCGCGTAGCGCGCATGCACATGAAATGAAGCCCCCTGTAGCTGTCCTGTCCGTTTCAGTTTGTGCGATCGTGATCGGAATAAAAAACCACTTGTGTGTAGGCTGGCTATGAGTATACAATAAGCCAGCAACACCATTCGCTAATCTTTCATCCTATGTAGATTTCTTTCTACAACCACTAGTTTCACTATTACCATCACACTTACTTGACACCACTTCTTTACTCACTATTCTTACAGGTTTCGCTTGGAGACCCTCCTATCAGCTAGCCACATTGGATGTTCAAACACTTTACACTTCCATTCCAAATAAAGGGGGATTAGATGCTATTGATCACTTTTTATCACTCCATGGCACTTTACCACTTCAACGTAGGTTTATTCACGATTCAATAGAATTTATTTTGAAACACAAGTTTTATTTACAACTTTGTGGCACTGCTATGGGGACACGTTTTGCACCATCTTTTGCAAATTTATACATGGGATGGTGGGAATCGTCACACATATGAGGCGTCGATGTGTCTCTGCCGCAGTTAATTATGTGGCGGAGATACATCGATGATATGATTGTAATTTGGGACGGTGACAGCATCTCATTTGGCAGCTTTGTTGCTGGGCTAAATGGCAATCAGTTTAATCTGATTTTTACTAGCGAGTTAAGTCCAACTAACATCAATTATTTGGATTTAGAAATATATATTGCTGACAATAAATTATACACCAAAACTCATTTTAAAAGCACAAATGTGAACTCCTTTTTACATCCAACAAGTGGTCATGAGAAAAGTTGCATTAACAACATTCCATACAGCCAGTTTTTGCACATTAGGCACAATTGTGCTGATTTGGAAACATTAAAGGTCAAGGACACTTGTGGAATGTTTCCTAGAAAAGGGCTATGATAGCACTATTATCGATAGAGCGTATAAAAGGGCGCTGAATACTAAGAGGGACAAATTAATTTATTCTTCAAGTAGTAAACAAACACAAAATCAATTTGTTGCCATCGATGGTAGTTTGAATACATCCACTCAGCCATTGGGAAACACTATTGTTAGCGATTCTATTCCATCAATCACTGCACCACAAATTGTAGAGCTGAAAAAGTCCAATAAGAAAAAATCAATTATTAAAAATGAGAGACTCCATATTTTATAACCAAACCTAACAGTTCACACAGTAAGATAAAACATATTCTCAATAAATATTGGTATATCTTACACATGGATCCCATTTTGGCCAAATTTTTACCCAAAAGACCACCCATTCATTGTCTTTACAAAATCCAATAATCTGAAAAATATATTGGCCTTGAGCCTCCTCAAAGGCAGTGTCCCTGCTAATAAGAAGGACATTAGAGATCTATTGGGGTTAAAGGGTAACCACAGATGTAATAGATGCAAAATCTGTCCCAGAATGTTAACTCAAGAACATTTTAAATCTAAATTGACAGACTTTAAATATGAAATCCATAATTATATTGACTGTTTAACAACATATGTCATACATAACTTACAATGTGGATGTGGACTACAATATGTAGGTCGCACCAAACGCCATCTTAAAATACGTGTGATGGAACATATCAGAAACATTGTTAACATTCCTAAACTATTGGCCTCTGGTAAACCACTTACGCACTTGTTGTCTCATTTTAAAGATGTCCATCAGTGCAGTACAGTAGGGGTTAAATATATGGGTATCGGACACATAGCTACAACTATTAGAGCTGGTGACAAAGGGCCTCATGCAGTAAGCGACGATTATGTGAAATCGGCAAGCTTACCGATTAGTCATGTTATTGGCGATTTTTCCTCTCCGTATGCAGTAAGTGCCGAATACATTCAAAATCAAGCCGAAAACATATCCGCCCACTCTCACGATGATTTGCCGATCACACACAGGTGTATCGGCGTGCGTGGCGGGGTGCTGTTACGTTCGCCAATCAAAAATCTTGCTGAATCAGGCGAACCAAGCATGTATTGGATAGCGCGCCATATTTAAAGGCAACGTGTACTGGTAATCATTCTCTGTGTTGTTGGGAGTGAGAGAGAGAGACGCACAGAGCTGGGTGATTTAAGATTTGCATATTGACTGAGACTTGTTGTGTATTGGGAGAGCTTTGTCCTTTGTTGTTTTGTTTACATCTTTGTCTTGTTTTATATGTGGAAGTGTTTCGTGTGATTGGCTGTACATTTCTTGTCTGTTTTTTGTGAGTGCTGTAAGTATGCCCACAAAGCGTGGGAAGAGTGATGCTGGTGGGAGTGGGAGTGCTACTCGTGCGAGTACGCGTCGGAGTGAACGTACTGTTCAGGGGAGTGATGTTGCTAGGAGTGCGAGTGCTGTTGCTGCGAGTGGTGTTGCTGGGAGTGGGAGTGCTGTTGCTGCGAGTGGTGTTGCTGGGAGTGTGAGTGCTGTTGCTGGGAGTGCTGTTGCTGGGAGTGCTGGTGCTAGGAGTGCGAGTGCTGTTGCTGGGAGTGGGAGTGCTGGTGCTAGGAGTGCGAGTGCTGTTGCTGGGAGTGCTGTTGCTGGGAGTGCTGCTGGTGGCTCAGTTGCTGATGGGGTGTCTGGTGGTGGCGTGCTTGCTGGTGGCCAGCTTTTGGAGTCTCTTCCATTGGAAGAAGGAGAGTACAGTCAGCACCAGCCAAGCTCTGAGCCTAAACCTGCTCGGAAGAAACGTGTGGAGAAGCCACGTAATCCTCGCTTCAATGACCAGGAAAATAGAGCTCTTGTCACTGGGATTCTGGAGCACTATGACAGTATCTATGGACATTTAGTAGGTAAGTGTACCTTGACATTTATTCTTCAAATACATGTGATCCTAGGTCATCTGAGTTTTGTTCATATGCAAATATGGGTACAGAATATCTTTTTATGTTAATTAGTCTGGAAAAACAGCTTTTTATCATGCGTTACAAGGACAACAAAACTCAGGCGTTCAATTTGCGATAACTGCATACAATATTAATGCAACCTTGCTTACATGTATACGTTTAGTAGTGAATGCTCATGTGCTTCACATATTACACCTAAAACAGCATGTTTGCTTTCTCTTGGAACAGCTAGCAGTGTAGGAAACTGGTGCTTGTATTATTATTAATTTACCTCATATATTTTATATGTTTTTCAAGGGCGGACAAGTTCATCAAGCAAAAAAGAAATGTGGGACACAATAGTCATTGGTGTCAATGCGTGTGGGAATCATGTCAGGGACAAGCGGAATTGTCACAAGAGATTTGACGATATTAGGTCAAAATTAAAAAGGAAAATACAAGACCAACGCGTGAATGCTACTGGCACTGGAGGTGGGCCGACACCACAACGTCTGATATTAACTCCATTGGAGGAGCTGCTTCGGGGAAAATTACTTCCCGTCGTCGTCGAGGGCTTGGCTGGTGACCGTGATATTGGAATTTATCCCTCACAATTTCCACCAGGTGAGAAATATTACTGTACTAGGCGTGTCGTTGCTTACAGTTATTTTGCATATTTCCGCTGCTTTTTATACTGTCTTCACAATATAAGCATACCTGCATCTATATATGTATATGTCTGATTCTGTATATATATATATATATATATATATATATATATATATATATATATATATATATATATATATCTCAAAATAGACATATATGTTGTAGTCCTACTAGAAGCAGTAACTAATATAGCACGTGCCATTGCGTGGTCATTTACATGTGAATTCCCAAAATGCATTGCTGCAGTGGAAGCAATTGATGGTGGGCGAAGATGGGGAACAACAGGGTAGTACACATGTGTAACACATGCTAATGAGAAATTATTACTAGCTACAGGTACAGAACATAAATATGTAGAATATTATTGTGTTTTTTATTTATTTTACTCCTACAAACACGACATTACTGCCTATTCTAAGCATGCATCAAATATATTGCATGCAACGGCCTACAAACATCACTTGCACTAACACATCTATAGTTGTTTATGAAAAGGTCCATTTGTGCTTTATGTCATATACAGACAGCATAATGAGGCACACGTAGCACATGTTATGTCATTGTGTTCATAACTTAAACACTGCAGACGACTATTTAGCTCCTCCAACATTGTGTTAAAGCAGCTGCAATGAATATCTCATCACAGCATACACGTCAACAGAGGGGGTGGGGTTCAGCACAAACACAAATTACAGGCTCATCTTAGGGTCAACTTAGTTCACACCATTTTCACCTGTTTGAAGTAATTGAAAGGTCTGGCTGATTAGGCTTTTTATGGGAAGGGAATACCGTTCTTACAACCTGACTAGCACAACTGAAGTTAATCACACCCATTTGAAAGCGTAACTCTAGCTACTAAATGCCCCAACAAGTCATTAGTTATCAAAGCGTACGTCACACATTAGTTCACTCATATCTATAGTTGAACTACTATCAACGACACATTATCACACACTGCATGTCTTGTCTTGTTGAGTGACAGCCACATTCAGGTGTGCCACATCTTCTATTAATGTACCACACATATCCTATACCAAAAACAAAACTTTTTACAATATGACCACCTTCATGATAACCATTGTGAATGTTCATCTCATGATAGTTATGTACATTATGATACTGATATGACTACACAACATATGATTTTTATGTACAATTTTAATCTATTTATCCTCACGCATTACTGCAGAAACATAGTATGTTGTATGTTAGGGAACTCAAAAGTTCTAAGTACACAGGCATGTACATTGTTATTACAACTATTTATGTTCACTTTCACACACACATTTTCAGTTAAGGAACTGATGCTGTTAGGTACTCATAAATACAGAACATACAATAACTGTTTGTTCAATATTTACACATGTAAATGTAAAACTAATGTTATTGTTATATATAGTTGCCCCTGGAGGACATGTCACCTGAGACGGAACAAGTGTCTTCACCTGGGTCATGCAGCTCAACACACCTAGAAGGTGAGTGTATGAGTTGGTGGCCATATAATATGTGCACTTCTATATGTTATGTTGTCATGTTCATTATTTGTTTTGCACATGTTCTTTAAATAGGATTACTTAGTGTCAGTGAAAATGAAGTGTAAGGCAACATGTATTGTGTTAGTGATGTGAACTATCATGTAGGAGTTGAGTTTACAGCAAGTTTTCATTCATTCATATTTCATACTGAGTCCAAACATTATTCGTAAGTCAAGGTAGTTTTTAATGTGAGGTTATAAAACGTATGGAAACATGTTAGTTGTTACTTATGACACAGTATAATTACATAGTAACACAGCAGAGATTAACATGCCATTTAATAATGTGTACATTTATTTTTAGAACATGATGATGATGATGATGCCACCGCCATAGACACAGAAATACAATCAAGTGAGCATGAAGAGGTTCCAATTGAAACAGTTTTACCGCCAAATCGTCCATCAACTACCACATACGATGCAATTGTAGCTTCTGAGGGAAAAATTGTGGAAGCAGAAAATCGTCGCCATTCTGATCTGATGACAGTGCTGGAAAGGATGATTGCACTGCAGGAAGAAACCATATCACAATTGGCATATCTCCACAGAGTCTTCATTGAAGTGCCTAAACAGTTGCAAAAAATCAACACCTCATTCGAAGCATTAGTTGTTCAGCAAACCCAAGCAAATTACTTGAGAATGACTACTGTACCACATTTAAACTTCAACACCTCACAGGCAGGATCTTTACATGCTGGTAATTTTTCACCACATGCATCTGATCTTCATTCCCCAGGTCCGAATGTTACCGGTAAAGTAGCAGACATTGCTGTGCAGGTTCCTGACGACATCCTACCGCTGCCATCTGTAGAAAATCAGGAGCTGACACCTACAAAGGAGGCGACAAAAACAAAACAGCACAAGCAGTTACTACTGACCAGTTTTTGTACACAAACAAAAAAAGACACACATGAAACAGACCAACCATCACTTGTGCAGTGTCTACCAACTTGCTCACATGTGTCAGTGGGCACAAGCCCTGTCGGTGAGTCACTGGCCACAAGCCCTGTCCGTGAACAGTCACTACCCACAAGCCCTGTCCGTGAACAGTCACTGGCCAAAAGCCCTGTCGGTGAACAGTCACTGCCCACAAGCCCTGTAGGTGAGTCACTGGCCAAAAGCCCTGTCGGTGAACAGTCACTGCCCACAAGCCCTGTAGGTGAGTCACTGGCCAAAAGCCCTGTCGGTGAACAGTCACTGCCCAAAAGCCCTGTAGGTGAGTCACTGGCCAAAAGCCCTGTAGGTGAGTCACTGGCCACAAGCCCTGCCCGTGAAGTGCAAGAGTCCACTCAAAGTGGCTCTGTTGTGGCTAAAGTTGTTGCAAAACGAAAAAGGAAAATCCAAGAGACAACAAGCAGGCCTGTTACTCGCTCTCAAAAGGAAAAAAATAAATAAATGTTATAATTCACTAAATATGTCTTTGGCCTTGTTTTGTTGACTTCAGATTATCTAATTAATATTGTATGTATGCTGAAGACTGTGTTGTTTCCAAACTTTCAAGTATGTTCTTGTACACGTGAAGTTTTGGAAATGTTAACAGTCCTAATTAATGAATAGTGTTATTAATATTGATAATCGTCTGTTCCACCAGGAGCCAGTTGCTATGTTTAGAGAAGCTGCCATTGACTTACCTGCAAAACATTGTATTTGGGTGTGTTACTTGATGTAATCATTGCATGTGCATATTATTCATGCAATTAAAAACACATCTATTTAACTGCAAACATCTTTCTTGTCCGTGTACAGCAGGATTCTGTGTTAAATATTACTTACCTTCGCCTTGCTTGGCCATTGTAATGTTGTCCTTTAATCATTTATGTGTTCTTGTTTCAAGAACATCTCTGAATGTATACTAATATATATGTAGTATGTATGGATATATGTACACACACACACACACAGTGTGTGTGTGTGTGTGTGTGTGTGTGTGTGTGTGTGTGTGTGTGTGTGTATGTATGTATATATAGTACTATCTAAACTGGTATAGATGTATTTACAAAAAACATACACTTCATGCTTCCTTGTGAAAACACAGTATTTTAATAATACAGGCCTAATGTTTGTGAACTATACTAACTGTGAGCCTATAACAGTATTGGGCCAAAACAAATGTTTATTACTTAATTCACTCATGTTTATCACCATTTAAATAGCTTTCATACAAGGCCTACTTACTGGCATCAATATGTTGTGTGTACTCCTGCATTATATATATATGATTGGTTTTAACACTACAGCCCTTCTAAATTAAAAAGAAACCTTTTTTGATGGTAAATCACATTTACCAGACAGGTCAATGCAATAGGCCATAAAAGTTTAAGCCTCTATAATGTTAACCTTTAAATAAATCACACCAATATAAAAATCCCTCTTTACATATAAGCCCTTAAAAGTTTTAATATACACACACAGACATGTAAAGTTTGGTTTTACAGACATATTGTAATATATATAACTATATATATATATATATAAAACTATATATATATTACTATATATATACTACAATATACATATACATATACTACAATATACATATACACACGCACTTAAACTGATGCAGACAGGGAGTTAACCAGACTCTCAAATACACACAGAAATTTATGAGGAAAAAAAACATTTACTTTTGCAGGTGTGTGTGTGTATTTCATTATATGGCTGTGTAAGCACTATTTCCAGACAGTGGTCAATGTTATTTTTCCTCAACCCACAATGTTTCTTAATTAAAAGTCTACCAATGTTGTGAGAAAGTAGATAAAATTTGCTACATGTTGGTCAGACAAATGGCTATCACAAACCACAAACGTGAAACCAATTATTTCTACACATCCAATTGGTGCTTCAAACAAGGAGTACAAGTTGAAACTTTTTATGACCTTGAAAAGGAAAGACAGCAAATAGTTAGCAATTGAGCCGTTTCATTCTTATGAGCAAAGAACAGAGAACTGCAGACATCTTTTCTGTTAATCTGCAATGGCTGATGAATTATTTAAAAATATGCATCCGCACAGAGGCTACAAATTCATGATAGCAGAAGCGATTTTGTCCGCGTCGGGACACAAAGCCAACACGGGCCAAATCTATGATTTGATTAGAGCCAAGTATACTTATTACCAAGAACCTGGGCATGCGCGAAATTTTAAATCCTCAGTAAGATTCACTTTATCAACTAATGACTGTTTTGAACGTGTGCAGGATAAGCTACAAGACAGGTATGGTTTTTGGAAGATTGCTAAGGAAAAACATTTCACCGTGGAAGAGGGCACACATATTGTGCTAAATGGCATATTTATTCCTAATGCCAATAGCAATGGATCCGCTACTACTGTTCCGTGTGAATCGATACCTGCTGCAATATCTGCACCCTCCATTCCTGAAACCCACATTGTACAAGAACATAACTACTATGATTATGTACCAAGCCTTTCAGCTGAAAATGCATTGGAATGGGTACCCGAAGAAATGAACCTACCTCCGGACCAATTGTTTGAAGAAAGCTGTGGCGATTCCTATGAGCGCTTCATGGAGGAGATGTGTGTCATACAGGATTCAGCGTTTGGGTCAAGCGTGGATGCAAATGCCTTGCTTTTCTGGAGCGACCAGTTGCAGGCAGACGAAGTGTTAATTCTACAAGAATGGTAAATATAACAATCGTTATGCATTGACTCAGCGTTTAAATTTTTTTTTTTTCTAACCACCATTTTCACTTTAAATGCGTGGATACAGCGTAACATTGCAGACTGCATAACATGTAGCGATCACAAACAAATTGTTTCCTATTACAATATAGTAGAACCTGAAAGAGTAGTACACATTGCTGACGGAATAAATATACGTACTTTCCTATCCCTTTAAACATATTAGCAACATTTTAACATAACTCTAACACATACCTGTTTTGTTATCATGCAACATCTACAAAATAAAACACCGGGTCCACCACGTATGACGTGGGACCCTTGTCATGTGCCAAGGCGTCCTTAAAAAGGATTACGGATGTAAGTCCCGCCCCCAAGCGACGTGCGCATGTCAAAGCCTATTGGCTGTGTTGTTTTGTTATAGTTACGGTAACTGCACTGTGTCATGCGTGCGGCTCAGTGTTTGTGGGCGTACACTGGGCGTTAGCCGAATGTTAATTGAGTGGGAGGAGTGTTTGCGTGCGCTTCACGCTGCCTTAACATGACGTCACACGTATTGCATTTGCGCATTGTGTTAACGGCCGTGCTTTCTGTCCACACACGTCTGTTTAAAAAGAATACAGATGTACTCGTTTAGAACGAATGTAGTTTTGCCTTCATAGTATGCATAGCATGCGCTAACAGTTAGTCGACCCAAGCGTGAAGTGCGTGCGCACACTAAGATGTGCGCGCACATTTTTCAGTATACAGGCAACGTTCACTTCATATACATAGTTATGCCTGCTACTAATTTAATGAAAGATTACATAATGATGTACACTTGTACTTCTAACATATAAGTGACTGACGTGTGTATGTACACAATCATATAGAGCTGTGTAACGCGTTGTCACAGATACATATATAGTAAGGTGCCATCTTTGACCATCATGTGTTTGCTGTATTTCAGAGATGTCGGGGAAGATACAATCGGATCAATGTATGATTTCAGAAGAGTCTACCTTTATATGAGATGATTGTGAGGAGGAGCCAACGACTACTATACTACATATGGAACTAATTTTATATTGCTTGCAGCGCTTATTAACAAACAATTAAAAATGTGATACCCTTATGCCTATATTGCATAAACACTTAATTAACATAATGATGTTGCAAAACAGTGCCTCATGAATTTTTCTTGAGTGTTCTTTAATTACTACTAACATTTTATGGCATGGTGTGTTTTATATATAACAACCATTCCCACTCTGCTAACACATTTGTGTATTCTATTGTGTAATGGAACGTATGACTGTCGAAACTATATAACAATAATAATAATAATAATATGAGCATGTTCATGTATAGCGCTGCTAGTTGTACGCAGCGCTTTACAGACACATTTTTCAGGCTCAGGTCCCTGGCCCGTGGAGCTTACAATTTATTTTTTGCCGCCTGAGGCACAGGGAGATAAAGTGACTTGCCCAAGGTCACAAGGAGCCGACACCGGGAATTGAACCAGACTCCCCTGCTTCAAACTCTCAGTGCCAGTGTGTGTCTTTACTCACTGAGCCACTCCTTCTCCCAATGTAAAGGACACTTACAACCAACTAGCCATTTCTTGTTAAAAATCTCTTGTTACATGGGTATGTTGATAAAATGGTTTGGGACTGTAGCAAATAATGTTATTGGCTAGATGTTGTGGTCCCCTACAATGCATGATGTTCTGAATATTACATCAACATCATGTAATGAAGTACGTTTCTGTGTATATTTCATTTACCTAACTAACTATAGTTTACTGTGTTTATTAAACGTTCTATAAATAAATAGTACAGTCAATATGATGATATAAGCTACCATAATAAACCTGCTGTTATCATTTGTCGATGTTATACATGGATCCTACACAAATTGATACAGACACAAACAGTTGTCTTAAAAAGTGTGCCTATGCTAATGTGCACGTGATTGACGTTTATATTTTGAGAATACTTGATAATTATCATCATGATAATGATGAAGTGACGTGAATGACATTCCAAATATATTACCAACATTGTCATTGTGGGAAATTAGAAATGCAAAATTACAGTAACATTTGGGACAAAATTGTGGTTTTGTTTACACTTTGACACTTGTTACATGTAGGTCACATCCACACACGTGTGACTTATACATACACATGTCACAATGTTGACTATTAATTTCTAGCATTAATAATCACCTACATTGCTAAATATAAGATGTACTACGCATTGTTGTGATTACAGGCATTCATGCATGTAGTGATATGATCAGTCAATTGCATCCGTGATGAATGAGCTCCCGTAAGTAAACAAATAAGTACAGTTATCCCCTTTTCTCCAAACACCTCTATATTACATTAATGGAATTTATAAGGGAACATACATAAAATGTGATGAAATGGGAGTAATCATTTTCTAATACAATGCACATGAAACCTCAATAGTAGCTAAATGCATGTACATGATACAGAAAGTACATGTATGTTACATTTTTCTTTAAACCAATATGTTGGGTTTTTACTTCAAATACTTATACGAATATTGAGGTAGGCACATCTTATGACAGATGTCAGCAAATATACATACCATGATCAGTCATACTGGAGATATACCTATAATGCAATGGAACAATATATAAATTGCAAACATTGACATGTCATCTTCAGTACCGTAAGCAACACAGCAAAGTGTGTATTTGGTGTTAAATGTGCAACACCATGTATATTTAATGACATTCAAAATGTAAAGCAGCCTGGTGTACACATCATATGGATGTACATGTTACACTGCACCAATAACATTGTATGTAAGCATACTAGAAGAATGAATGACTATGGGCATACTATGTGTATTGTGTTTGCATAAGGAACAACACAATGCTAAAATATTACTGGTTTGTTACCCCAGTTGTATTCACATACACACAACAAATGTACAATTGAAGAGGGATTATATAACCTGTGCAACAATAACATACCGGTGCCACATCCCTTTGTGCACACAGCAGAGAAAAGAAAGGTGTGCAACCCATATTCATCTGTGTCCTAACAGAAGGTTATATAAAAAAACATTATTGTTAATATAACATAATTGAACTATAAAAGTAGTACTAGGAACATATATGTTTTTACTTACAAGAAAAAAATGAATTGAAGAGATTCTGGCGTGTCTGGCCACCACTGGCTGTTTGTTCATTTTCAGCAGCTACATGGGTGGGATGCTCGTCTACCAAAGGCCCAGCTAGGTCTGATTGTACATTGTGCCTGAGTGCAACATTGTGCAGAGTGCAACATTGTGCAAAATGCAACAGGCAAGGATAATATCAGACACTTTTTGAGGCTTGTATAGAAGAGCCCCACCAGTTCTGTCCAGACACCTAAATCTGGTCTTGAGTAGGCCAAATGTCCTCTCTATAACAGATCTTGTAGATATATGGGCTGCATTGTACCTCTCCTCTGCTTCAGTTTGAGGGTTTAGCACCGGAGTCAAGAGCCACGGCCTAATTCCGTATCCTGAGTCACCTATAATGAATGGAGCACACATAAGCTTACATTAGTGATAAGATTCTACAATGCCAACATTCCTAAAGAAAAATGTGTTTTGTGTTAGAACATCTAAATCTGTACTCACCCAGCAGCCAACCATGTTCAAAATGTCCCTCTTCGAACGCATGGAAGACTGAAGAGTTCCTCAGGATAGAGGAATCGTGACTGGAACCAGGGAATTTGGGTACCACATGCATTATCCTCATCGTGGCATCACATACCACCTGTACATTGAGTGAATGGTAGTGCTTACGATTGCGGTAAACATGCTCACTCTGACTAGGTGCAATCAAAGCAACATGTGTGCAATCGATTGCACCCAGCACACATGGTATCCCTGCTATATTATAAAAGGCATTCCTGACTTCCAGCCACTCTGTTGCCTCTGTAGGAAAATGAATATAATTCCTAGCGCGTCTATTGAGTGCATAGAGAAACTGGGTAAAGGCCCGCGAGAATGTAGATTGCGAGACCCCGCCCACTATGCCCACAGTTGTCTGGAATGACGCGGAAGCAAGATAATGTAATGAGCACAGCATTTTAACAAGCCCAGGGACTGCACAACCTCTGGCTGTCAAAAAATCTAAATCTCCCCTTATCTCTTCATAAAGAGATAAGATTGCTGCTGAACTCAAACGATAGCGACTTACTATCTCCTCCTCACTCATCCCATCTAACAGGGTTCTCTCCCTGTACACACGCGGACGAGGCACAACTTGTCTCCTCTGTCTTCTCCTCTGATCTCCTGTCCCTCTACCTCTCCCTCGGCCTGTCCCTCTCCCTGTCCCTGTCGTATCCGCGTGCCTGTCCCTGTCACTGTCCCTCGGTCTGTCCCTCCCTTGCCCTATATCATTCTCTTGATCAGCAAGCATGTCATAGAAAAGAATGTTCCTCCGTCTCCTAAACAATCGCAACATTTTGAAATGAGTAGCTGTGAATGAGCAGGTAATGGGCGTCCTTTAAATAGGTATGTGATGATGTCAGGTGACATAGTAAAATGCAAGGTGTTACATTAACATAATAAAGTACTTCTGTGCCAAGCTGTGTGCAGTTGATGTTAGAAGTATTTGTTGTGTGTATTCTGCAGGGAATGATGATATTTGCCAATGATGTCACGTGAAGCTTTGTACAAACATTGCTTGAAAATAAATAGTTTAATGTGCAATGCATGCAACACTTCTGAACGCAACAGTCAGTCATGTAATTAGACAAAAAGGCTGAGATTGACGTGGGAAAAGTTTTCTGTAACATGTGTAATTAGCCATGTTATTGTCACATGTTGACAACAATGAATTGTCGTGTGCATATGCATGCATTTCTGTAATGAGGATAGTTGCTATAGAATGAGTTTTCAAGGTGTCACAATGATTAATTACTGTACATGTGTGTAGAAGTTAGGTTGAAGTGCTTGTAATGCAACGGTTACAATGTAAACATGCAATGTGATTGAGTGTCCAATAAGTGACGTCATGAAAATACGGAGGACACAAACTAGATGTAAACATGAGAAGAAAGATGTACATGAACGTTTAAAGATGCGTCACACATTACAAGCATTGTGTAATGTAAAGGAACATGAATATACGGTGTATGTGTGACATGTGTAACATCATGTAAATAATTGTCGCTCAGTTCAGTAAAATGTGTGATATGATGTGAGGTTCTCCTTTAAGAGTTAAGTATAGTATTTTCCCTTGACACATCATCACATGATGAGTATGTGACACGCAAATGATGAAAACATGTAAAAGTACAATGTTATGCAAATAATACACGTCAGCTGTGACACAATGCAGGGAATGCCCCCCACACTGTAATGCAAATGACGTTTGTATTGTGAGCAATGAAACGTAAACAGTACTATACTGTTATACGTCCCCGCTCCATTGACTCCATTGATGTACAGAAGAGTTTTTTTTTCTAAGTGCCGTTCCGGCAGCCTTAGCGATCGTTCTCCCCTCCAACCTGCCAACTTTAGTTGGCGGGAGAAATTGGCCATAACATCTCAATTTCGTAGTGCCGATCAGCCCCGATAAGCTGATTTTGGTACTTGAATCCAGCCGATTTAAAAAAGTGGCGATCAGTGCCGAAAACAGGCTTATCGGCAGCCGACTGGCCATAACAAAATTATCGGCTACGAAACCTGCCGAAATCAAGCACTTATCGGCGCTTACTGAATCTCAAACCCAATTTTGGCTATAAAATGCCGAAAAAATCCTTATCAACGCTTACTGCATGAAGCCCAATATCTTTTCTTAGACCTTCAGGGAACTATAAATGTGGGAGAGGAAGGTGCATTACATGCACCTTCATTGATTGTAGAAAAGATTTTCATTCTATTCCAGGTAGTCTCCCCTTTTTAGTTAAAGGATTTGTGAACTGTCTTACTACACATGTAGTGTACCTCCTCACTTATGGTTGTGGCCTACATTATGTAGATAGGACCATATATATATATATATATATATATATATATATTGCTATACATTATATAATGCTTATAATGGATAAGGCATTATCCAACGATTTTAGATGGGATGAGTGAGGAGGAGATTATCAGTCGGTATCGTTTGAGTTCAGCAGCAATCTTATCTCTTTATGAAGAGATACGCGAAGATTTAGATTTTGTAACAGCCAGAGGTCGTACAGTCCCTGGGCTTGTTAAAATGCTGTGCTCATTACATTATATTGCTTCAGCGTCATTCCAGACAACTGTGGGCATAGTGGGCGGGGTCTCACAATAGTCATTCTCGCGGGCCTTCAGCCAGTTTCTATGTGCACTGAATAGACGCGCTAGGAATTATATTCATTTTCCTAGAGAGCAGACAGAGGGGCTGGAAGTTAGAAATGGCTTTTATACCATAGCCGGGATACCATTTGTGATGGGTGCAATCGATTGCACCCATGTTGCCTTGATCCCGCCTAGTCAGAGTGAGCATGCTTACTTGAATCGTAAGCACTAACATTCCCTGAATGTCCAGGTGGTATGCGATGCCACGATGCAGATTATGAATGTGGTAGCCAGATTCCCGGGTTGCAGCCACGATTTCTCTATCCTGAGAAACTCATCAGTTTTCCATGCTTTCGAAGTAGGCTATTTTGGACATGGTTGGCTGGTGGGTGAGTACATATTATGAAGTGTTCTGAACACTAATTGTGTAGTATTTAAATGATGCATGTTATAGACATATACACACACCTTGAACAATAAACAACTTCCACATGAAATTCATGTGTTATGTCAAACATATGAGTAGCCATATATGAACATACAAACTCGATAGCATCAAATAACGGATTGTCTTGGACAGTATACTATGGATGTGTCATTTGCGCTACACAACATCATACTGATTTACAGACATATGTGCATGTTGCCAAAAACTCTCATATATGTCTAAACATTTGACATGTCATGTGTCATTTAACATGTGCCATAATATGTACTAAATGTTTGATTTCATAATGTTTCCACATTGTATAATGTTTGAGAATTTTTATCCACGCTGGATTATAGGTGACTCAGGATACGGAATTAGGCCTTGGCTTTTGACACCGGTGCTTAACCCTCAATCCGAAGCAGAGGAGCGGTATAATGTAGCACACATCTCTACAAGGTCGGTCATTGATCGGACATTTGGCCTGCTCAAAACAAGATTCAGGTGCATAGATCAAAGTGGTGGTGCACTCCAATGCAAGCCTGAGAAAGTGGCAGATATCGTGATTGCTTGTTGCATTTTGCACAATGTGGCCCTCCGCCATAATATTGAAGGCGACATATGTCAGGGCTTGGAGGAGCCTCCAGTCCATGCTGTAGGTGACAGTGACCAACCAGCCTGTGGAGTGGAGACACGGCGTAAGTTGATCAACACATATTTCTCATGAAAAGCAACAACCTATATGTTCATAGTAATAATATATATGTATTCATTCATGTTTCTCAGAATGACGTGTCCAAATATTATTCACCTATTGTAGGAACCTGATGCATATCCTACTCCCACCTTTATCTTCTCTGCTGTGTTGACAATGACATCTGGCACGGGTATGTAATTCATCAACTCGTTGGATACAAATAGATCCAAAAAGCACTTTTGTGTGAACCTGAGTGAAATGTAGTGCAAGTCGATATTCTCTGATAGATTTATTGTTGTGTATGCCTTAATGACATGTAAAAAATGTTTCACTAAAATTGTTACAGAAATCTTTTTATATACAAATGGTCACTTGGAGTCTGACGTGTGTGACAATGATGTATAGCATATTATGTTTTGGCGATCACAGTGTTCATATATATTCTGACTTTTTCGATCACATTCTAAACTAAAATATGTAGGTGAAAATGCTTATATAGCATGTGATGCTCATTAATCATCTTTTTCTTATCAATTATATTTGTCAGTTCTGTTACTCTAATGACTGTTCATGGAATTTCTTTTACTGAAGATCTGTAACAAGAGGGACAAACAGCGCGACAGGTATTGTGATAGTATGTTTAAGCATTACATAATGAAAAAGTTTGCACCTTTAAATATGTCCTTCGAGTATTGTGTCCCTGTTGTCTTGATGTTTTTGGTCTTGGATAGTGTCTGCTAATGTTCTTAACTACATTAGATAACCTGTCAGTATGATGAGTTGATGACATCAATTCATGCACATGAGCGATGGGAACAGTCAATGCATGTTTTGATCAAATAAACAACATGTGCAAAAGATCCTTACCATTGCAATATGTCATTAGTTGTTCACTCTTTTGATGTTCATCTTAATTCATACATGTGTATGTTGTACTTGAAGATGTCTTGATTTGCAGTACATGTAAGTTTTTACGAACTCTTTCCCGCATTAAAACATTTTTTAACAACATTTCAGGTATTTCTAAAGATTAGTAAATACAATGATAATGTTTTAACGAACATTTTTCATATATGAACTCGACTTAGGAATAATCATAATCATCCTTGAGAACAACTTTTAACATAATAACATTCATGAAGTACAAATGGTCATAGGACTATGTTATACAAATTGGACATGTTTACATGTGTGTTTGTGTTTGTGTGTAATGCATGTATTTGTTAAGCAATGTATATTTACATACATTATTGCTTGTTAAAATGCTACCCTTAACTTAGCTAGGTATGTGTTTAACGTATAATGCATGTACATTCACATAGAATAAAATATTATTCATCTTGTGTTTTTCATAGTAACACAAAGGTGGATGTGTTAATGGTTAAATAACATAAATGAGATAATGTATGTTATGTTGGCAATACAATATAGGTGTTAACAAATGATTAACACATCATTGTTTGAAAAACAAGGACAAAATGGGTATTGTATACTTTCATATACTATGTGTAGCTATGTGTTAAAAATGGTATAGGAGCCATTTCCTTGATATATAAGACCCAGAACTGCCCAAAGTTAGAGGTCTGTTATGCTGGCTGTTTATGTTCAAGGGCAATTGTGATAATTAAGAGTGATTCTACAGCAAGTAGTGATACCTGCAGCAGTAAGGCTGGCAGGGCCTACACTGTGTCCAGGGACCTGGTACAGGTCGTGATCTCCCTGAGGGGAGAGGTGATCCAAGAGTACTGAAGAAGATGAGCGGCTAAGCTGTTTGCTGTGAGGGGCAGTCTGCCTATACCATCAATAAAGATGCCCTTGTTCACAAGAACCCCCACGTGTGAGTGTTAAGTTACTCCACAGAGGAAGGCACCACAGGAGTTCCTCATCAGAACCATCTCCTTGCGGACGCAGAGATCCTGATGAGGTGAAGGCGCTGCACTGTATGTAGGTAGGACTCGTGCACACTACCTCAGCTGCCTGTCTGGGTTGACATTCCCCACACAACATCATGCGGGAAACTCGGGCGTCGTGTTGCCAACAGGTGCACCACCAGACACGACCATGTAATAGGGGCTGGTTAGACCACAGGGGCCAATGTAAGATTGGGTGGGTCAGGAAGGTCCAGAAAAACCGTTACATATGTTTACGAGTAATACTTTTTAATGTAGATGATTCTAAAATGAACATTTTACGTCAAAATCTATACTACATTATTGTGTTCCAATAGTGATAATGTTGTTTGAACATATCAGATCACACTTGAATACTGCACATATTATGTTTGTTAATATTGAATACATATTTAACTATCATTAAAATGTATTTATGTTGGCAACATCATGTGGAGAATTAACTGCATAGTAACACATTTCACACTAGGCAAAATAAGTATCATTGTCGTAATCAGCGCGACACTGTTTGCAAGCATTGTAACATAATGATTAGAATATCTTGTATAGACGTGTTACACTCTGGTAATATTTTCTTGGGTCCACCTCAAATCATACATTGGTCCCATGTATTCATAACCGAAATCTCTGAAAGAGAAAAAACATAATGTTGCAACATTGCACATGTATCTATCTTTCAGCATCACAACGCTGTACTAATCTGCATATGATTGGCGAGTTTCACGCATAAGGTACATATATGCTTAAAATTCAAGGATCATTCAAATCAGCAACAAGAATGTTATGTTTTAAAACCCGCTGTTCGTATTACTACAGATATGTGAGTTTCGGTGCCTGAATACATAATATTGTGCGCACACGTCAGTAAGCTGCGGTCAGTGTTTGCGCATGCGCACGACGATGTGTACGCTGTGCGTACAACATATGTCTCCATGGTGCTGCTACCAGTACGCAGATTAGCACGGAAGATGTATATACAATAATAAAAATGTCACTTCAACACTCGTACATATGGTAACGTTTACAAGTGAGGTGTGGCCACGCCTAAGGCGGACTATCAGCCAATGAGCGATAAGACACGTGAGGTTATGTCCACGCACCATGAAACACACGCAAACACCCCTCCGACAGAATGAACATCGGCCTACAGCGCTGTGTACGCACCGCCCCACCGGTGTGCGCGCCTGACAGACTGCACAGTGACCGTAGCAATAAGCTACGGTCACAGGCAACAGTGTGTCACGCGCGCACGGCGGGTCACGAGCACGAGAGGTCTGACGGCATCAAACGTCCCCCAAACAGACGGAGATCCCACCGAGCCACCCAGCTGGTCTGAGTAGGAGACAGAGGAATACCCATGCAGGAGATCTGAAGCGGAGAGACAGTCATTCCTCGTGGAAGCATACGATTTCATGCGCTTGTCCTACCTGCTTCTTGTAAGTAGGATTCCACAAGATCCTGACGCAGGACCTGTGGCAGCTCATGTTTTTAATTTGTTTTGTTTAATGTGTATTAAATATTTCTGTATTTAACTGTTTGCTCTAACACTTTCTTTTCCGTCTAACCCCTATATTACTAGGGATATAGTACGTTAACTTTTACACTATGTTGCTGTGTTTATTTATCCACATGTGCTGATTGACGGTTGGATCCCATCATCCCCTCTTTGGAGGCGGGCGCAGATATTGGGAATCACATTCAGCCTATTTCTGTCACCATACCGTTGTATTCATTTATATTATATAATCTATTATATTTGCATTTTTGTGTGTTATACACCATTCACTCATTTAAGGGCGCCACTATCTTTTTTTGTGCATGGTTCAGGGACATGCAACTCTTAGGTGATTGGGCAGGACGATAGGGGAGTGGCCTGGGAGCCGGTGATGATGTGCCGAGCTGCCCTCATTGAAGCTGCTTGCTTTTCATGATGATGGCGACACAGCTTACTGTGGTTGATGCCGCACATGCGCAGTTACTAGTCACGCCGATGACGTCATGTTTTCCCGGCCCTCATGCCATTCCTCACCTGGTAGCACTTAGATAGGTAAGTGTAAGGGGTATTTAAGGGATTTTAGCATTGTTTAGTATCAGCTCTCACCTTGACAAAGGCTGCCTGTGTGCAGCCGAAACGTTGGATTTATGCCTGGATTAAATTTTCTACTTTGTGATTAAACCATGTGCCTGGACTACTCTCTTTACACTTACACTGGATGTACACTTGTAGGTATGTGTGCCTACATCTAACACTGTAGCTATACGGTCATGGTTGGCGCATAGTAGTTTTATCATAATCACATTTTTGGGAAATATATGACCTCACATGCCAAAAATACAAAAGTAGTGTATGTATGTGTTGATGGTAAGGTGTGTGCGCACGCGTATTATATATTATTTTTACATTATATTAAAAGATGTCATTTTTGGATTGACAAAATTTCTATGATAGGAAGTGCACTGTCACATCATATGCACGCACAATAGCACTTCAATTTTTAATGTCCGTATATGAAAGCGGTATATTTCAGGGTATATTTCACAAAACATTTGTATGCATTTAGCATAAGGACCTGCTATTGAGACTTACCTTGACGTTGGTTAGCAGGCTTACCATTATTTGATCAAAGGATGTAACAAATCAGTGTGACCCTGAGACTGAGAGAACATTGAGCCTGTGACGTCATCTCCAACCGGCCGGAATTCCGGAAGTGACGTGACGGCTGTTCGAGACGGGTGGCGTGCAGCAGTAGCAGTGATCGGATGATCGGATGATTACCTACTCCCTATGCTGTTAATCCTTTTGGATCCTGTAAGCCTCCAATTCATTCGTTTGTGGATAAAAGTGTTTTGTTTTATCCCTGTGTTTGTCTCTGCTTAAATCTCAACTCCTCTTGTGGTTTTAACCACCTTGGTTGGTTATATGTGTTATAGCCTTCCTATTCAGATTTCTATTTTTCTTAGAAACCACTTCATTGTGTATAACAGTTTTACACTATGTAGATCATTTTTATTTTAAGGTACAACCGCTCCCCTGGTTTTTCCTGTGCAATCATTTCACCAGCAGCATGCTTCTTACATGGAGAAGCGCAGTAAATATATATTTGTTTTACATTTTCTGTTGGGCCGAATTAAATCCTTAGCAGCACGCTCCTAGAGGGCTCCACTATTAGGGTGTGAATGTATTTAGCCAATCCACCTGCAACTGCTTATTGAGCAGTTTGTGGGAGGCCAGTCCCTCCTTTTTCAAGGTATATAATCTCCCAGTAAGGTCCCTGCAAATTCACTCTTCACTCTACTTGCTTACAAGTAAGTATCTTCACTGGTATATGCCAGTTTTTAACTGCACTAAATTGCATAGCTTATGCTGAGTATATTAACCCCTTCATGGTATATTTCCCAGGACATTTGTATGCATTTAGCATAGGGACCTGCTATTGAGACTTACCTTGACGTCGGTTAGCAGGATTAACATTATTTGATCAAAGGATGTAACCAAAAGTCTCCTTTGTCTTATAGATTTAGTTTTCACTATGTATACAGTATTTCCCCATTTATTGCTATCCCAATGGGAGAAGCACAGGGATTAACTTTGTTTTTGCACACGTATATGGAAGAAAATATTTTTTGTATGTGTAGCCCTCTGTAAACAGAACGGGCTATATATCTTTCTCCTACTGTGGTAAGTCCTGTTAAGGGCAGGCGCCAGTAGTAATCATGGGTTTTCCCCCTTCACGCCCTGCCTTGAGTGATAGATGCAGGCCCCTGACTGCTGCAGGCATGAGACAGAGGGGAGGTCCTGCTGACATCATGAGGGGTGGGGCTGACTATTTAGTAGCCAGTTCCTGTGAGGACGTGGGCTTTGTTATGTGGGAGTTGGAGGAGAGAAGTTCTGTCCTGGGACCAGAAGAGAGAGACTATGGTCCTATGAGTTTGAGCAGAGCTAGAGTGGACCAATGCCCCTCACCCTGCTGAGGGGGTGAGGGGGAGAATCTACCCCCACCCAGAGGATATCCTCTGAGGTGGGCATTGGGGGTATTAAGGCCCCCACAGACCATCCTGCAGGAGTACAGTCTGGAGGAGAGGAGGAGAGGAGGTCTGGTGTACCTTTGGAGTGCCTTGGCATATGACCTGTCGTGTACTACTGCTGCTGTGTGCCAGATAAGAGACAATAAAGACACTGCTGATTTTACATAAGACTGTGTGATTCTAGAGCATTCACCCTGGAACCAGGGTTATTCTTCTATAAGGGTCCTACCCCACATCCCTGGGAAGTTATAGAGGATGGAGCCGCTGCATCACTAAGGAAATGGAGGCAACTACCCGAGAAGCCTGGTCCTGTGTCCCCAACATCACTGCGGGAAGCTCAGGCCCTCCTGTTACCGGCAGGTACTCACCACCAAAGCACATGTAGGACAGCCCTCACTACACCCTAGATATGGCATCTGTGTCTGGGGGGGGGGGGAACATGGGTTACATATATATAACACAAAAAAAGAAAAAAGAACCCTCACAAAGCACTCAGACATGTTATACAAAATATGAAAATTAATTTATTAGATCATTGAAATAAAAAACTTAACATAGAACATGTCACACACACACATGAACAAACATAAAAATCACTAAAACGAGCCTGCCTACTGAACTCCCCAGTATAAATATAGGACAAGTGAACAGGACTGGCTGAATGCAAACCCTGAAAATAAAAGGAAACACCCCTCTATATATAGTAAACCACACAAGGGACGAAGTTCCCTGTGTGATTACAACCGGCCGGTTATAGCAAGGGGAAAGAAATCTCTCTCTCTCTCTCTCTCTCTCTCTCTCTCTCTCTATTGAGCTAGACCAGAATTCGATAGCAGGGAGCACCCTAAATAACACAAATTAACACCCAGATAACAAAATAATATGGCAATGTTGAAGTACTGGATAATCAAGACCTCAGCACAACTGTACACCTTGTATACATACACAGCTCTTCAAGGTAATTAGCAGTGGGTGAATGATGGAACCTTTCTAAGGGTAACCCCCAACCTGAGTGCAGGAGTCCAAGAACCAAAAGCACAGTCCTGACTTAAAGTCTCCCATTATTAAAATACTGTTGGGCTGCAGAGAGAAAGCACTCAAATATGTGCTCTCTTTAAAGAGGCAGGTGCAACTGCATCTACCTCAGGGCACAGATACTATTGAGGGATACTTTGTGGTTCTCTTTGAGTTATGCAAGGAGCTGGTGCATGCTCGCAAGAGCTGCCCCGGAGGCTATCAAAACCAACAGCCCCAGCACCTCACATGCTGCAGCACACAACACGTCATGTGTTACATCACCCCGCTGCCCTCAAAGAAAAAGGTCCCCCCTGGGAGCTCAAAAGAGGCTGCTGCTCCTACCACCATGGCAGCCTCTAAACCTCCTTCTTTCCAGTCACTAACATCAGTGGCTGTGGCAAAACATACTGCTACAGCCAAAGGGAAGAAGGGGAAGAATGCCACCTTGGCATTATAAGCACCCTTAGTTGTGCTGGGTTGTCAGCAAGTGGCCCTTCCTCTTCTGGAAGTGACATCCCCAGTAAGAGAACGAGAAAAACAAAATCGGGGGACAACCGAGGAATCAGAGGTGCTTTTATACGAGACACCTCCCTTCAAAGCCAAAAAACCCGGAGTAATTACAAGGTGGCATTGTCTGCCCGTGTTTATCACCCAGCCACCTTAAACAGCTGGTGGCTGAACCGGTGCCAGACGACACACCTCTCCCTCCAGACCCTGCGGGGGTTATAGTGGACGAGGGTCTGGAGATAGAGCAGGGGAATGAGGGAATCTCCCACAGTTCAGGGAAGGAACTGCAGGCTACTGCAGAAATGCATGGAGGCCCACACCTGGACTATAAGGAGGTCCCCAACAACACCCCTGCTGAATGGGTGGTTGCTGACCCTGATGAGGTGACATTTGGGGACAGACCCGTGGTTATCCTTCCACTGCCACTTACCGGTGGCTCTCTGGGGCAACTATATCGTCTCAGGAGCATCCACCTGTGGAGGGAGATGCCATGGGATTAACCCCCATTCAGGATACTGGGGGGGAGGCTGTGGGGGAGAATTAAGGTAGCGAGGTGGATATGATGGAGGGGGGTCAAGTGGGCCCTCCTATTAATACCTTGGAGGGTCCCAATGTAGAGATCCCTGTCCAAGAAACCACCGAGCCCTGCGACATCCAGGTTACACAAGCAGCAGTGGCCAGTGGAGGTCATTAAGGCACTTCGTGCCTCTGTGGCTCCCAATAATACCGGGGATGCCACACCATCTATTGCTATGCATGCAGCCACTCCCCAACGTGCCACCAATAGGGCACAATAAGTACCACCCTCAGGTCCCACGATAGACGGTGAAATGAACCTTCCTTCTCAGACGCCAAGAGGAGGGTCCATAAGATCAAACTGAGGAGGCTAGTCCCTGCAGAGGAGGGCAGGGATGACAATCTCCTCAGCCAGGAGGAGCCCAGGGAGGAACCAGTCATCCCTGCTAGGGAACTCACGTTTCCTAGAAAGCCCCCTCTATGGACAAAAATAAATAAAGGAGGTGCAGTTGGCCCTCAAGAAGAGGGAGATGTCAATTTCATTGTTCGCTCTATTCAGGCGTACATGAGGGCCAACCACAGGGCCAAGATTTCTGGGAGCTCGGAGCATCTCCGAGCTCGGAAATTTGTTAACCAGCTGCGAGTACCAGGCTTCAAAGGGAATTGCCCGGGGCTGGTACAAGCAGTACTCCTGACACAAAAATAATTGCTTTGCACATCAGCACGCTCAATGTTAACGGCTGTAAGGACGATCACCGCAGGTTCGAAGCACTCTCCTATGTGCAAAAGGGAGGGTACTCGGTGATGTTCCTGCAGTAGACCCATACCACTCCAGAGGCTGAAGCCAACCGGCACCTGAAGTGGAGAGGCAGGGTTTTCTTCAGACACCTCTCGTCATCATCATATGGGGTGGTGACCCTGTTCTCCGAGTCCATCCAGCCACAGCTGCTGTTTGTCAAGGCTGTTATCCCAGGCCGTCTACTCCACCTCTGGGTCCGATACCTGGACTACACGTTTAACCTATTAAAAGTGTATGCTCCATCGAACGGGCCTGAGAGAATGAGGTTCTTTGCCAGGCTGTCGACTTACCCGGAGACGGTCAATACAGATGTGTGTGGTACTCGGGGGTTACTTCAATTGCGCCCTCGAGGCTCTGGACCCAGTCGGGACAGTCATACCCACTCTCTGCTTCCGCCCTTAGTCAAAGTCTGACAGGAACAAAGGGGCACCAGATATTTACACGTACATTAGGGTGTGGAGTGGTCTGGTATCCCACTCCCGGATCGACCGGCCTTGTACTGCTGCGGCCAAGTTTATTCGAGCATTTGCCCGTTCTTGGCTGCAGCAGTAGACGGGCGCGCGCCGAAGCAGCGGAAGAGCGCCCTCCGATCGGGGCGCTCTCCCTACCGCTGCCGGGTCCCCCGGAACCCCCTGCCGCTGTCCCGCGATCGCGGGACACCAGGGCTCCCTCGGGGAGCCCCTGGACGCGCGTGCAGGGGGCGCACGCTCCCGAAGACGCGTTACCGCGTTACCGCGCGTCACGCCGAGGGGCGGCCACTAGCAAGCCGGGAAATCTCCCGGCTTGCGGTACCGGCCACACTTTAATAAAGTGTGTCGGTAGTGTATATCTAGCCACCTCATGTCGCGAGCCCGGTCCAATGCTCGATCTTGAGAAGCGGCTGCCTGCGTCTGGGGACCAAGCCCTGCAGCATGAATACGTAGAGAGGAAGTGCGCACTCCTTGAGCTGGAACAACGCCAGGCTCAGTGGGCGAACGTGTGATCCCAACTCCTTTTTCTTCGGGAGATGGATCGCAGGTTGTGCCTCTACTACGCTCTGGAGAAAAAGAGGGGTAACCGAAGGCACATCACCTACCTTCTAGCCGATGACTGTTCCCCTCTGATGGATCCGGAGAGCATCCGGGATAGGTTCATCCGCAAATTAACAAACTAATTTTTTTTGTTGAAAAATAAGAATTTTAATGTCTCCACCAATTTGGATTATGGTGTGGATTGCGGTCCTTTGTTTACCTCTACACAATCAGGGACGGTAATCGAAGTGGATTATTTGACTATACATTCTACCTCTACATCGGACTCACAAGTGGTCACACCTGAATCAGTGAATGACCATTGTTTTATTATTAAAACCTCTTTTAAACCCCCCTCTAGTTTTTTTTCCCTACCAGTCAAAAGGGAGTTTTATAGAGACTTTCTATTCATTAGTCAATAGGTACTTGCTGGAGATGTGTTCCAAATCTACACCTCATCACAATATGTCCAGGGGTGAAGCTATCACCCTTAGGGAGCTCAAAAACAATCATAACATCATTGTCAGACAGGTTGATAAGGGCAGTGGTATTGTCCTACAGGACAAGGAGGTTTACATTTTTGAGGCAGATCGCCTTCTCGCTGATCCAGCTTCATATATAACACTTCCACGGGATCCCACTGGTGAATACCAGGCCGATTTACATTGCATGTGTAAAGATGCACTGTCTAGTCATCTGATCACTGATGTTGAGTTTAAGTTTTTATTTGTAAATCACCCTAGGATTCCAATCTTTTATCATTTACCCAAAGTACACAAGAGTTGTGAGTCCACCTGGCAGGCCTATAGTCTCGGGGACGGAGTCAATGACGTCCAATTTGTCCCAGTATGTTGGTTTTTTTTTTCTTCAGAACTATGTATGTAATCTCAGGTTACATATTCGGAACACCTTGCACGTCACGACTCCTCAGAAATTAATTAGCAACCTTCATATCAATGGTCTACATGTGATGTACAGTCATTGTATACATGTATTGCCCATGACTTGGGCCTGTCAGCTGTTCAACATTATTTGGAATACGATTCTAAAATGGCGACACACAAGGTGCTTCTATTTTAACAATAAACAATTTCCCTCTCACCCATAATTATTTTCTATTTCAGTATTTTTTTTATAGATCTGTGGAACGACCATGGGTCCCAGATTCCCCCCTAGTTATGCCAATTTGTTCCTGGGGTTTTGGGAAGACCAATAAGGCTAGACCAATAACCCTCTGGGGTGGGTCTGGTACACTATGGCCATTTCATTGATGACATTCTTATTATTTATGACTCAGTTTGGGAATGTTATTGATTTAATTACACATTTCAATGGAAATGATCTTGGCCTGGTGTTCACTTCAGTGGTAGATCCCATGCAGATTATGTTCTTGGATTTGGTTCTTAAAGTTGACTTTGATTGTAAGATACAGACCGATGTTCACATCAGAGTTATCTGTAAACAGTTATATCCATGCCAAAAGTTGTCATCACCCCAAATGGTTGACCAATATTCCATATAGCCAGTTTAGCAGATTGAGACGCAATTGCTCTATTGAGCTTAACTTTTTGGCACAATCTAAGTCACTTAGCGATAAATTCCTCACCAAGGGATATGACAAAACCTTGGTAGAGGAAGCCTGTCTGAGCAGCTGTTTCAGAGAGCGACAGTCTTCTGTTGGTTTCTAAGAATAGACGGACAGGTGGGCTGAGGGGAAGGGAGGAGTTTGTTAATGGATGGACTGTATTCCACTAAATATAGTAGTACCTCACGGTCTTTTGAGGCCATTATTAGAAAACATTGTCCTATTAGGCGATCCAGTTATAGTTGACAGTTTAGAAATTATACCTACTATAGTCTATAAGGCCAATAGTACCAAAAACACAAAAAGATTATTGCTCCAACTAAGATTAGAACTATGCCTAAATTCAATCTAAGACCTGATGGTAATTACAAGTGCAGATGAGGGAGATGCACTACATGTTCCTTCATGGATTGCAGGAAGAACTTTTCCTCCTCCACTCCAGGCAGTTCTCCCTATAAAGTTAAGGGGTTTGTAAGTTGTCTTGCATCATGTCGTGTACTTGTTTAACTGTGGTTGCGACCTACATTATGTGGGCCGGACCACAAGGCCACTGAGTACACGATTTATGGAACATAGGAGGAACATCATCTATGGCATCACCAACCATTATGTATCCAGACATTTTTCTCTGGTACATGGTAAACAACCTGATGGTCTTAAAATCAAGGGGTTGGAAGTCATACCCCCATCTGTATTGGCTGGAGAGCGCTTCAAACGCCTTGCCAAAAAAGAGTTATTTGATTTTCAGGTTAAACTGTTTGGTGCCTTTTGGACTTAATGAGAATTTGGATATTACTTTTGCAGTACAGTTTAGGTAGGTCTCCGTTTAGTGGTTCTACATATTTGTAAACCATTTGTATGTGTGTCAGTATGCACACTCAATTCAGTATCAAATATTTGTTTTGTAGGAATATCTTCCTCCCAATTTGTTTCTAGTTTCTCTCACTGTTCAAAATTGATTAAAAAACAAGAATCATTTTAATTTTTCCAATGCACATTTATCAATTAATATTATTATTAATCTGTTTTCCAAATATGTTCTCTTTGCATATATTTATGTATTTATATTGTTAATGTTTTTTATTTTTACCATTGTGCTATTATAGCCATTATTATTAATGTCTGATTTGTGGTGATCTTGGCCACACCTGTATTGCTTGCCAATTAAGTTCTCCGTTTTACCTCTAACATTTTAGTGATTGTGACACTAGAACATCCCTTGAAAAAGTCAGCTGACGAAACGTGCCGGGTGACGTCCTCACGCTGCAGCGAGGAACAACGGTCTGTGTACTGAAGGGAATCTTTTTTACATACTGCCGGAGGTTGTATCAGCTGTTTGTAATTGCAGGGAGCAGACAGTGGGCTGTGTGTGTGTGTTATCCTCATTGTCTGTCAGGTCTTGCTGCTGTATGGAGCTAATGTCGGAGGATATTTACACACTTTAACAACACTGACCCGGTTAGAAGATATGCAAGGTGGTCCCACGCTACCCCTCAGACAGTCTGGCAGCTTTCCCAGTGGTATTGTACAATAAGGATAAAGATACCTTTGTGTGAATCTACATTTTTTTCCCCCTTTCTGTAAGTGGGCATTACCTCTTTTTACCATTTAATAAATCCTATATTTTTTGTAATGCACTAGGGTTGTGCACTGTTTTCTTGTTTTTTTGCATATGATATATATATATATATATATATATATAATGTAGCCATGCTGTAAAATGGTCTGCAGTTGTCTCTCCTGCTGGCAGCAAAACCTGGTAAGTTACAGGGATGCCAGCAGTAATAATGGAGGTTTGCCCTCACAACCTGGTGAGGTGCTTTATGTATGGATGGGAGTGGCTGCATACTCTGAGTCCAGTGTTAGTGACATCAGAGGTGTGCCTGCCTCCTGAGGTATATAAGGCACAGGTGAAAAAAGAGAATTAAAGTGCGCAACTATTATAAACGTGACGTGATTAATTGTGACAATAGGGTAAATTGATTACGTGACCTTGAACAGAGCGTCTGCAGCTGCGATGGAGGGGGGGCTCAGGGACCCCCTGAAGCTAACAGATAAATACAAAAAAGACACAGCGCACAACGCTCATAGTGCATTAAAAATTATATTCACATAAACAATAAATGGGCGAGTAATGTGCGTACATCAAATGCAGTAACAACAAGCAGTTTCGGGATGTTACCCAACGCCTCTGGAGACCGGAATAGGTGTCCTCACAGGGGTAGAAACGCTGATATCTCTGGTGCAGGGTCCTAGTGGGGTAGATGCACAACCTCTACTGGTCCTTGCTCCCCAGAGCACGAGTAGAACGGGAGCTGTTGGCCCATGCAGTGCTTTTGCAAAGCGAAACTGAGCATCAGCTGGGCGCTGGCACTCTCCTCCGTGTGGAACACTTCCTGGTTGATGACGTCACCAAGGGGAGTCGCCGATATCGGCGCCGTTCAAACTCAGACAGCTCGCGCAGTAGGGTGCTAGTAGAAAGGTAGAGCACTTGTCCAGAATGTCCTACGCGTTTCGAAACCAACAGGTTTCTTCATCAGGGACTAAAATTGAGTTGTTTCAGGTAAATCCTAAATACCCCGCGATCGTGCCTCATTGGCTGAACCGTCTACTCTCTTATCCAATAGGAGAGCGGCAGGGGCGGAGTTAAAGTCCCGAAAGGCAAGCGTCACTGGTAGTCATAAACATATGAAAAAAACCTCAATAAACTTTATTAACAACAACAATGGTTACCAGGACGCGATTGATGATACTAAAACAAAGAGAAGTGTTAAAACATGGCAAAAAGCACAATAACAGGTTGTATCAGTTGCCCTATGGACCTGGATGACTAATGGAGAATTATGTTATATAAAAGAAGCTTGAAAATTGTTCAGAGCAGACTATACCTAAAAAAGCAGCAGACTAAAAAATCTTAAAACTGATTTGAAGTTACAATAAAAATATTTTATAAAAGGACATAGAACCGCAAATATAATTCCGTTTAAAATACTGGAAAGAGTTAAAAATAGTTAATTGTGATTAAAAGATCAGTACAGAGACCAGATATCTATATCTTCATTTAAACCCCCTGGATACAAGGTGTTTAATTTGTGTATCCAGAAGGTTTCCTGCCTAGATAGTTCCTTAACCCTATCCCCCCCTCTCCTATTTTTTGGTATATGCTTAATGCCTTTAAATAGGAGGGTTGAGGGATCACTATTGTGACATAGTGCATAATGTTTTGAAAGGCTATGTTTCATAAACCCTAGTTTAATGTTGCGCAGATGTTCTAAAATGCGTACTTTTAAAGCACGTTTAGTGCGCCCCACATAAAAAAGGCCACAAGGACACTAATAAATAAACTACATGGTCAGTATTACAAAGGATAAAATCATTAATATTAATTAGTTCACCATTTGGACATTTAAAGCATTTGCGGACACATAGATCCTGATGAGGTGGAGGCGCTGCACTGGATATAGGTAGGACTCACATGCACTACCTCAGCTGCCTGTCTGGCGTGACAATCCCCGAATAACACCATGCGGGAGACTCAGGAGTCCTGTTGCCTACAGGTGCACCACCAGACACGACCATGTAATGGGGCTTGGTTAGACCACACAGGCCAATATGAGATTGGGTGGGTCGGACAGGAGGGAATACCCGTTACATACATATTATTTATCTAATTTGAATATTGGAGTGACTGCATAAAAGGCCCCCCTGTAGGTGTCCCAAACACCGCCTGATGAAGTACAGAATTGTATGAAACGCGTCGTGGAGTTCATACAGGGCACACTGGTATTCAGACTCTAGGTTGCACAAGTTCCAGCCCACCCACAGAGGTTTGAGCTAATTCCTTCTGCTCGCTCGAGTGGGATGTGTGTTGGAATACCGGCGATTGTGGTGGAATACTATACACGGGTCTTGCGAGAAGCCGCAACCCGGAAGTAACAACAGAGGTTTGCCGAGCAAGCCAGCCCCAGCGCGCGGGACTGACCTGTGAGCCTCAGCACTAACCCCCTGCGCCTCCGAATCCATCTGAACTGATTACCTGTGCACTGACCGCTACTTGACTTATATATCCTTATATGTAAGTTTTTACATGTTATTATTTTACTTGTTATTACATATTTCTTGACCCTTGGTGTGCTTCTGTGTTTATTTTTCATTAACATCTGGCGTTTGGAATCTTCCTACGACGGTTTCCGGTGGAGGAGGGGTGCCTTCACATTACAGCAGCAGCAAGAGGGGAGAGTTGATCTACTTCAAGATCCCTTTTAGGAAGCAAGAGCGCGGTTTGATTTTTTCATTTACGATGACTGCATAGTATTTCGCAGTGACTGCATGTGAGGCTATTACTGACATGTATAGAGTATTTTGTCCTTATGTGACTGTATATTTAGTGTTGGCATTCTTTAGCCAGCAGGACATTTCACACGCCTGCATCATTACAGCTTACACTGACTGTAGGTTATAGAGGGGTATCTTTTCCCTAGGCATACTTATCACACTGCCATATGTTTCCTACTTTCTGCTGTCTGGTGGTACTCGGCAGGTTCAGTGGTTACCCTCATTTATAAGTTGTGTGTATTCCCTTCATTCTAAATTGGCACCACGCCATTTGGAGGTTTCCACTTGCATATACTTGCATGTTCATTATGATGAGCCATTACCTTATAGGATCTTACTGGTGTTCCAGAGTTGAGTCCAGAAGCGGAGAATGTGCAGCCGGAACTCGAAGAAGAGAAGTTGACTACCCAAGGGAGAGGGGAATCGCTGCTGATAGTGGTGCCAGAACGAGACCGTTACGTGCCCAACGTCTCCATCAAAAGTGAGGAACCCCCGCTGTCGCTCCCCTGCAGGGGCCTGCCTCGAACGACGAGAGCGCGTGTATCATCGGTGGTGACACGCCTACCGGCGGACCACTACAGCGGTGCCGTCCAGTGTGAACCACTTAACTGTGATGTCGAGCAGCCAGCAGGCGCTGGAGCGGCCTGAACCGCAGAGAAGTCCCACGGCCGTGGCAACTCCCAGCGTGGCGGAGACGGGAATCGAGACGACTGCAAAGGATGAGAACAATCGCGAGACTGCGAGCGATAAGAAACCACCACCTCCTTACTCCAGCCAGGTGAAGAGAGAAGGTCGGCAAAAGATCAACCTGTGGCCTACCCATGGCGTACCCACGATCCTGCAGAGCCACCGCCGTCACTTCCGGTGCAGCGAACGACCGCCGATGTACTTCCGGTGCAAGTCCTGGACCGGGAATCAGCAACGTCGACCGATGATGACGTCACGTCCGCTTTCCCCTGCGAGGTGAACCGGAAGAGTGCGGCCCCTGACATCATCCGCACCGGCCTAACTGAAGAAGAGAAGAAGCAGTACATGGAAGGTGCACTGGGCAGGAAAAAAAAAAAGGAGGTCTGTAGGTGCAAAGTCTCCCCAACCATCTATAGGTCGCGGCATAGCCCGACAGAGAGACTGTCCAGGACTGTGTTGTTTCCCCGCCACCTGTCCCTAGCGCCAATGCCCCAGCCCCGTTCATGTCCACCGGGTCCTAGTGGGGGTAAAAAGGAAGAAGCCCAAATTATCGGTCTGATGGGGAGATACCCTGGAGTAGTAGAATTCCTGTGTCTAATCCTGCTGTGTTTAAGCCTATGCCTAGGGGTAAAACCAGGGGAACAATGTCTTCTGGAAGGGAGGGTTCAGTACGTTCAAAGTCACCGGTAATGAACCCTACAGTGTACAAAAGTGAGCAGAGGGAAAGGTAAAGGTTTGCTTTCTAGCGGTACCTCAGGTGTGTCATCAAGGAGAGATACAGAGGGGTCAGTATCCTCACCTGGGTTAGAGGACCACAGTACCAATGGTGGGCTCCTGTATTCAAGGGGTATTCTGAGTTTATGGACCGCACTAGGTTCATTCTAATGAAAGATGATTTAGTAAATCATTGGTGGGGTAAGGGCACCTACTCTGAGAAGGAGGCTGCTGACGAGTTATCTAGATGGTTGAGTGGAATCAAGAAGGGAATAGTAATCCCTAAGGGTCCGTCCATTTTGTATGACGAAATTGCTCCTGAAGAGCCATTATCCTGGGTACTGCCAGGTACAGCTGGAGACAGAAAGCTCACTAGATTGAGTAGAGCTGATAGAACTATAGTGGCCCGCTAACGTCAATCACACGGGTTCACTTATCCCTATGTGCCTGAGCCAATAATGCTCGAAATAGGGGAGCAACATGAGTACTGGCTCTGAGAAGCAGTACAGGAATACTTGAGGTCTAAAAGTAGTACTTCTGTATATCACACAAAGGAGAAAAATTGCTACCTCATGAGAGTTTGGAGTGTGGGGAAAGGGATATTCATGCACAAGGTGGTGTATGGCCCTGAAAATGGCCCTCTGCAGTCCCATTCTATCAAAGTAGTTGATCATAATGGAAGGGAAGTATGCAAGGCAGATCCTCAGCACTATTAGCAGTGGGTTCACCATGTTGGGAGTATCCCTGTTTAGTTTCTCCATCTTGTACAACCTGCTATTTCTGATATTGTGTGAAGTAATCAACTGTCTTTGTATTTATAGAGGGGGCATCCATCGCAAGTGGCAGAAAAAATACATAAGACACTAGATATATACAAAAGGGTAACAAAATGAATTTTAACCATAACACCAACCAAAACATCAGCAGGAAGACTTCCACCTCTAGTATCAATGAGACTGATCATAAACATTAGAAATGACAATTCACAGGATAGAGGGGGAAAAAACACGCTACCTCCAACCGAAAAGAAACACTCCCCGCAGAACAGAATGGCCTCACGTGACAATAAATATGATCACCGTGAACAACTGACTTCCTCATATGACACTCAAAGGCGATCGAAGAAACAACAGTGGGAATAGGGGTGGTTATCAGAAACCCTACCATAAAGAGTGGAGGGATAGGTATCAATCCCCATCAAACGATAGGGAACAGAGAAGCCCCAGAAAGAGAGACAGGAGACCTGTAGAAAGGTATCAGACCAGAAGGGAACACAGTCCAGCTTTGAGAAAAAGCCCACACAGGGATAGCCCTCCTAGGAATAGACATACTCGCAAACCCAACACGGACTCTTTTTAGAGCAGGGCCCACCTCCAATCCACACACAATCGCTTTGCTATTCTAAAAGATACAGTAGAACAAGAGGGGATATCCAATAGGCAAAAAAAGACAGGAAAAAGAGGAGGGAGAAAACAGGCAAATAAAGAGACACCTTTAAATACAGTTTTTAACCTGAGTAAAAGAATTTTAACTCCATCAGAAAACTCATTGATAGCGAAAGGACTACATTTTGCCCCAACAGTGGGAGATAAAGGTTTTAATTTATTTATAGACAACTTACACTAAAAAAGTTTTTTTTATCAACAAAGACGCCATGAGTAGAGAAAATAATCTTATTCAGATGACTACAGGAACAGACCAAATAATACAAAATATTAATACAAGAAACAGTGATTTTAGAAATTCTAATCCTAAGAAAAAAAAATCTACATTATACCAGTGGGGCAAAGGGACACTTTCTAGAATTATACCAACAGGCTATTATGAAAGATCTGGAACGCATGAGTAATACCAATAATACATTTAACAACCTTAGTATCAAAGAAAAGGAGGCCCTAAAACTATTAATGGATCATCAGACTATCACCATTAAACAAGCTGACAAAGGTGGAGGGGTAGTGATTTTAGACACCACAGCATATCTGCAAGATGCCGAGAGGATATTATCAGACCAAAAAAACTTACGAAAATCTGAATACCAACCACACAGATAAATTCAAAGAGGAACTGAATACCTTCCTTACGAAGGGACTTAGGGATTCTAGATATTAAAGAATATGAATATCTCAATACTGCACATCCAGTTACCGCAGTATTATATTTTTTGCCCAAGGTTCACAAAGATTCTGTTAACCCACCAGGAAGACCCATCATCTCTGGGATAGGATCTCTGACGTCCAACCTCTCAGAGTACATAGATGTATTTCTGCAGAGGTATGTGACAGTCATGAGATCCTATCTCAGAGACACCACCCAGATCCTCAGCATACTTGAGGGCATAGAATGGAAAGAAGGGTACATGCTTGTCATCTGCGATGTGACTAGTCTATATACTGTCATTGACCATAAAGACGGCCTCAACGCTATTAAATGAATCTTGAAGAACGATAGAGATTTACAAGGCAAACAGATACACTTTCTATTGGATGGTATAGAATTCATCCTTACTCACAATACAACAGAACACACCATCTGCAAAAATGCGGTACCGCCATGGGGACTAGGTTTGCAGTTAGTTACGCAAATCTATTCATGGATACGTGGGAGACTGGTTTTATAGGGTCTGACCACCCCTTTGGCGCATACCTGGTCCTCTAGCGAAGGTTTTCATTTGGGAAGGAGATGAGGTAGGTTTAAACTCATTTCTGCAGTACATTAAAACGAATAATTCGAATTTAATATTCACTTCAGAACATAGTCGCGAGTCAATCAACATCTCAGACCTCACAATTTACATTGAAGATGGTATGCTAAAGACTAAAACCTATGTAAAAACTGTAGATTGTAATAACTACCTACTGAGATCTAGCTGCCACCAGCCCAAATGGATGTCAAACATCCCATCAGGACAATTCAGACGTCTACGTAGAAACCCGGTGGAGGGAGCTCTACTCAAGAGTTCGTCCCGTCCCACCAGGGATCTAGGTTGGAGAATATTACACAGTGCACTCAGCACGGCAGAGTTTATGGCCCCTTCACGGACTCCCCGGGGCGCATGCCCATTTTGTGGCTAACGGGAGTCGGTGTATCATATTTATTTTTCATGGGCCAGACTGCAGCCCCTCTTATCAATCTAGAGGGGCCTTCTCCTGCAGTTCTGGCTACACATTTTACCCACACATTTTTATTTCTTGGTGCCCAGTGTCCCGGGGCAATAAGCCCAGGGGCCCTCCTTGCCAACCTGCTCCTGGCCAAGCTGGCCATATATAAAACCAGGAAGCAGTGCTTGGAAGGGGAGATCCCAATGAACATTGTGGGTATGTTCCGGACACTGGTACACTCCCGTATCCGGGCAGAGTACGCTCATGCCGATTCCACTGGGACGGTGTCTGAATTTGCCTTCCAGTGGGCATTAGATGGAGCGCTCTGCTCAGTCTCCCGTAACTTGGATTTATTTAAACTCACCTCCCTAATTTAGTGCACTTTATTTATTTTAAAGTGCACTTTGACAAGTTTTATGTTATATTTTAGTTTCACCGGTTTTTCTTTTTATTGTTGGATCACTAACGAGTAAGTTTGTTCTTCTGATTGGCCGGCTTCGCCAGTCAATCAGTTAAAACCGGTCGAAAATAGGCTGTTAAAAAACAAACAGGGAATTAGGTATCACAAGCGATAGGATTCTACAAATGTTCAACATGTAAAGCCAGCAAACAAGGCTCATCTGAAAAAAATTAATTTAAATCAAATATTACGGGTAAATGTTTTGACATGAAAGACTATCAATTGCTGTACCAGCCATGTAGTTTACCTACTTGAATGCCCATGTGGGCCGCACGGCTGGGTCATTACGGGTCCGCGATCTGGAGCACATGGGCAACATCAGACGACATCTATTGACCCACAGTATTTCAAAACATTTTTGCATGTACCATGAAGGAGATCCTGCAGGATTGTGTACAGGGCGATCGAATTGGCACCCCAAAACTGGCGAGGGGGAGATCGCGTCAAATGATTGGCACAGAGAGACATAATGGATCTACCAACTGCACACTCACACCTAAAGGGTTTAAAAGTCGATATCGACATAGGGGCCTTTATTTGATCCAGTGACTCAATGATCCGATTATTTCAATTTCTCTCATTTCAGATACACCAAGTCCATATATGGTGTCATGCATCCTATTCATCTTATCTAAGGACCCACTGTTGAAGGGGCATATACAATTTTAAAACTGATGTTTTTAGGTTCTGGTGTATTTGATACATATTATGTAGTACAGCCTTTTGCCCACCAGAGTGTATCATTCAGCCTATTTTAGACTGATTTATTTTGCTGCTATTTAGAGTGTTTTATTTTTTGTTATTGTAGCCCTGATAGCCCAAACCTATTATTCTGTCCTCCTCCTTGTAAGGATGCGGGGCTCGCGGCGCGACCCCTCCTTACCTCAGAGTGCCCCCGCTGCCGTGAGACGGCTCACTCATCTCTCCCAGCCTGCTCCCGCTGTGCGGGGGTGCTCCCCTTGTTCCCGGTAGACCGGCACCGCCCCGCGGACTATCGGTGCTCTGGCGGCCCCCTCTGGTCCCGGGCACGCGCTCTCCGACATTAGAGCGCGCCGGGCAAGGATAATTTATTCACTGCACTAGCAGTGAAACCACGCCCCCAATTCTCACACAGGCTGCTACTTAACCCTAAAGCTCCCCACCTGGCTGCTTATTACAGGAACCAATCCAGGACAGCTCCTCATGTTCCTCCAGGAATGCCTCCGTTCCCTATTGGTCAGCCGCAATATATAGTACCTGTCTTGCCTCTCACATTGCTCGACAGTCTCTACTAGCGGATGTCTATTCTGGCTCTCTCTCTTGTCTTCGTTTATTCAGGTTACGACCCGGCGGACTTCACTCTCTGGCTTTGGACCCCGGCTCTCACTTGACCTCGCTGCTTCTCCCGCCCCACGACCTCAGCTGGGACCCCGACCTTCCGGATCTCTCCTCTCCCAGACCTTGGCTAACGGCAACGACTACGTCTCTTCTTTCACCGGTACCGGCAAGTATTGCTACAGCTATTTCCACCTGGTCTGACAACGCCAAAAACACCACACTCCGGACACGCTCCATCTGCTGTGGGTGCGTGCACAAATACGTCCCCACCTCAGTATAAGGGACGGGTCAGGTCTGCGGGCAGCACCGGCATAACACTCCTGCGCAGTAATCCCGGGTAAGGGCAGGTTTGCCAGGAGTAATCATGGGCTTTCCCCACACACTGCAGTTCAGTGAGTCATTTTAGGTAGTACTCAGAACAGCAGAGAGGATTGGCTGACAGCCAAAACTGCCAGGAAGCACTCAACTCACCGGGTGGGGGATATGTAAAAAAAATTATTAAAGCTACATAAAAAACATGTTGGACATAAGGGGAACAGAAAACAAAAAAAGGGGGGGGGTTCTCCCACACGTTTCACGCTGCTGTAGCGCTTTCTAAACTCCTTGAGAAAGCGCTATAGCAGTGTGAAACGCGTGTGAGGAGAACCCCCCCCTTTTTGTTTTCTGTTTCCCTTATGTCCAACATGTTTAAGTAAAAAAAATTAAGTGTCCCCCACCCGTTGAGTTGTGAGTGCTTCAAGGCATTTTTGGCAATACAAAAACCCCACACTCCGGACACGCTCCATCTGCTGCGGGTGCGTGCACATAAATGTCCCCGCCTCAGTATAAGGGACAGGACGGGTCTGGTCTGCGGGCAGCACCGGCGTAACATTATGTCGAGCCCACAAGACGCAGACCAGACTGATCTGGCCTCTATGATGACTGCCATGTATCAACAAATCCATGCCTTAACTGATTAGATGGCTCTCCTCACTCAACAGGTACAGGACCTTCCATTTCAGGCACCACCATTGGCCGCACCTCCGGCACAGGTAGAACCGGTGTCCGCCGCAACCCCAGGCCCGAAGATTCCGGCACCTAAACCGTACACGGGGATCTGCACACCTGTAGTGGATTTCTCAATCAATGCGAGATCCGGTTTGAGATGGCCCCGCTGCAGTATTCCACTGGTCGTAAGAAAGTGGCATATGTTTACAGCCTGCTCACGGGAAATGCGCTGGCATGGGCCTCCCCGATTTGGGAACTACGTCCCGAAATCACCCGAGATTACGCTGCCTTTTGACAAGACTTTCGACAGGTCTTCGATACCACCGCACGCCAAGAAACTGCCTGTGGACTCTCTGCTTCAGCTTTCACAGGGATGTCGGTCCGTGGCCCAGTACGCCTTGGAGTTCAGGACCATAGCGGCCGAGACACGATGGGACCAGGAGGCCTTAGTCTCAGTCTTCTGGCGAGGCTTAACGAATTCTGTGAAGGACGAACTCGCCTCACAACCCAGGCCTGGACTTCTGGAGGAACTTATCTCCCAGGCCATTCGAGTGGATCAACGTCTTCAGGTACGCCGCGCTGAGTGCCAACACCCCCGATGTATGCCTTTCCGTGCCTTTTCCCAGGTTCTCTTCAACCACGGGACCTGCCGTGTCCCCGCTGCCCACTGAAGGCCCCGGAGCCGATGCAACTCGGAGTCCAGCGTCCTCGGGCACCGATACCACAGTTTAGCCAAGCCGGTGGGTCATGTTACTATTGCGGATCTTACGAGCATCTGGTCCGGGAATGTCCATTATGTCTGGGAAACGACCAAGCCCAGTGAGTACGAAGGGGCTCTCCCTGGGTGCTAAATCTCCTTGTCCCCTTTCCAGGAAGGAACTTCCCAAAAAAATTGACCATTCCCGTCTCCCTCTCTGGTCCTACTTTCCGCACCTCCACAGCGGCATTTATCGATTCCGGCGCGGGAGAAAATTTCGTGGACCAGGCCTTCTCTGAACAGAACCAGATTCCACTCATTAGGAAGAAGTCTCCCGTTGCCTTGGTCTGGATCGACGGCCTTCCGCTCACCCCGGCATACATCTCCTTGGAGACTTGCCCCCTCACCCTTTCTTCTCATTCCCACAAGGAGACCCTGGCCTTTGATGTAATCCATGCTCCTGGAACACCGGTCACCCTTGGCTTACCTTGGTTGCAGAAGCACAACCCGCACATCAATTGGACATCCCAAGATCCCATTGTCTGGAGGTCAAGGTCAGACGTGTCTTCACCACCAGCTTTACTTCCGCCTCAACTGCTGGCTAATACATCCAACCCTAAGGGAGATTTACCCACCCCGTACGCTGATTTTCTGGATGTCTTCAGCGAAACTCAATCCGAGCTACTACCCCCTCACAGATCATACGATTGTCCAATAGACTTAGTACCTGGATACACATTGCTCAAATCCAAATCCTACCTCCTCTCTCTGCCTGAGACGGAAGCCATGGACGAATATATTCGCGTGAACTTGAAGCGGGGCTTTATACGGCATTCCAATTCGCCTGCGGTGCTGGATTCTTTTTTGTTAAGAAAAACGGTACTCAGTGTATAGACTACCGTGGTCTGAACCGCTACCCACTCCCACTCATCTCTGAACTCTGACAGACTTCAAGGTGCTAACCTGTTTACCAAGCTAGACCTTCGCGGGGCATATAATCTCATTCACATCCGCGAGGGCGACGAGTGGAAGACCGCCTTCAACACCCGCAGCGGCCACTACGAATATCTCGTGATGCCCTTCGGCTTATGCAACGCTACGGCGGTCTTTCAGGACTTTATCAATGACATTTTTCAGGATGTCCTTAACCGTTTTGTAATTGTTTATCTGGACGACATACTTATTGTTTTTAAGAATCTACAGGACCATGTTATCCATACGAAGTTTGTGCTCTCCCGCCTCCGAGAGAACAGCTTATTTGCCAAGATGGAGAAGTGCCTTTTTCACCAGTCTATCACCTCCTTTCTTGGGTATATTATTTCCAAAAGGGGATTTGGCCATGGACCCTGAGAAACTGAAAGCCGTAGTGGATTGGCCGCAACCCGAGTCCCTCATGTCTATTCAGCGGTTTCTAGGTTTTATAATTATCAGAACTTTATTCGCAACGTTTTCACCATCGGTCCGATCACAGCGCTGACCCAAAAAGGAGCTGATCCATCGTCTTGGTCACCTGAGACAGTTACGGCTTTCAAAACATTGAAACAAGCATTTGTCTCAGCTCCCATCCTCCGACACCCGAACACCAATTTTCCATTTACCCTAGAGATAGACGCTTCGGACTGTGGGGCCGGCGCAGTCCTATCCCAGAGATTTTCTCCCCAGGATAAACTTCACCCTTGCGGTTTTTTCTCTAAGAAGTTTTCTCCAGCTGAGAGGAACTATGACGTGGGCAATAGAGAACTTTTGGCTCTCAAGTTGGCCCTTCAGAAATGGAGGCATCTTTCTGGAGGGGTCGAGTCTTTCACGATTCTCCCGGACCATAAAAATCTGGTCGTTATTTTTCTCCAAGTTTAATTTTATTTTGTCCTACATTCACGGCACCAAGAACGTCAAGGCGGATGCGCCCTCTCTAGACAATATTCTTCTGAAGAGAGACTGGAAAAAACTACCGAAATCATCCTTCCCAAGCAAAAGATCCTCGCGGTCGCTGCATTCAAGAATCTTGAAAAAATCATCAAGTCTCAAAATCACCTTCCTAATGATCTCGATGTACCGAAGGACACCTTGTACGTAGAGGCCAAGTTTATTCCTGAGATTCTGGATTGGGGGCACGCTTCCCGTTCGACAGGACATCCGGGATTCAAAAAACATTGGACCTCATCCGTCTTCTAGTGGCCCAATATGGCCAAGACCATCCATGAATTTACTCGGGCCTGTCCGGTATGTGCACGCAATAAGATTCCCTCATCAGAGACCACATGGTCTTCTTTTATCTTTACCCATCCCGGAGCGCCCCTGGTCCCACATATCCATGGACTTTATTGTCGAATTGCCTAGGTTGAACGACATGAACACCATTCTAGTAGTGGTGGATCGGTTTTCCAAGATGGCACATTTTATCCCTCTCAAAGGATTACCCTCCTCACCCGCCCTAGCTGATATTTTCATCAAAGAGATTTTCTGGATCCATGGCATTCCCACATCCAGCGGATCGTGGCTCTCAATTCGTTTCCAGATTCTGGAAAACCTTCCCCAGAAGACTGGGCATTTCTTCCCCTTTTTCTTGTGGATATCACCCTCAATCTAATGGGCAGACCTCGAGAGATTGATTAACCCTCTCATGTATTTAAGGTGCTTCGTCTCTGACTCCCAGGATGACTGGGCGGAATTACTGCCCTGGTCTGAGTATGCCTTTAATTCCTCCAGGAATGAATCCACTCATGAGACGCCTTTCTTTATTACAGTTTTCACCCGGCTCGCCTACCTATTTCCAATATCTCCTCTGGAGTACCAGCCGTGGATGAACACGTTTCCCTCCTACAGGACTCTTGGGATAGAATTCAATCGGCACTTCAAAAGGCCTCCCTGACTTCGATAATCCAGGCTGACCGCCGACGCCGACCTGCACCCCACTACAAGCCAGGGGACAAGGTTTGGTTGTATATCAAAAATATCCACCTCAAAACCCCTTCCCCTAAATTGGCACCTCGGTTTCTGGGGCCATTTCCTATCATGGAGCAGGTAAACCCGATGGCCTTCCGTCTTCAATTACCTCAAAGCATGAGAATTCCTAATGTTTTTCACACATCTCTTCTCAAGCCGTTCCTTTCCAGTCCTCTCTTTCCGGACCACACTCAGACCAGACCCAGTTATTATACAGGGCAACGAAGAGTATGAGGTCCAAGCCATACTGAATTCCCGCCTCTCAAGAGGTAAGGTTCAATTCTTGGTCCATTGGAAGGGCTTTGGACCCGAAGAAAGATCATGGGTATCTCTTAAAGACATTCACGCACCTGGGCTTCTCAAACATTTCCGAAAAAAGTTCCCGTCCAAACCATGGGAGGATTGTCATGAGGCCGACCCTGAAGGGGGGGGGGGCTACTGTAAGGATGCGAAGCTCGCGGCGCTTACAGCACAACCACTCCTTATCTCCGAGTGCCCCCACTGCCGTGAGACGGCTCTCATCTCTCCCAGCATGGTCCCGCTGTGCGGGGGCGCTCCCCTTGTTCCCTGTAGACCGGCACCGCCCCGCGGACTATCGGTGCTCTGGCGGCCCCCTCTGGTCCCGGGCACGCGCTCTCCGACATTAGAGCGCGCCGGGCAAGGATAATTTATTCACTGCACTAGCAGTGAAACCACGCCCCCAATTCTCACACAGGCTGCTACTTAACCCTAAAGCTCCCCACCTGGCTGCTTATTACAGGAACCAATCCAGGACAGCTCCTCATGTTCCTCCAGGAATGCCTCCGTTCCCTATTGGTCAGCCGCAATATATAGTACCTGTCTTGCCTCTCACATTGCTCGACAGTCTCTACTAGCGGATGTCTATTCTGGCTCTCTCTCTTGTCTTCGTTTATTCAGGTTACGACCCGGCGGACTTCACTCTCTGGCTTTGGACCCCGGCTCTCACTTGACCTCGCTGCTTCTCCCGCCCCACGACCTCAGCTGGGACCCCGACCTTCCGGATCTCTCCTCTCCCAGACCTTGGCTAACGGCAACGACTACGTCTCTTCTTTCACCGGTACCGGCAAGTATTGCTACAGCTATTTCCACCTGGCCTGGCAACGCCAAAAACACCACACTCCGGACACGCTCCATCTGCTGCGGGTGCGTGCACAAATACGTCCCCACCTCAGTATAAGGGACGGGTCTGGTCTGCGGGCAGCACCGGCGTAACACTCCTGCGCAGTAATCCCGGGTAAGGGCAGGTTTGCCAGGAGTAATCATGGGCTTTCCCCACACACTGCAGTTCAGTGAGTCATTGAAGGTAGTACTCAGAACAGCAGAGGATTGGCGGACAGCCAAAAATGCCTGGAAGCACTCAACTCACCGGGTGGGGGATATGTATTAAAAATTATTAAAGCTACATAAAAAACATGTTGGACATAAGGGGAACAGAAAACAAAAAAGGCGGCGGGGGGGGGGGTTCTCCCACGCGTGCAACGCTGCTGTACTTCTTGACAAAGTCCCACGGGCGAAACGCGTTAGAGCGCTGAGGGGGGACTCCTTCTCCCTTTTTAAATTTGTACTTGCCATGAATCAATAAAGGCATATTTTTTTGCACAGTCCAGCCTTCATCTGTTTTTCTAAGCAGTACCCGCTGATTGCTCTCTTCATTGAGAGGACATTCTTCTACTTCATTGCTTAAAACAGCATGGAGCACACCGACCCGAACAGACTACAAAACAAGATCTGAGTAAAGAATTTATGTCTATAAGCTACCCCAGGGGACCAGCCACTTTTTAGTGCGTGATATATACACTTGAGGGGTCCGCAGCTGGTTGCAAAACCAGCTTAGTCAACCCTCTGTATACCGCCAGGCTGCTCCCACACTAGGGGAGAGTCAGGAGACTCAGCTGCTTTACTTTAAACATTAACCCTTGATTGTCTGGTATCGTGTTGAAGGTTAAAACGGATTATATATTCCTGGATTAATCCTCTGTAGCACATGAAAAGTTGAGGGGGCTCCTCTCTTTCAACATTGCTTCTACTGTCAATCCGTTACTATGGCGATATGTGGTGACGTTCACTGCCGACGTCGACGCCCTTCTGCCATTGGGAAACCGAGGGTGATGCCGGGAGTTGTAGATTTGAATGGTAATGTTATCTGTGTGATAGTAAAAACGACGCACTGCCGCCTGCAACACGTGGGCTGACCCAAGTTAGTGATGTCATCACAGCTCCCTCCAACTCACTTTATCCTGTGTCTGACCAGCTCCTTACTCACTGAACACGCTGAATTAAAGCTAAATTAGCTTCATTTTAGTGATAGAGTAGAGGAGAAAAAAAGAAAGAAATAAAAAGGAGGGAAAACCAAAGGAAAAAAAGAGGAAAAAAAAAGTAGGGTAAAACATTTTACAGTATACCCCAAAATGGAGTCCAAACTCCAAAAGAACACACCAAAACGTGTGCAAAAGTCATACGATCAATGACAAGCTAGAGGCTGTAAAACGGGTAAAAGAACTTTCTGGTAATTTAACTTCAACTTCCGAGAGAGTTGGGTATTGATAGAAAACGTTTACGTGAATGGTGCCAAAGGGAATCTGAACTGACAAATATGCCAGACAAGAAGAGGCGCAGATTTGTTGGGGGTGGTCGAGGACCACAACACCCAAATTTGGAAACTGCACTATTACAGTGGGTTAGGGAACATGCAAATAAACGGATTGTTAATTATCGCAGTTTACGCGAACAGGCTTTTGTAATTGCACAAGAACATGGTATCGAAACAGCAGAATTCAAGTGCTCTGATAAGTGGATATCAAACTTTATGAAACGTAACAAGCTGTGAGAAAAGTTACACACATGGGTAAAGCAGAAAATAAAACGCTAAAAGAAAAGGCACAAATCGCACGTGACTAGTTGGACAGCGTCCCTTCAGTAACGGCAGATTTGGACGCTGACCACATTTACAATATGGATGACACATCTGTATATATGGACATGTTAAGCTCTTCAACCGTAGACATTGTTGGCAACCAAAATGTGGATGCTAGCCACTGTGGTGCTACTAAAGCTCGCTTTACCGCTGTGTTGTGTTAATGCTGCTGGCAGTGTGATAAAAACTATGAAAATCCTTTGAAGGATTAAAAAATGTTCCAAAAGTTAAGGTACCAAAAAATATTTAACGGTATCTAATAAGGGATCAATGACATATGAACTGATGCTTTTGTGGATTCAAAATGTGTTTGGACAGCGACCATCTCAATTTTTCAATATAGAGAAATCTGTATTCATGGATGAATGCTCAGCACACATGCAGACAGTTGTTGGAGGCATTTCAGCGTAGGAAAACAGTTGTCAAACGTATCCCTCCTAAACTAACATGCTATCTACAGCCATTAGATGTAGCAATCAATAGTTCATTCAAAAAAGCACTTCGTGCTCAATGGGAAGATTGTTTGCCAATGGCGAGGAGTACACAAACAAAGGTTATCGCAAAAAACCTTCCTACCAAAACATAGTGGACTTTGTGGCACATGCTGTAGTCAGTCTCAACAAAGAAAGCATAAGTCGTGCTTTTGAATGCTGTGGAATAGCACTCCATGGGCAGACAGTGAAAGACGAACTGTTGAACACACGCTTAGTTGAGGTTTTGTCTGGCTCTAAAACAAATTGAAAGTGCAGACGAAGATGACGATGTAGAAATTGAAACTTCTACCGGTACCAGTAGAGATGAAAATATGCATGCATTGTTTAAAAGTGATGAATTGAAATTCAAAGGCTTTGAAAGCTCATGAAGATTTTATCAGACAATGGGCCTCATGCAGTAAGCGACGATTATGTGAAATCGGCAAGCTTACCGATTAGTCATGTTATTGGCGATTTTTCCTCTCCGTATGCAGTAAGTGCCGAATACATTCAAAATCAAGCCGAAAACATATCCGCCCACTCTCACGATGATTTGCCGATCACACACAGGTGTATCGGCGTGCGTGGCGGGGTGCTGTTACGTTCGCCAATCAAAAATCTTGCTGAATCAGGCGAACCAAGCATGTATTGGATAGCGCGCCATATTTAAAGGCAACGTGTACTGTTAATCATTCTCTGTGTTGTTGGGAGTGAGAGAGAGAGACGCACAGAGCTGGGTGATTTAAGATTTGCATATTGACTGAGAGACTTGTTGTGTATTGGGAGAGCTTTGTCCTTTGTTGTTTTGTTTACATCTTTGTCTTGTTTTATATGTGGAAGTGTTTCGTGTGATTGGCTGTACATTTGTTGTCTGTTTTTTGTGAGTGCTGTAAGTATGCCCGCAAAGCGTGGGAAGAGTGATGCTGGTGGGAGTGGGAGTGCTACTCGTGCGAGTACGCGTCGGAGTGAACGTACTGTTCAGGGGAGTGATGTTGCTAGGAGTGCGAGTGCTGTTGCTGGGAGTGGGAGTGCTGTTGCTGCGAGTGGTGTTGCTGGGAGTGTGAGTGCTGTTGCTGGGAGTGGGAGTGCTGGTGCTAGGAGTGCGAGTGCTGTTGCTGGGAGTGGGAGTGCTGCTGGTGGCTCAGTTGCTGATGGGGTGTCTGGTGGTGGCGTGTCTGGTGGTGGCGTGCTTGCTGGTGGCCAGCTTTTGGAGTCTCTTCCATTGGAAGGAGAGTCCAGTCAGCACCAGGCAAGCTCTGAGCCTAAACCTGCTCGGAAGAAATGTGTGGAGAAGCCACGTAATCCTCGCTTCAATGACCAGGAAAATACAGCTCTTGTCACTGGGATTCTATGGACATTTAGTAGGTAAGTGTACTTTTCCATTTATTCTTCAAATACATGTGATCCTAGGTCATCTGAGTTTTGTTCATATGCAAATATGGGTACAGAATATCTTTCTATGTTAATTAGTGTGGAAACACAGCTTTTTATCATGCGTTACAAGGACAACTAAACACAGGCGTTCAATTTGCCATAACTGCATACAATATGAATGCAAGCTTGCTTACATGTATAGGTTTAGTAGTGAATGCTCATGTGCTTCACATATTACACCCAAAACAGCATGTTTGCTATCTCTTGGAACAGCTAGCAGTGTAGGAAACTGGTGCTTCTATTATTATTAATTTACCTCATATATTTTCTATGTTCTTCAAGGGCGGACAAGTTCATCAAGCAGAAAAGAAATGTGGGACACAATAGTCATTGGTGTCAATGCGTGTGGGAATCGTGTCAGGGACAAGTATCATTGTCGGAAAAGATTTGATGATATTAGGTCAAAATTGAAAAAGAAAATACAAGACCAACGCGTGCATGCTACTGGCACTGGAGGTGGGCCGACACCACAACGTCTGATATTAACTCCATTGGAGGAGCTGCTTCGGGGAAAATTACTTCCCGTCGTCGTCGAGGGCTTGGCTGGTGACCGTGATATTGGAATTTATCCCTCACAATTTCCACCAGGTGAGAAATATTACTGTACTAGGCGTGTCGTTGCTTACAATTATTTTGCATATTTCCGCTGCTTTTTATACTGTCTTCACAATATAAGCATACCTGCATCTATATATGTATATGTCTGATTCTGTATATATATATATATCTCAAAATAGACATATATGTTGTAGTCCTACTAAAAGCAGTAACTAATATAGCACGTGCCATTGCGTGGTCATTTACATGTGAATTCCCAAAATGCATTGCTGCAGTGGAAGCAATTGATGGTGGGCGAAGATGGGGAACAACAGGGTAGTACAAACACATGCTAATGAGAAATTATTACTAGCTACAGGTACAGAACATAAATATGTATAATATTATTGTGTATTTTATTTATTTTACTCCTACAAACACGACATTACTGCCTATTTTAAGCATGCATCAAATATATTGCATGCAACGGCCTACAAACATCACTTGCACTAACACATCTATAGTTGTTTATGAAAAGGTCCATTTCTGCTTTATGTCATATACAGACAGCATAATGAGGCACACGTAGCATATGTTATGTCATTGTGTTCATAACTTAAACACTGCAGACGACTATTTAGCTCCTCTAACGTTGTGTTAAAGCAGCTGCAATGAATATCTCATCACAGCATACACGTCAACAGAGGGGGTGGGGTTCAGCACACACACAAATTACAGGCTCATTTTAGGGTCAACTTAGTTCACACCATTTTCACCTGTTTGAAGTAATTGAAAGGTCTGGCTGATTAGGCTTTTTATGGGAAGGGAATACCGTTCTTACAACCTGACTAGCACAACTGAAGTTAATCACACTCATTTGAAAGCGTAACTCTAGCTACTAAATGCCCCAACAAGTCATTAGTTCACTCATATCAATAGTTGAACTACTATCAACGACACATTATCACACACTGCATGCGTTGTCTTGTTGAGTGACAGCCACATTCAGGTGTGCCACATCTTCTATGAATGTACCACACATATCCTGTACCAAAAACAAAACTTTTTGCAATATGACCACCTTCATGATAACCATTCTGAATGTTCATCTCATGATAGTTATGTACATTATGATACTGATATCACTACACAACATATGATTTTTATGTACAATTTTAATCTATTTATCCTCACGCATTACTGCAGAAACATAGTATGTTGTATGTTAGGGAACTCAAAAGTTCTAAGTACACAGGCATGTACATTGTTATTACAACTATTTATGTTCACTTTCACACACACATTTTCGGTTAAGGAACTGATGCTGTTAGGTACTCATAAATACAGAACATACAATAACTGTTTGTTCAATATTTACTCATGTAAATGTAAAACTAATGTTATTGTTATATATAGTTGCCCCTGGAGGACATGTGTCACCTGAGACGGAACAAGTGTCTTCACCTGGGTCATGCAGCTCAACACACCTAGAAGGTGAGTGTATCCAGTTGGTGGCCATATAATATGTGCTCTTCTATATGTTATGTTGTCATGTTCATTATTTGTTTTGCACATGTTCTTTAAATAGGATTACTTAGTGTCTGTGAAAATGAAGTGTAAGGCAACATGTATTGTGTTAGTGATGTTAAGTATCATGTAGGAGTTGTGAGTTTAGAGCAAGTTTTCATTCATTCATATTTCATACTGAGTCCAAACATTATTCGTAAGTCAAGGTAGTTTTTAATGTGAGGTTATAAAACGTATGGAAACATGTTAGTTGTTACTTATGACACAGTATAATTACATAGTAACACAGCAGAGATTAACATGCCATTTAATAATGTGTACATTTATTTTTAGAACATGATGATGAAGATGATGATGATGATGATGCCACCGCCATAGACACAGAAATACAAACAAGTGAGCATGAAGAGGTTCCAATTGAAACAGTTTTACCGCCAAATCGTCCATCAACTACCACATACGATGCAATTGTAGCTTCTGAGGGAAAAATTGTGGAAGCAGAAAATCGTCGGCATTCTGATCTGATGACAGTGCTGGAAAGGATGATTGCACTGCAGGTAGAAACGATATCACAATTGGCACATCTCAACAGAGTCTTCATTGAAGTGCCTAAACAGTTGCAAAAAATCAACACCTCATTCGAAGCATTAGTTGTTCAGCAAACCCAAGCAAATTACTTGAGAATGACTACTGTACCACATTTAAACTTCAACACCTCACAGGCAGGATCTTTACATGCTGGTAATTTTTCACCACATGCATCTGATCTTCATTCCCCAGGTCCGAATGTTACCGGTCAAGTAGCAGACATTGCTGTGCAGGTTCCTGACAACATCCTACCGCTGCCATCTGTACAAAATCAGGAGCTGACACCTACAAAGGAGGCGACAAAAACAAAACAGCACAAGCAGTTACTACTGACCAGTTTTTGGACACAAACAAAAAAAGACACACATGAAACAGACCAACCATCACTTGTGCAGTGTCTACCAACTTGCTCACATGTGTCAGTGGGCACAAGCCCTGTCGGTGAGTCACTGGCCAAAAGCCCTGTCGGTGAACAGTCACTGCCCACAAGCCCTGTAAGTGAGTCACTGCCCAAAAGCCCTGTCGGTGAACAGTCACTGCCCAAAAGCCCTGTAGGTGAGTCACTGCCCAAAAGCCCTGTAGGTGAGTCACTGGCCACAAGCCCTGCCCGTGAAGTGCAAGAGTCCACTCAAAGTGGCTCTGTTGTGGCTAAAGTTGTTGCAAAACGAAAATCCAAGAGACAACAAGCAGGCCTGTTACTCGCTCTCAAAAGGAACAAAAAAAATAAATGTTATAATTCACTAAATATGTCTTTGGCCTTGTTTTGTTGACTTCAGATTATCTAATTAATATTGTATGTATGCTGAAGACTGTGTTTCCAAACTTTCAAGTATGTTCTTGTACACGTGAAGTTTTGGAAATGTTAACAGTCCTAATTAATGAATAGTGTTATTAATATTGATGTATTAATCGTGTATTCAGTAATGGTCCACCAGGAGCCAGTTGCTATGTTTAGAGAAGCTGCCATTGACTTTGCAGCAAAACATTGTATTTGGGTGTGTTACTTGATGTAATCATTGCATGTGCATATTATTCACATGCAATTAAAAACACACCTATTTAACTGCAAACATCTTTCTTGTACGTGTACAGCAGGATTATGTGTTAAATATTACTTACCTTTGCCTTGGCTGGCCATTGTAATGTTGTCCTTTAATCATTTATGTGTTCTTGTTTCAAGAACATCTCTGATTTTATACTAATATATATGTAGTATGTATGGATATATGCACACACACACACACAGACACACACTGTGTGTGTGTGTGTGTGTGTGTGTGTGTGTGTGTGTGTGTGTGTGTGTGTGTGTGTGTGTGTATGTATATATAGTACTATCTAAACTGGTATAGATGTATTTACAAAAAACATACACTTCATGCTTCCATGTGAAAATACAGTATTTTAATAATACAGGCCTAATGTTTGTGAACTATACTACCTGTGAGCCTATAACAGTATTGGGCTTAAACACATTTTTATTACTTAATTCACTCATGTTTATCACCATTTAAATAGGTTTCATGCAAGGGATACTTACTGGCATCAATATGTTGTGTGTACTCCTGTATATATATATATATATATATATATATATATATATATATATATATATATTATTGGTTTTAACACTACAGCCCTTCTAAATAAAAAAAAATTTTTTGATGGTAAATCACATTTACCATACAGGTCAATGCAATAGGCCATACAAGTGTAAGCCTCTATTATGTTAACCTTTAAATAAATCACTGCAATATAAAAATCCCTCTTTACATATAAGCCCTTAAAAGTTGTAATATACACACACACATTTAAAGTTTGGTTTAACAGACATATTGTTATTTATATATATATATATATATATATATATATATGAGAGAGAGAGATATATATACATATAGACACGTAGTTAAACTGATGCAGACAGGGAGTTAACCAGACTTTCAAATACACACAGAAATGTATGAGGAAAAAAAACATTTACTTTTGCAGGTGTGTGTGTGTATTTCATTATATGGCTGTGTAAGCACTATTTCCAGACAGTGCTCTATTTTATTTTTCCTGAAACCACAATGTTACTTAATTAAAAGTATAGCAATGTTGTGAGAAACGAGATAAAAAATGATACATGTTTGTCAGACAAACGGCTATCACAAACCACAAACGTTAAACCAATTATTTCAACACATCCAATTGGTGGTTCAAAAAAGGAGTAAAAGTTGATACTTTTTATGACCTTGAAAAGGAAACACAGCAAAATGTTAGGCATTGACCAGTTTCATTCTTATGAGCAAAGAACAGAGAGCTGCAGACATCTTTTCTGTTAATCTGCAATGGCTGATGAATTGTTAGAGAATATGAATCCGCACAGAGGGTATAAATTCATGATAGCAGAAGCTATTTTGTCGACCTCAGGACACAAAGCGAACACCGGTCAAATCTATGATTTGATTAGAGCAAAGTATCCTTATTACCAAGAACCTGGGCATGCGCGCAATTTTAAATCCTCAGTAAGATTCACTTTATCAACTAATGAGTGTTTTGAACATGTGCAGGATAAGCTAGAAGACAGGTATGGTTTCTGGAAGATTGCCAAGGATAAACATTTCACCGTGAAAGAGGGCACACATATTGTGCTTAATGGCATATTTATTCCTAATGCCAATAGCAATGGATCCGCTACTACTGTTCCGTGTGAATCGATACCTGCTGCAATATCTGCACCCTCCATTCCTGAAACCCACATTGTACAAGAACATAACTACTATGATTATGTACCAAGCCTTTCAGCTGAAAATGCATTGGAATGGGTACCCGAAGAAATGAACCTACCTCCGGACCAATTGTTTGAAGAAAGCAGTGGCGATTCCTATGAGCGCTTCATGGAGGAGATGTGTGTCATACTGGATTCAGCGTTTGGGTCAAGCGTGGATGCAAATGCCTTGCTTTTCTGGAGCGACCAGTTGCAGGCAGACGAAGTGTTAATTCTACAAGAATGGTAAATATAACAATCGTTATGCGTTGACTGCGTTAAAAAAATTTTTTTTTTTTGTAACCACCATTTTCACTTTCAATGCGTGGATACAGCGTTACATTGCAGACTGCATAACATGTATCGATCACAAACAAATTTTTTCCTATTACAATATAGTAGAACCTGAAAGAGTAGTACACATTGCTGACGGAATAAATATACGTACTTTCCTATCCCTTTAAACATATTAGCAACATTTTAACATAACTCTAACACATACCTGTTTTGTTATCATGCAACATCTACAAAATAAAAAACTGGGTCCACCACGTATGACGTGGGACCCTTGTCATGGGCCAAGGCGTCCTTAAAAAGGATTACGGATGTAAGTCCCGCCCCCAAGCGACGTGCGCGCCTCAAAGCCTATTGGCTGTGTTGTTTTGTTATAGTTACGGTAACTGCACTTTGTCATACACTGGGGGCGTACACTGGGCGTTAGCCGAATGTTAATTGAGTGGGAGGAGTGTTAGCGTGCGTTTCACGCTGGCTTAACATGACGTCACATGTATTGCATTTGCGCATTGTGTTATCGGCCGTGCTTTCTGTCCAAACACGTCTGTTTAAAAATAATACAGATGTACTCGTTTAGAACGAATGTAGTTTCGTCTTCATTGTATTTGAAATAAAGATTTTATGTTTAATGGTATTTTCAACATGTATTGAACGCACAACGTATGCATTGTTTTGCGCATGCGCTAACAGTTAGTCGACCCAAGCGTGAAGTGCATGCGCACACTAAGATGTGCGCGCACATTTGTCAGTATACAGGCAACGTTCACTTCCTATACATAGTTATGCCTGCTACAAATTTAATGAAAAATTACATACTGATGTACACTTGTACTTCTAACATATAAGTGACTGACGTGTGTATGTACACAATCATATAGAGCTGTGTAACGCGTTGTCACGGATACATATATAGTAAGGTACCATCTTTGACCATCATGTGTTTGCTGTATTTCAGAATTGTCGGGGAAGATACAATCGGATCAATGTATGATTTCAGAAGAGTCTACTTTTATATGAGATGATTGTGAGGAGGAGCCACCGACTACTATACTACATATGGAACTAATTTTATATTGCTTGCAGCGCTTATTAACAAACAATTAAAAATGTGATACCCTTATGCCTATATTGCATAAGCACTTAATTAACATAATGATGTTGCAAAAGAGTGCCTCATGAATTTTTATTGAGTGTTCTTTAATTACTACTAGCATTTTATGGCATGGTGTGTTTTATATATAACAACCATTCCCACTCTGCTAACACATTTGTGTATTCTATTGTGTAATGGAACGTATGACTGTCGAAACTATGTAACAATAATAATAATATGAGCATGTTCATGTATAGCGCTGCTAGTTGTACGCAGCGCTTTACAGACACATTTTTCAGGCTGAGGTCCCTGGCCCGTGGAGCGTACAATTTATTTTTTGCCGCCTGAGGCACAGGGAGATAAAGTGACTTGGCCAAGGTCACAAGGAGCCGACACCGGGATTTGAACCAGAACTCCCCTGCTTCAAACTCTCAGTGCCAGTGTGTGTCTTTACTCACTGAGCCACTCCTTCTCCCAATGTAAAGGACACTTACAACCAACTAGCCATTTCTTGTTAAAAATCTCTTGTTACATGGGTATGTTGATAAAATGGTTTGGGACTGTAGCAAATAATGTTATTGCCTAGATGTTGTGGTCCCCTACAATGCATGATGTTCTGAATATTACATCAACATCATGTAATGAAGTACGTTTCTGTGTATATTTCATTAACCTAACTATAGTTTACTGTGTTTATGAAACGTTCTAAAAATAAATAGTACAGTCAATATGATGATATAAGCTACCATAATAAAGCTGCTGTTATCATTTGTCGGTGTTATACATGGATCCTACACAAATTGATACACACACAAACAGTTGTCTTAAAAAGTGTCTATGCTAATGTGCACGTGATTGACGTTACAATTGTCAGAATACTGGATAATTATCATCATGATAATGATGAAGTGATGTGATTGACATTCCAAAAATATTACCAACATTGTCATAGTGGGAAATTAGAAATGCAAAATTACAGTAACATTTGCGACAAAATTGTGGTTTCTGTTAACAGTTTTACACTTGGTACATGTAGGACACATCCACACACGTGTGACTTATACATACACATGTCACAAATTTAAATTAATGTTGACTATTAATTCCTAGCATTAATAAACACCTACATTGCTAAATATAAGATGTAGTACGCATTGTTGTGATTACAGGCATTCATGCATGGAGTGTTATGATCAGTCAATTTCATCCGTGATGAATGAGCTCCCGTAAGTAAACAAATAAGTACAGTTATCCCCTTTTCTCCAAACACCTCTATATTACATTAATGGAATTTATAAGGAAACATACATAAAATGTGATGAAATGTGAGTAATCATTTTCTAATACAATGCACATGAAACCTCAAGAGTAGCTAAATGCATATACATGATACAGAAAGTACATGTATGTTACATTTGTCTTTAAACCAATATGTTGGGTTTTTACTTCAAATAATTATAGGAAGATTGAGGTAGGCACATCTTATGACAGATGTCAGCAAATATACATACCATGATCAGTCATACTGGAGATATACCTATAATGCAATGGAACAATATATAAATTGCAAACATTGACATGCCATCTTCAGTACCGTAAGCAACACAGCAAAGTCTGTATTTGCTGTTCAATGTGCAACACCATGTATATTTAATGACATTCCAAATGTAAAGCAGGCTGGTGTACACATCATATGGATGTACATGTTACACTGCACCAATAACATTGTATGTAAGCATACTAGAAGAATGAATGACTATGGGCATACTATGTGTATTGTCTTTGCATAAGGAACAACACAATGCAAAAATATTACTGCTTTGTTACCCCAGTTGTATTCACATACACACAACTAATGTACAATGGAAGAGGGATTATATAACCTGTGCAACAATAACATACCGGTGCCACATCCCTTTGTGCACACAGCAGAGAAAAGAAAGGTGTGCAACCCATATTCATCTGTGTCCTAACAGAAGGTTATATAAAAAAACATTATTGTTAATATAACATAATTAATCTATAAAAGTAGTACTAGGAACATATATGTTTTTACTTACAAGAAAAAAATGAATTGATGAGATTCTGGCGTGTCTGGCCACCACTGGCTGTTTGTTCATTTTCAGCAGCTACATGGGTGGGATGCTCGTCTAGCAAAGGCTCAGCTAGGTCTGATTGTACATTGTGCCTGAGTGCAACATTGTGCAAAATGCAACAGGCAAGGATAATATCAGACACTTTTTGAGGCTTGTATAGAAGAGCCCCACCAGTTCTGTCCAGACACCTAAATCTGGTCTTGAGTAGGCCAAATGTCCTCTCTATAACAGATCTTGTAGATATATGGGCTGCATTGTACCTCTCCTCTGCTTCAGTTTGAGGGTTTAGCACCGGAGTCAAGAGCCACGGCCTAATTCCGTATCCTGAGTCACCTATAATGAATGGAGCACACATAAGCTGACATTAGTGATCAAATTCTACAATGCCAACATTCCTAAATAAAAATGTGTTTTGTGTTAGAACATCTAAATCTGTACTCACCCAGCAGCCAACCATGTTCAAAATGTCCCTCTTCGAACGCATGGAAGACTGAAGAGTTCCTCAGGATAGAGGAATCGTGACTGGAACCAGGGAATTTGGGTACCACATGCATTATCCTCATCGTGGCATCACATACCACCTGTACATTGAGTGAATGGTAGTGCTTACGATTGCGGTAAACATGCTCACTCTGACTAGGTGCAATCAAAGCAACATGTGTGCAATCGATTGCACCCAGCACACATGGTATCCCTGCTATATTATAAAAGCCAGTCCTGACTTCCAGCCACTCTGTCGCCTCTGTAGGAAAATGAATATAATTCCTAGCGCGTCTATTGAGTGCATAGAGAAACTGGGTAAAGGCCCGCGAGAATGTAGATTGCGAGACCCCGCCCACTATGCCCACAGTTGTCTGGAATGACGCGGAAGCAAGATAATGTAATGAGCACAGCATTTTAACAAGCCCAGGGACTGCACGACCTCTGGCTGTCACAAAATCTAAATCTCCCCTTATCTCTTCATAAAGAGATAAGATTGCTGCTGAACTCAAACGATAGCGACTTACTATCTCCTCCTCACTCATCCCATCTAACAGGGTTCTCTCCCTGTACACACGCGGACGAGGCACAACTTGTCTCCTCTGTCTTCTCCTCTGATCTCCTGTCCCTCTCCCTGTCCCTCTCCCTGTCGTATCCGCGTGCCTGTCCCTGTCACTGTCCCTCGGTCTGTCCCTCCCTTGCCCTATATCATTCTCTTGATCAGCAAGCATGTCATAGAAAAGAATGTTCCTCCGTCTCCTAAACAATCGCAACATTTTGAAATGAGTAGCTGTGAATGAGCAGGTAATGGGCGTCCTTTAAATAGGTATGTGATGATGTCAGGTGACATAGTAAAATGCAAGGTGTTACATTAACATAATAAAGTACTTCTGTGGCAAGCTGTGTGCAGTTGATGTTGGAAGTATTTGTTGTGTGTATTCTGCAGGGAATGATGATATTTGACAATGATGTGACGTGAAGCTTTGTACAAACATTGCTTGAAAATAAATAGTTGAATGTGCAATGCATGTAAAACTTCTGAACGCAACAGTCAGTCATGTAATTAGACAAAAAGGCTGAGATTGACGTGGGCAAGTTTGCTGTAACATGTGTAATTAGCCATGTTATTGTCACATGTTGACAACAATGAATAGTCGTGTGCATATGCATGCATTTCTGTAATGAGGATAGTTGCTATAGAATGAGTTTTCAAGGTGTCACAATGATTAATTACTGTACATGTGTGTAGAAGTTAGGTTGAAGTGCTTGTAATGCAACGGTTATAATGTAAACATGCAATGTGATTGAGCGTCCAATAAGTGACGTCATGAAAATAGGGAGGACCAAACCTAGATGAAAACATGAGAATAAAGATGTACATGAACGTTTAAAGATGCGTCACACATTACAAGCATTGTGTAATGTAAAGGAACATGAATATACGGTGTATGTGTGACATGTGTGACATCATGTAAACAATTGTCGCTCAGTTCAGTAAAATGTGTGATATGATGTGAGGTTCTCCTTTAAGAGTTGAGTATAGTATTTTCCCTTGACACATCATCACATGATGAGTAATGTGACACGCAAATGATGAAAACATGTAAAAGTACAATGTTATGCAAATAATACACGTCAGCCGTGACACAATGCAGGGAATGCCCCCCACACTGTAATGCAAATGACGTTTGTATTGTGAGCAATGAAACGTAAACAGTACTATACTGTTATACGTCCCCGCTCCATTGACTTCCATTGATGTACAGAAGAGTTTTTTTTCTAAGTGCCGTTCCGGCAGCCTTAGCGATCGTTCTCCCCTCCAACTTGCCAACTTTAGTTGGCGGGAGAAATTGGCCATAACATCTCAATTTCGTAGTGCCGATCAGCCCCGATAAGCTGATTTTGGTACTTGAATCCAGCCGATTTAAAAAAGTGGCGATCAGTGGCGAAAACAGGCTTATCGGCAGCCGACTGGCCATAACAAAATTATCGGCTACGAAAACTGGCGAAATCAAGCACTTATCGGCGCTTACTGAATCTCAAACCCAATTTTGGCTATAAAATGCCGATAAAATCCTTATCAACGCTTACTGCATGAGGCCCAATGTACCATATGGACTATGGTACCATATATATATATATATATATATATATACAGTGGTTACTTGGTATTAAAATTTTGGAAATGTCAATTTACTTATTTGATATTACCGTAATTTTTAAAAAAAAAGTTCCGATATGAGTTACATGAACATTTTACCAGACATAACCAGGTGCGGGTACATACAGTATATACCATAGTCCATATACTATAAAAAAAAAATTGAAATAATGTCAGTTTGATTAAACTACCGTAAATTTTTTGACATTTAAAAAAATAAATCTACATGAGCTAATAAATCATTTACTTACTTACAAGAAAATAGAGCACTCTTTATTTGTTATGGCTTAGCACTTTAAAATCATTGGGAGGGGCTCTCAGCATCCAACAAAGTGATATAAGCGACTACAGTATTACAGCCCTGGGCTGTTATTCAGTCCAAAAATGAAGACCAAAAACCCAGGTTTACGGAAAACCCCGGTAGTAAGACAATTGAGATGGGTCTTAAAAGATAAGGAACATAGGATTAACAATAGTTACTTAGTGACAGAACAGTGTTTTCTAAAATCACAGTAAAAATTACTAAAGGAAGACACTGTGTTAATGTTATTTATTAACCAAGAGCATTTTGGGCTGACACTGAGAAAAACAGGCGATTACTACAGTATGTTAAGACTGTTGGAAGAAAATCTAGAGTGTATTTGAATGTGTAGATTCCGAACTATTAAACACCAAGGTAAGAATAGCCAGGCTAAGGATTCTGCACTCTAAATTCTTTATGACTGAAATTAGACTGACAAAAGATGTTTTCTATAGTCTCCGAGTAAATTGAGAAAAGAACCGGACCGTGGACTATTTGATATATATTTGAAAGTGGGACATTTATTTGCACCCATCTAATGAAGAAAATCTTCACAGCCATGGGCTCTAACTTGGCACCAACAGGGGTTTTTGAACCAAAAACGTGAAGTCTCTTTTCTGTGCCAGTGACCTCTCTGGGAGAAAATCCTGACATACTGCATGGTTAGAAACTTTGAAAGAACAGGTCATGATTTGAAGATATGTATAAAAATAAATTGTGCAGCAATGGAAATGCCACCGGCGATGCAAATCCTCTCAGACCATCTACCCTCGCCCACTGACAGAAGAACACCTGCCACACCACACGCGGCACCCAGGAGTATACCTGCAAATGCAACCGGAGATGCATCCCGATTGCGATCCCAGACATGACGCAAAGTGACTCCACGCAGAGCATACGGGAGAAGCAGAGTAAATATGGCCAGAGTAGCCCTTCTCATTTTCAAACAACGTCAGTTATGAGCTGTACCTTGACTGGTACAAACAAGTTAATTATGATGGCAAGAGGCAAGAAAGTAATTTACATATAACTATTATGGACGAAATCCAACATCATTTCAATATAACCCCGCTTATTTTCCGAGCCGTGAAAGACAACAAATGCCCTTTTGAGGCAAAAAAAAGTGTGCTTGCCTTGAATACCAATTACCAATGCACTTGGAATGTTTTACAAAGAGTATAATAAAAAAAAGTTGTGTTTTATAAAGCTTTCATTGATTAATATTAATGTTTCTTTATGCTTTGCATGTCTGGAGCCGGGCGAAGACAACGCACAGGAAACACACACATTGGCGCTGGAAAGAAATCCTGCAATATTACAAGGTAATGAACTGTACTCCATGCCATGCTTTCTCCTCCATAGCCCCCAAAACTCAGAATTGCGTAATGTATTCAGTGTAATGTAAAGTGATAATGTAGTCATAATGTACAGTAAGTACTGTACTCCATGTAGTTGAGACACAATCTAAATCTGATTTGTTTCATTCGGGTATATCACATTCAAGCAGCTGGGATATTTCTAAGACTCTACGCACCACATCAGAAATGGCTGGCGTACTCACAAGCACACCCATACAGATGAAAAAAGGAGACAATGAAGAGTGAGGTGCGGTGTCTGCTTAATCTACTTATGGCAGTGCAATTTCCTATTTAGTGTGACCAGTAGAGTAGGAGTTGGCTGTTCTGTCTAATGAGTAAGTTAGAGACTGCAGAGTAGAGCTGCTAGAGTTAGGTGGACCAAATACCTCAAACCCTGCTTAGGGGGTGAGGGAAGAGCTAGCCCCACTATGCATGGCCTTAGGCCCAGAGTGGAGGCAGGGGACATCCTGAAGGAGGACAGCTGGCTGGCTGTGTATACCCTGCATTGTCTGCTTGCTGCTGAGAAGCTAATAAAGAGCTGCAGCTATTTAAAATAAACTAGTAGTGTGTGAGACTTGAATCTCTCGTCCCTGGGAGGGGACTCTGCAGTAGGGATTCCACCCCATATCCCTGGGGCCTACTACAGATGGAGGCTCTGCACCATTGAGGAGATCGAAGGCATCCACCCCAGAAATCTGTCCTGTTGTCCCCCATGTCACCGCGGGAGACTCCTGTTGCCAGCAGGTATGCACCATACTCAAGACACGTACCCAGACCAAGAAACACCCTAGGGTAAACAATACGAGGTTTGGGTGAGGGGGGGGGTTAACGGGCTACAATTGGAGGCACTGCTGAGCTAATCAGGACAGGTTTTCAGCGAACCAGGACGAAGTAGTATGTACACTTTCAGAGCAAGTGCTGCAGAAAGATGGGCATTATTGGAGACTAGGGGTAGTCAGGAGGGACTGTTCTCTCACACAGTACACCCTAGGTGCCCTAAGAGGGTGATGTAGATTTGGGTACACTTGGCTATAGCTGTCCTAGTCACCTTGAGGCAGATAGTGTAGGATGCCTATGGGGTTGGCCTGGTTAACTTGGGACAGGAACTTCAGCATAAGGGTCTGCACTATGAGTGGCCAAAAGTAGGTTGACGCCAAGTACTGCTGGAAGTTTTAGTACACTAGCCAGTATCCAGATTACACACCACAGTGTGCTTTTAATGAACCGTCAGCGAGTGCGGTGTACAAGGAGGGAATTCTGCCTAGCCTGGGGCATGCCATGCATTCTATCACTGGTTAGCGTACTATTGAGATTATTGAGTGCATAGGAACGAGTTGCACTTTAGGCCCTGACAGTAGCGCTATCGTGGGCTTGGTGGGCTCACTAAAGATGGCGGCGATAGATACATGTGCTCTGCGCGGCATAGAGTTCAAAATGGCAACTGCGGTGCCATTCACTGCAACGCGTGTGCCATTCACTGCAACGCGTGTTGCAGCCGATCCAAAATGGCGACTCCCGCCAAACCTAGATCGCGCACGTGCTGCATGCAAGCAGGCTGTGCGAGAAATGTGGAGAGAGATGTGCAAGGGTTTGGCACCAGAACCCCAGCTAAAAGAAGGGAGCGTCGCGAAAGCTGTAGCCACACCCACCTGTACAGTGACAGGCCAAAGGAGGAGCCCATGTCACCCAAAGAAATTGAGTGCCCCGCCTCAACCCTCCACCAGAGGGAGGGGGCACGTCGAGAGCCAATCACAGCGTTCCTCCCAAGCTGGAGGAACAGGAAGTGAGTATCAGAAACTTCACTCTTGTTTGGCTGGCGACAAAGGAGCCAATTGTCGAGCAAGCAAGCTGATTGAATCAACCCCTGCACAAAAGATGGCTGATTTGAGCGTGACTACTTATCAGCTTCCAGGAAGCTTCCTGGTTGTCGAGGTTGATGGGCGTGAGTATCTGCGGAGCTTGTGCGTCCAATGCAGGTCACCCGGGCCTGCGCCAAGTACTACAGCATGGTGCCAACAGTAAGAAAAAACAGTTAAGTAAAAGTTGGCGGCTAAAAAAATTTTTTTCCATGGTAGGTGCGCTATGGGTTGTGGGGGGGGGGGGGCTGCTCCTTTCATTTGTCCTGGGCCCCATGATTTCTGTTGGCCCTGGGCGCCGTAAAGTATGTTAATGACGCTATAAATGCCAAAAACAGACTCCGGGAGAGCCGCCTCACTCCCAAGTCGGGACCAATCTGTGCCGTGGCGGGCCCGCCATTGAGCTGCGGCGGTGCCGGTGCCAACAAGTCCACTCATCATTGGTAGCTGAGCGCTACCAATGAGAGAGCCGCCACCATCCGCTGATGACCCAGTCCCTGAGTCGGACCAATCATGGTCCGACTCTGACCTCCACACTCATCACGCGGCCTCCCGCCCATCATGCTCTCGCCTCCTCTGACTCATCATCAATTTGCGCAGGCTCACAGTTCAGAGAGTCTGCTGAAGAGTGAAGACGCAGGCAGCAGCACTCTCTCTGCGCAATAGGCCCCGGCGGCCCCGGCACTCTGCAGAGTAGACTGCAATTAGTTCTGAAATCTGAATCCAATAATCCACAGACCACAGTAGTTTTGCTGCCTCAGAGGGCAGGAGTTAGCATTTGGAATTGGCAACAAATTGAAAATTAGGGTACAAAGAAAACACGACGTTTTGCTGGGTGCCAGTGCCACCACATGCATCATGGTGGCTATTTATTAAGCTGAGCTTAATAGTGTGTGAGAGATTCTGAGAGAATGGAGAAATATTATGGAAAAAGCAAGACGGGGCAGGGTGAGAGTGAGAGAGCAGCGAGAGAGTTAAAGTAAAATAGATACAGCAAAAGAGAGACAAAGGAGCATGATGCTACTATGGATGGAAAAAGAAAGATGGGGAGAGAGGGAGCACATGATAGAAAAAACCTTGCACTGTGTCTTGTGTGTTGTTGAAAAAAGAAGGAGAAGCTGACAGTGAAAAAGGAGGGAAAGCAAGCAAGCACTCAGAAAAACGGGGGAGCGGAAGATGTGGGGTTATATCTGTGAATGATGTGGATACCATCCAATGCTAAGGCAAGTGCTGGGGTGTTATAACTGGTGCTGTGTGGCAAGTGTTTTGGTGGCAATCTAGTGCTGTGGCAAGTGAAATCTGGCACTACAGTGTATATATATATATATATATATATATATATATATATTGTGTGTGTGTCTGTCTACAGTCATACTAATAAGTGCCCCCACATAGCTCGTAGGTCGCAGCACGCCCCGTTCCGCAGCCGGTACGGGATGGACCCAATGATGAAGCATGCCACCACGGGGAAACCTTATTGGGTGAGGGTTATATAAAGAAAACATTCTGTTTTCCTTGCTTTTTTGAAAAAGAGTTGATTTTGCAGTATTGAAGGGTTTTTTTTATTAGAAGTATATATACCCACTGTGTGCCGCACACATACACTTTTCCTTTTTCAAGTTTCTATTACTGCATACAGGGCTGTATTCAATAAATAGTGCATTGTAGGTGAGTTATTTGAAGTTCACAAATCTCATCTTACCAATATAACTATGCATTATGCAAGGAAAGCCTGGATCTCCTAGCAGAACTTTGAAGGGATTTTTCAACTCCCTGCAGCTCATCTACAACCCACAGTTTATTCAATACCGCCAGCCCGGTGATGAGCAGAGTATTTAATGATCCCTATTTCTTTTTCTTGTGCCCCACCTGGCACACGTCATGTCGGAGGATCCTGCGCAGAGAAGCAGCCTTAAAATGTAGTAGTACGGCTGGAATTTCTGCACTTAAGCGCTAGTGACATGGCAAGTTCTCCAGGCACCCACCAGATCCTTCAACCCTGAGTATCTGCTCTTTTTTGATGTCATAACTACACTTTCACAATTGCTTTATTAACCTTCAAGCTTTCTCAAATTTGCTTGAAAATGCACCATTTGCACACTCTTTTAATCAAAATTTTCTCGTAAGGGAGAACCCCCCTTATGCTCGTCGGGCTCGCTCGCCACAGTGCACTCACCACCACTTTTACGCCGGACACTGACCGTTAAAATTTTGCACCCCCTGAAAAAATTTCTGCGGATGCCCATGTCTGCATCCCTGATTAGCGACATCAGAGATGTGCCTGCCCCGAGGTATATAAGGCACAACACTGTCAAAGTTAGGTTGTTGTTGCTGAAGTGTTTTGGCTCCTGTGAAAGGGATTGCAGGATAGCTTTGTGCCCACTAGTGCTGTAACTAGTGGCACGGGTTTCCAAATCAAGCCTGTCAAGGCCACACTGTGTCCAGGGACCTGGCACAGGGGTGATCTCCCTACGGGGAGAGGGGATCCCACTTCAATTGGAAGGGCGTACCTGGCAAAGGGACAGCACGGAGAGATGTGTGGCTAAAGCTGACAGCTGCAAGGGGCAGTCTATCATATCGATACAAACAATAAAGATGCCCTATTCAAAGATACCCCCACTGTGCGAGTGTGAAGTTACTCAACAGTGGATGACACCACCAAGAAGGAGTTCTTCACCAGGACCATCTCACTGCGAAAGCACAGACCTTGATGAGGTGGAGGCGCTGCACATGATATAGGTAGGACTTGCACCCACTACCTCAGCTACCTGTCCGGGTGATATCTCCACACACCATCATGTGGGAGACTCAGGAGACCTGTTGCCTACAGGTGCACCACCCGACACGACCATGTAATGGGGGCTGGTTAGACCACATGGGCCAATGTGAGATTGGGTGGGTCAGACTAGAGGGAATACCCGTTACACTATTATAGCCTAAATGTATGAAATGTACATAAAGACACTTTTGTATAGTTAGGTATATGTATTTTATGAACAACAAATGGTACATACATGAAAGCACCTCAATTGACGCTTACACTGCAAAGATCTATATCCATACAGTTCCGCTCCCTCTGTGTACACACACACAAAACAGTCGCTCTACACACAAAATGCTGCAACACACACACCAATACGAGACACAGCAACCACCCACAAAAAAATGGACTTTTAACACTTATCATACACCTCCCCACTCCACAATTCAAAAGAATGTGCAATGAAAATCTGTCAACTATGGAGGGGAGGAGTCAACTCGTGCCTGCTAGTTCTTGACCAATCCCGTCCCTGTTCCGAAAGCTGATTGTTTTCAGACAAAGACAGTCAAAATTTCACGCGGGCAGGCGGGGCTTGATCTATAAGACTGCAATGGGGGATAGACGCAAATCAGCTCTTTGATAAAGGACATATCACGTCTGAAACGCGTCAGAATTTGTTAGCCCGATATCATGTACTAATAAAGTAATTTTTTAACCCACACCCTGCTGGTCCCCTCCTCCTGTTTTGGCTGTGCACCGCAGCAATCCCAGGATTTCCCTACTACAGCAACTCTGAGCGTGATGCACGCACCATAGGAAGCTGCCAATCGTGAGTATGGTTTGTCTCCTCCATGTGGAGACTTGTTGACCAGTAACAGTGTTGCAGCCAAAGTGTTCAGTTCAGCAGAGTACACAACAAATATTGGTATGTTAACCCTTTATTTACTCTTGCCTATGGACTATTATATCCTATAAAATCACTGCTGCACTTCAAACACTGGGTCCAATACTCCATTATTCTGGCTTCATATGCTTCCTTTACACCATGATATGTGGACAATTCAATTCATCAAGTGATACAGAGTCCAACTTGGATTGAGCACTGTTTACTGGGACTTGTCCCAAACCGTTTTATCAGTGTCCGCCTGTGGCAATCAGGTCAGGACACATAAAAATTGTCGGTAACGTTGACGATAAGAAGACATTTGAAGGAAAAAAAACATTTTGCCCGGAGACATGCTTCCGGCCTCACCTGTAATCTTAACAACGTTGGAGGAGCAGTTGCGCAACAAATTGTTGCCAGTCATTCTTTCTGGTTTGCCTGGTGATAGGGATATCGGCGTTTATGATGAAACATTTCCAGCAGGTCACTAATTTCACATGATGACATGTTTTGTATACAAATGTTGTATATTATTTGACACTACACAAATTGTATTGTAATCTTGTGTATTATATTACAATGTTTATTATATTTACATACTGTACATGAACACTTTTTTGATGTTGTATTTTATCAATTACTTTATAGAAGCCTTCTTAAATATATGAATTCACATATTTTTAGTTATATTTACATAGTATATTTCCTTTAGGTGCATAAGTTTGACAAGTGGAACATGTAGCATATACTGTACAGATGCTCCTCAACTGAAATGTGAGAAATACAATGATAACAATTGTATTAATCTTAAGTACTCCCAGTTCAGATACTCTCATGAAAAAATGTGTGATTGTCAAATAAATGTTTTTTTTTATTATAAAGTGTCCCCTGTGCGTCCCACGAGACAAGAGGTGTCCATACCTGAATCTTCTGTGTCATCATCAGAAGTGGAAGGTGAGGCTATAATGTTCTTATTATAGAATGTGTTCATTTATATGGAACAACAAATAGATGTATGAACACAGATCACATGCAGATCTTGGTGATATCGGCATACTTATTAATAGAAACTTGGCACATATGATGTTGCACTCATAAATTTCACCAAGAGATAGGAGGGTGTGTGAAGTTATGCCTCACAAGTTAGCATTTCAAAATAATATACGTTGCTACTATCTAAGGTCACTATGAATCTAAACGTTTAAGAAATACAAGCATTCAATAATTTCGTATTACATGAATATATTGCCTCCACAGATATTCGTACTTGATGTTGAACATTAAATATTCACAAACTATAAAGTATTGAAAATGATTCCAGTGAGTCATCAGATGTTTTTTATTTATTTTCAACAGTTTATCATAAATGTGCATCTAAAGTAGTACAATCACCAGCATTCATTAGCTACGAAGATTACATGATGTAAACCACCGCTGCGCAAGCTGTTTATGTAAATATTATTTATGGTGGTGGTGGTGGCGCTGGCTCTGCCATGAAACGTGAGTGGGCACAGTAGTGTACGGCGCAGCCAAGCAACTGCAGCTACTTTCTGCTTCCCTATACTTGCACCGTGGACGGGGCTTCTCTCTGCACACAGACACAAGCCATCCTTCTTTTCCTGTCTGTTTTCTCGCTCAACTGTTAAGAAGCATGGGTGATTGGAACTTGCAGTATAGTAGTAGTAGTAGTTTCACCTGTGGTTGGGGGTGCTGTGATGTGTGTGTGTTTGATTTCATGCAGCGGTGCACAAACTGGGGGGCATACACTCTCCCAACCTTGGCGCTTGTGGAGTCAAAATGGTTTCACTTTGACTGTTGCTGAGCGTGTTTCAATGTACACACACAGCCACACAGATATTGGTCCGATCCATGCCACCCCGCTTGTGTGCCAAATTATGCTAGACAGCCTGTGTTCATGCTTTCAGAGTTGGTGGTCACCGCTCTGTGGCAGCAGCATAATGTAGCTACCAAAAAATGTCTAAATAAGTATTTTACACATTTGGACTATGTTTATCAGGCAGGGGGTGGTCACAATAACTTGCATGGATGAAAAGGGGGCTCTGCATAATCATTTAGATCAACCCTAATGTAATCATTCACTCAATCGATCATGTTACAATGTCGGTCAATAATGCCACATCAAAAATAATTATAATTTTACTTCTCAGGAATTTGAGCAACACACATGCTTACATAAAAATATGTGAAAAATGTTATATGTGACTTAGGTGGTTTTTTTTTCAACATACAGAGATTGAACGTACCGATCTTCCGAGTCCAGTATTAACACAAACACATGAAGTACATCATGCCAGGAACCAACAAGACAGTTTGGCAGCAATTGATGCCTCCGAAGAAAGGATGATTCAAATTCAAAATACCCACCGTCAGGAAATTATGGGAGTACATCAAACTATGGCATCACAAATGAGGAATATTAAAAATATCATCATAAAAATCCCAGAAGAATTGCATATAATGAATATCACACTCAAAACTCTTGTAAACACTAATACAAGGGAATCAACTTCAGACAAAGTCAAGAGCAAATGAAGGCCACTTTAGCGCAAAGAATGATGGCTCTTTCTATGGTGGCGTTTTGTCACCACGAACTGATGTGCAACTTTCATCCAATGATGACTTCTCTGAAGTAAGAAGCTTTCATCTTGAATCACCAACTATGGTTGAAGCGATGCAGACATCTAGTACATGAAATTCTAGTAGATGAAATTCATGAAAAGGCACCTGAAATAAGGTCAAAAAAAGAAAATTATCAACTACACAAACAGAAAGAACTTCCTTTATCTGGAAAACATTGACAAAAACTCTTCCAGTCTATACCCAGGCACAAGGTGCACCTGTTTTTAACCAGCCACATATTCTAACAGATTGTAAGAACAAGAGTAGGTTTAACACCCACCCCCCCCCCCTCCAATCACAGGATTGAGACTTTCACCTCCCTAGTTCAAAAGGGAAGTGGATCTTCAAGAAAGAACTAACTTCCCCATTGAGATATACACATCACAGCAGCGATGGGAAGGGGGGGGTCATATCGGGTAAACAGAGGGATTTCTTACTGAAAAAGGACCCGATTATTCCAGTATTCTATTTATTCTGAGGTGTGCTCGCAACCGGCAGCCCCGAAGACCCTGGAATATCGGGAGCCCAACAAAGTCTCTGAAGGAGCACGCTCCCACGTCAGTGAGGCGGCTCGCGCAGGTTGCAGCCATCGGAACAGGTTAGTAACCGGCCAAATATGAGACGATGGACTGAGGCCGGTGCAGACGCCGTACCGCTGCTTTGGGGAGGAGCCTGCTTCCCGGCCAGACTCCTCAGTCTGCCGGTTCAAATCACCACTGCCACTCCGTTACTATGGCGATATGTGGTGACGTTCACTGCCGACATCGACGCCCTACTGCCATTGGAAAACAGAGGGTGATGGCGGGAGTTGTGGTTTCGTATGGTAATATTATCTGTGTTATAGTATAAACAACGCACTACCACCTGCAACACGTGGGCTAACGCAAGTTAGTCAGCTCCCTCCAACTCACTTTATCCTGTCTGACCAGCGCCTTACTCACTGACACTGATTTCAAGCTAATTAGCTTCATTTTAGTGATAGAGAAGGAGTAGAGAAGAGAAAAAATAAAGAAATAAAAGGAGAGAGAAAACCAAAGAAAAAAAAAAGTACGGTAAAACATTTTTACATGTAACAGCCGCCCGGCAGTTACTTCTTTTTCTGGGCCTTTCCTCTGTCAGTCCTGTTAGTGCAGGCAGTGGAAAGGTTAATTCCTTTATTAGGCCTGTGTGTGTATTCCAGCCTTGAATAATGTATCCGTATTAAAAGGCGGGCCTAGCAACTCTGAGGATGTCAATCTGAGGGGTGGATATTGGTTGGAACGCCCCGATGTGTGTGGGACATTCTGTAGATTTGTTGGGGATGGTCGAGTACAACAACACCCACATTTGGAAACTGCACTATTACAGTGGGTTAGGGAACAATGTGCAAATAAACTGATTGTTAATTATTGCCGTTTACGCGAACAGGCTTTTGTAATTGCATAAGAACATGGTATCGAAACAGCAGAATTCCAGCGCTCTGATAAGTGGATATCAAACTTTATGAACCGTAACAAGCTACAGTATCTGTGAGAAAAGTTACACACATGGGTCAAGCAGACAATGAAACGCTAGAAGGAAAAGGCACAAATCGCACATGACTATTTGGACAGCGTCCCTTCAGTAACAGCAGATTTAGACGCTGACCACATTTACAATATGGATGACACCTGAATATATTGACATGTTAAGCTCTTCAACCGTAGACTTTGTTGGCAACAAAAATGTGGATGCTAGCCACTGTGGTGCTACTAAAGCTCGCTTTACCGCTGTGTTGTGTGTTAATGCTGCTGGCAGTGTGACAAAAACTATGATAATCCTTAAAGGATTAAAAAATGTTCAGAAAGTTAAAGTACCAAAAAATATTTTACGGTATTTAATAAGGGATAAAGGACATAACAGTATGAACTGATGCTTTTGTAGATTCAAAATTTGTTTGGACAGCGACCATCTCAATTATTCAATATAGAGAAATCTGTATTGTTCATGGATGAATGCTCAGCACACAAGACCGAGTTGTGTGAGGCATTTCAGCGTAGGAAAACAGTTGTGAAACTTATCCCCCCTAAAACAACATGCTATCTACAGCCATTAGATGTAGCAATGAATGGTTCATTCAAAAAAGCACTTCGTGCTCAATGGATACAATGGATATACCTAGGAAGGATGATGTTGTGGAAGTGATGACCAAGAGTTTCTCTTATAATTGTTTTGATAATACTAAACGTGCCAGACGGGCAGAGCTTGCTTTTGATGATAGTGGAGAACTTTTATGCGATGAATCCTCTGATCTAGGAACACACTTTGCAAGATTAGAGAGGCTATTAACCCTTCGTTCGAGGTTATGGTGGGATATTACAACCCTTGAAAATTATGTCCGCACTAAATGTATACCAAGAGGACTACGCATAAAAAAGGCCCCCTCTTTTGGCTTCAACAATGCTGATTTTGAAAAAGTTTGGATTCAGACTCTAAATGAATGTTCATTTTAAACTCATCCATCTTATAATTAAGCAGAAAACGAAAGAAATTGCTTTATTGGTTAAAGACATAGAAGCATTGCAGATGAAACTAAAAGTCTTTGAGGAGATGGATAATTTTGAGAGAAATGACCAGATCTTGTCTAAAAATCTAGAATATATGGAAAAAGAATTGATCACAAAAAAGCAGATTAAATTTGAATGCGACAAGCAGGACTATGTCAGAAATCAAATTTATGTATGGCAGAGGAAATCCTATACTGTTAATAGAGGTAGATCTGGAAAACCTCTTTTCACCCCCAGAGATTCGGAGAAAAAATCAAGAAATCCAAACAAATCAATATTAAAAAACAGAGCAGCGGAAATATCAAGCTTTGAATCGGATGCGTCTGAGGGAGAAGGCAGAAATACATCAGTGGCCTTTGATGGTAATACAGAGTCATGGAGATCCAGTAGTAGATTACGAGCGGATTAAAGCCATCCATCTACATCCAATTCTACAGGACAAACCAGCTATTGGCTTCCAATGCAGAAGGATCGTGAGGCAAAAAACGGCTCTGGAAGGGGACGAGGAGATCGAGGAAGAAGCGGGGACATGCGTGGAGCCACGAAAAGAAATATTTTTAAAATCTGAAATTAACAATGTTATTAATATTTCAGGTAAAACGCTGACCCCTGGACAATTATCTCTCCTCAACAAAGGATTGAACTTTGCACCACTCAACAATTTTAGACTTTTCAACGCCATGATTGATTTGCAATGCTTCATACGCAAGTTGTGTCTTAAAAAATTATTTTCTCCAAGAGGTGACGTGGTTCAGGTTTCCTCGGCCTCTCATGCCCCTATTGGGACAGGGGGGGGTCTTGGATCCTGACCCACGCCACACATTAACCTCTTTCAGAGAATTATGTGCCATATCGGATATGGAAGGGTTACTTTTGGAACAAGACAATTTGAGTCCTAATGAAGTCTATGCCTAGCAATTTTTTTGTTAAACAACAAACTCACTTTAAGAGAAAATCTACCTTTATTCCATATACCTCTAAAGGGCCTTATGTTGCCACATTTGAGAGATTAGTGGAGGAAGACCTCAAAAAACTAGCAGAGGACTGTGCACGCAAACCGGCACCCCATGGGAATCTATCAAAAGATGAAAAAATAGAATTATTTAATCTTCAGCAAGACCATACAATTGTTATTAAAAATGCTGACAAGGGGGGTGCAATTGTAGTGCAGTCCTCTGCTGGTTATAGACAGGAGGCTCTAAGACAATTTGGAAAATATAATTGCGTACAAAAAATTATCTGGGGACCCAACAGTCATTTTTAATAAACAACTACAATCTCTTTTAGACACAGGCAAGTTGTTGTGTGTCTTGAATGACAAAGAGTTGGGCTTCCTGTCCTGTCAATATGCCATTGTGCCCATCTTTCACCATCTCCCAAAGATCCATAAGTCACTGACCTGCCCACCTGGCAGGCCCATAGTGGCGAGCATTGGATCTTTGGGAGATGGTGTGTCACGTTATGTGGATGGGTTCCTCCAACCCTTAGTTCAAGCCTTACCTTCCGTTCTTAAGGACTTCAATCATTTGTTAACAGATCTACAACAAGTTAAATGGGAAACCACTTACTGTTGGGCTACGATGGACGTTACGTCCTTGTACAGTAATATTGTACATGAACAAGGATTGTCTGCCATACAACATTTTCTCCACTTATCTGATTTACCCACTACACTTTGCACTTTTTTGTTGACACACAACTATTTTAGTTTTGATTCACACTTTTATTTACAACTTAAGGGCACGGCTATGGGGACCTCCCTTGCACCCTCATATGCCAATTTATTTATGGGGCTTTGGGAATCCACTTTTATTTATGGTGCTTCTAATCACTTTAGACAACACATTAAATATTACAAGAGGTATATAGATGATTTACTTTTTATTTGGGATGGGGACTTTTTTCTTTTGAATCTTTTTTTAACACTTTAAATATGAATGATTATAATTTAACTTTCACTTATGATTTCAACATTCAACAGATTTGTTATTTGGACCTAATGTTGTATGTCGACACCAACAAGACTATACAAACAGACATGTACAGGAGGAAGCCCAATTCACGTAATACATTCCTCATGGCCAATAGTGACCATTCTAGGCCACTAAAGAAGGGTATCTTGAAAGGCCAGTTCTCATGGTTAAAAAGACTGTGTTCAACAGAGGAAGCATTTGAGAAACAGTCTAGAGATCTGTTAACCAGATTCCAAGAGAGGGGGTACCCACAATCACACATTCAGGAAGCATTAGACAGTCAATAACACCAATAGGATAGACCTACTCTCAACTGTGGCAAAAAAAATAAAAAATGATGCACAGGAATAGAGGTTTGAAGGTAGATTGTTTTCAAAATAAAGGTCAATTGGGGCCATTTTTTATTACTCAACAATCCAGACAGGCAGATTCAATCAGACGGATTATCAATAAGCATTGGAATATGCTAAAATTAGATAAAGATCTGAAGCCTATTGTGAGTGATGGACCGAGATTTGAATTTAAAAAGGCCAAGTCATTAGCCAGCTTTCTCTCACCCAGCATGTTTACATCACATCACCAACCACGTATTACTAATATTCCGAGGGGTTTTTACAAATGTGGCCACTGTGTGATCTGTCAGTATGAGATCCCTATCTCTGACATAAACATAGTGAAACCCATCAAGAATATTAAGATTACATCGTTCATCAATTGTAACACATTGTACGGTTTACATTATTCATTGTGGTTGTGGAAAACATTACATAGGCCGCACCACTAGGTCTTTAAAACCAAGAATAATGGAACATGTAAGGGCCATCAAAAAAAGCAATATTATTCATCCTGTTGCTAGACACTTTGTAGATTGCCCTCAGGGAGGTATCTGGGGCTTCTCTTTTTCAGCTGTTGAGCATGTTCCTATGCCCCGCGGTGGGGAGACAGGTTGAACATGCTCAACAGGCGAGAGATGTTCTGGATATTCAGTATGGACACACTTTTCCCATCTGGAATTAACCAAGATTGGGAATTGATTCATTTTCTTTAAAATTCATTACATTTAATAAATATGTATTTAATTATAGGTTTTCTTTTTTAAGTATTTAAGCATATGTTTCTATCTCTGTTTAGCAATTTATCTTTAGATTAACGTGTATTATCAATTATGGGTGTGTTTACACATTATAAAGATTTTTGTATTTAGTATTATTACACATTTCATTCATGAAATATAGTTCACATAATTAGGTCATCTTGTATAAATTATTGATTTAATATTTAATATTTAAATTTATTAACATATATTCTTTAAGTATGAGGTTTATATTAATTTAATTAAGTAATATATATGCTTGATTCACGTGGTATTAGCAGTATCATTTGTATTATAAGGATTGTGTATTTTAGTATCATACATTTCATTCATGAAATAGAATTTACATAATTAGGCTATCATGCATACATTCATTGACATAGTATTTAAATTTAATAACATATATTCATTAAGCATGATGCTTATACTAATTTAATGAAGTAACATACATGGTTGATTCATGTGTTGTTACTGGCAGTATCAATAACATTCATGTGTATGTGTTATCACATGTTTCACCTTTTTCACCATTGGGGGTTTAAGTGTGTTTTTTCATAGATCATATATTTTCTTTTAGTTAATATTTAGTCTATATCATCTATGTTTCATTATATCATTAATATAATCATTCGTGTCTTTTCTTTTTATTTTTTGTAAAATTGTTTGTGTTTTTAAAAAAATACCGATAAAGTTTTTCTTGCTTTGAAGTCTCTGCTTTGCACGGTGTGCTTTTTTGTCCTTCTGGGGCTTTCGTAGTTTGTATTCCGATCGCCATCTTGGTTTTTGGAAGGAGGCTCTGGGTGTAAGGGAAGCATCGGACAAGGTAGAAACTCTGTAAGTGGGTGGATAGTTGGGGTTTTTTAACACTGTTATTCTCCTTTTTCATGTGCGAGATTGTGGAGTGTGTTTTAGCCTATAGGCACCCGTAATTACACCTGACCACGTGATCGGGGGGGTGAATTTTTGGCGCGAACATACTTCCGCATTCCAGCATCTATAAATGAGTGATTCATGCACACTAAGGTTACTCTTTGACAAAGCGCTTTGACAGCGCGAAACGCCTTAGAGAACCTATCTGTTTGTAGCCCGTTCTACTTACGCATTAGATTAAAGCATTTTCTAACTTGCCACAAGCCTCCAGCCCTTTATTTTTTCTAGCTGTGCTCCACCATTCTTCTCTACTTAGTTGAGGTTTTGTCTGGCTCTAAAACAAATGAAAGTGCAGACGAAGATGATGATGACGACGTAGAAAGTGAAATTTCTACCGGTACCAGTACAGATGAAAATATGCATGCATTGTTCAAAAGTGATGACGAATTGGAATTCAAAGGCTTTGAAAGCTCATGAACATTTTATCAGACAATGTACCATATGGACTATGGTACCGTACATACATTGGTTACTTGGTATTAGACATTTTGAAATGACAGTTTACTTATTTGATGTTACCGTAATTAAAAAAAAAGTTCTGATATGAGTTACATGAACATTTTACCAGACAGTATATGGTATATACTGTATGTACCCGCACCTGGTTATATAAAAAAAATTTGAATTGTCACAGTTTGATTAAACTGCTGTTACTTTTTTGACATTTAAAAAAACAATCTACATGAGCTAATAAATCATTTACTTACAAGAAAATAGAGCACTCTTTATTTGTTATGGCTTAGCACTTTAAAATCATTGGGAGGGGCTCTCTGCATCCTACAAAGTGATATAAGCGACTACAGTATTACAGCCCTGGGCTGTAATTCAGGGTAAGAATGAATACCAAAAACCCAGGTTTTTCCGTTTTACGGCCCTGGGCGGCTTTACGGAAAACTCTGGTAGCAAGACCATAGAAATGGGTCTTAAAAGATAAGGAATATAGGATTAACGATAGTTACTTAGGGCTCTATGCAGTAAGCGCCGAAAAAGTGCAATCGCCAAGTGTTCCCTGTCGGCATGATTTTGCAGATTTTCCCTCGCCGTATGCAATAAGAGCCAAATCCCTGGCGAATCAAGCCGAAAACACTTGTTGCCACTATGGCGATGATTTGCCGATCAGACACAGGTGTATTGGCGAGCATGGCGAGGGCGTGTTATGTTCGTCAATTAAACTTGTTTCTGAATCTGCTGAAGCAAGCATGTTCTTGATTGAGCGGCCCATTTAAAGGCAGTGAGTATTTCTATTCATTCTCTGTGTTGTTGGGAGAGAGAGACAGAGCTGGGCGATGTGCATATTTAATATTGAGAGAGTTGCTGTGTATTGTGATTTGTTTGTCCTGTGTTGTTTTGTTAACATCTTGTTGTTGTTTTCAGTTTGTAAGTGTTGTGCGATTGTGTTTAAATTTCTTTTCTGTTCTTTGTGAGTGCTATAGGTATGGCCGAGAGGCGTGGGAAGAGTGATGCTGGTGTGAGTGGTACAGGTAGTCGTGTGAGTACGCGTCTGAGTGAACGTGGGAGTCAGGGGAGTGGTGTTGCTGTGAGTGCGAGTGGTGTTGCTGTGAGTGCGAGTGGTGTTGCTGTGAGTGCGAGTGGTGATGGTGGTGGGGTGTCTGGTGGTGGTGGTGTGGTGTCTGGTGGTGGAGCGCTTTTGGAGTCTCTTCCATTGGAAGGAGAGTCCAGTCAGCAGCAGCCAAGCTCTGTGGTTGGACGTGGTCGGAAGAAACGTGTGGAGCGGCCATGTAATCCTCATTTCAATGATGAGGAAAACAGAGTTCTTGTGACAGGGATTTTGGAGCACCATGACCATCTGTATGGGCATTTAGTAGGTAAGTCAATCTTTGCATTGATTGTTCAAATACTTTTTCTCGTATCTGATGTCACGTGTTAATAGAAAACTAATAATCTGTATTGTCTATCAATTATAGTAGATTGTTACACACATAATCCTTCATTGTTTACACCGAACATAAGAATCCTTAAAATATGATTTTCTATGTTCATTGAACATTCACGCAAGCTTCCTTAGCTTTGTATGTCTCCACATAAATGCTCATGTGCCACACATATTCAACCGAAACCAGCATGTTATCTATCTCTTTCAACAGTTAGCAGATTTTTTATGTATTCGTCATTAAATTAAATATTAACTTAACATAATTGTTATGTATTTGAAGGACGGACAAGTTCAGCCGTGAAGAAAGAAATGTGGGATCAAATTAGATTGTCTGTGTCTGCGTGTTGGAATCAGGAGCCACACGAATTGTAGGAAGAGATTTGATGATATCAAGGCGAATCTCAAAAAAAAATCCAAGCACAACGGATGCATGCTTATGGCACTGGAGGCGGCCCGCCAGCACCAGCTCTAACGTTAACTCCATTGGAGGAGCAGATGCGTGAAAAATTTCTTCCGGCCGTCGTGGAGGGTTTGCCAGGGGACAGATATCGGAATCCACCAACATCAATTCCCACCAGGTGAAAAATCTTACTGTACTACACGTGTCGTATCAAAATGTTTAGATCAATATTCCAGCCAAAATGTAATAAATAAAAAAAAATATAAACATAGTTTATATCAGCTTGGTGATGATATTTCATATATATATATATATATATATATATATATATATATATTAGATATATATTATATGTGTATGCTCATGTGCATTTATTGGCCCTGCAATCCTGCCTTACACCATTATTAGCTAGCACACACCACTTGAACTGCAGGAAGGGATGTGTAATGATATACCAAATAGCACACACTGCCACCTTTTACTTTACAAACCATTCCACATCTTTCCCCTATAGGTTTAAGCTTCAAGTATGGTCACAGCTTGGAGCACACACAGGGTTAACATGCATACCCACTAAACACACCCACAGTCATCCTTTGTCACATTAATGGGTGTCATCACTGTGTTCTTGGTTAGTGTTTATGTGAACAATCCATAATTCACTATTTGATGTATCTGTCGATCTATATATAGATAGAATATATGTATATATTTGTGTATCTATGTAACACCTCTAAACAGGCCCTAACTGCATAATAAAGTCCTGCCTGTACTATTGTCAAGTGAAAGGCGAACATTATGAACTTTCACACAGACATTCCATATTTTGTTATTAATGCTCTGTTTTTGTTCATGTTGCCTCATGTGAGCAGAAATACCAATATGTACCATATAGAATTAAATTGTGTTCATATTTAGCCAACTTTATATTGTAATTACGCTCATGTACCTGTGTGTGAAAACAACTTCAACTAATATGTTATCATAGCATAGAGGTGAACAGAGGGGGTGGTGGGGGGAAAAGAGGCAGCTCAGGGGGTTATGGTGGGGTGAAGTGTTGGGGGAGGGGGTAGAGGTGGTAGAAGGTGACAACGTGAAGCTAAGTTCATGACAGTCATTTTAAATGCTAATTATATGACTACTTTTAACAACCATTACACGATATATTGCAACGTAGCTTAGTCAGAGCAACCAAATGGTTTCTCTCCTGTGTGAAGTCTCTGTTGTTGAACAAGATTTGGCTTAAACGAAAACATTTTCCCACGAGAGCAAACAAATGGTTTCTCTCCTGTATGAATTGTCTGATGTTGAACAAGAATAGAGCTCAGAGAAAAATATTTCCCACATTCAGAGCAAATAAATGATTTCTCTCCTGGGTTAGATTTTTGATGCCTAACAAGTTGTGAGTTCTTGGAAAAACATTTCCCACATTTAGAGCAAGAGAATTGTATTGCGGCATAGTGGAGCGGAGAGCAGAACCATCACTTCCGGCGGCGGACGTCGTTCTGGAAGAAGAGGTTCCGGTGGGGAGCCCAACCCAAGATGGCGACGGTGAGACCGCGAGATTGATGACATCACTTCCGGCGGACACTGCGGAACCGGATGGAAGATGGCCGCGTCCTCGCGACCAACCAGCTGTACCAGATAGCCTGGATTCGGGAAGAGCTGGCAGGCCCTGCGGAAGCCTGGGAGCAGCGAGACGGGAGAACCGGAGGGCCAGTCCGATAGCACCGGGAAAGGTAGCGAGAAGTTGGGGGTGCAGCCCCGCGGATGCCGGCAGTGTTTCCCTATGTCCAACCCCCGGCCATAGTTAAAGCCCCTGCCCCTGTCACTTTTTCCTATGGGTCCCAATCCAGCCAAGGGTTGTCTGGGGAGTCCCGAGCCACTTCGGAAGAACAGACTGCGGAAAACTTGGACTGGGGCGAGTGTTTTACGTTGGATGATGGGTCGGGAGGGGGTGTGTAGACGCGACAAGTGTCTGGGTCCAGCGAGTGTACCAGTATCGCAAGTGTTCCCAGTAGGCCCAAAAGGTTAGGGTCCCACTCCAGATCTACTGGCACCTCCGGGATATCCTCTGGCGGGGAGTTAGAAGACTGTAGCGGTACCATAGGATGCTAGGGAGAGAGAGGCCAGGTGGTGGGCGCCCAAATTCGAAGGGTATGAGGCCTGGCTGGATCGCACCCATTTCATATTACGCCGAAAAGGGGTGGTGGACTACTGGTGGGGAGTAGGGCAATTCACCAAAGAGGAACGGCTGGAAGAGCTTAGGCTAAGGTGGCATGACATCAATGCGGGGGTAGTGGATCCCAAAGGGTCAGGTAGATTCAGGGACCCCATAGAACCGGATGAACCTTTATCATGGGTGTTGCCGGGCAGAGCAGGCAACGCCAGGCTGATCAGGAATAGCAGGGCTGAAAGGGTCATAATTACAGAGTATAAGAAATCCCATGGGTTGGAGTACCCTTATGTCCCGTAGCCCTTAATGCAGGAGATAGAGGACCAGAGGCATGGATAGTTACGGGAAACCATTGAGGAATACATCATGACCAAAGGTGGTGGGTATGCTGGGTTCAAAACGGAGGAGAGGATAACTCAATTAATGAGGGTATGGAGCATTGGGCGCAATGTTTTCATGCACAGGGTAGAATATAGGCCGGAGAGTGGGCTACCCAGGGAATATAGTGTGACGGTCAAGGATATCGCTGGCCAGGAATTAAAGAAGCCAGATCCCAGGCACTATTATTAGGAAGATACTGGGGAGTACTCTTTAGGAGCAGTGCGGTCTGCGGGTCAGCAGGCACTGGTTGAGACTGTTATTATGTAAAATATCATGAGAACTGTATATGTGAAATTTGTATCATGTGTTATGTTTTGCACTGCTGCCTGGAAGATCTGACAAATTTAGGTCCCAGACGGGGAGTTGGGATTCACCAGGGGGAGAATGTAGCCTTGTTTAAAAATGGTATACAGTTCTCTCATGCTGGCAGTAAGCCTGGTAAATATACAGGATTGCCAGCATCAATCATGGAGGTTTGCCTTCACACCCTGGTGAGGTGTCATATGTACATCAGGGGAGTGGTAACATACCTTGTGTCCATTGTTAGTGACACAGGAGGTGGAGCTATTCCCTTTGTTATAGAAGACACAACACTGACCAAAGTTAGTGTGTCTACTAGTGGTTCAAGTTCCAAGTTCAAGAGTGGTTGGAGAATGATCTAATGTTACAGCAGTAAGGCTGACAGGCACAAAGAAAGTGCATACACTGTGTCCAGGGACCTGGCACAGGGGGGTGATCTCTTTAAGGGGAGAGGTGATCCAACTCCATTGGGAGGGCAGATTCTTCTGAAGGAGAGTGCTGTAAAAGAATGAGCGGCTGAGCTGACTGCTGCGAGGGGCAGTTGCCTGAACCATCAATAAAGATGCCCCTGTTCAACAACACCCTCATGTGTGAGTCTGGAATTACTCAGCAGAGGAAGGCACCATGGAGGAGGTCCTCATCAGAACCATTCCCCTGCAGAAGTAGGAATCCTGATGAGGTGGAGGCGCTGCACCAACAGTATGTAGGACTCAAGCACACTACCTCAGCTGCCTGTCGGGCTGACATTCCCCCTACCAACATCATGCGGGAGACTCAGGAGTCCTGTAGCCAACAGGTGCACCACCACACACATCCATGTAATGGGGACCGGTTAGACCACAGGGGCAAATCTGAGATTGGGTGGGTCAGGAGGGTCCAGAAACACCGTTATACATGTAAATGGAATATGACATTCACTTAACTCTTGTTAAGTATGAGATTTTTCACCTTGAGTATTCTAATGTTTAGTGTCATGTTCTGTTCATGTTCAGCGGGCTGTTACAAGTGCTATGGATGTAGCATTTCCAACAGTTTAAATACTGGAGACAAATTTTATCACCCCAGAAGTGGCAAACTGTTCACTATAAAATGTAGAAAGGAAGGAATGGTCACTACTTCCTAGAGCACCAAACACAAGCGTAGTGAATTAAAAGTTCTTTATTGCAAAAAGCTGGACATCATGAAAAAAGCTCTGACGCGTTTCATCCCGTGCAAGGGACTTTATCAAAGATACTTGTTTCAGATACCAGACACATATATATAGGAACAAACAAAATCTGATTGGCCTACTCCAAAATCAGACTCAGCAGATGTCAATCATCACAGTGAGTGGAAACTCCAATGTGTGGTATATTAACCTCTGCTAGTCTGGTAAGAAACATACAAACATATACATACAATAGACAATGTATATACAAAAATTACAATATGATTTAAAAACAACGAAACATGATGACAAGCATAATAATGAAAATTAGATATTCCATGGACATCCAAGAAGAATACAAATGTATGATATATAAATATATGAAAAATATAAAAAAAATACAAAAAATTCATGACTTGTTATTATTGAATTTTAATTTTAATGACTGTTATTATTTTGATCATCTAATGGATACATAAAGAGAAATCCTGAATATGAAAAAATCATAAATGTAAAATATAAACTCAATAGGTAACCACATATATGTTATTCCACATTAATCCAAAAGAAAATGTTTCAGATCCCAATCTGAATTCATTCCAAAAGGGTGAAGGGAGTTAAGCATGTATATCCAGTACATTTCTCTTTTATTTAACCTGTTCTCTCTGTTGCCGCCTCTTGGGTGATGGGGTATATGTTCAACGGCAGTAAAGGAAAAATTACCAATGCCTCCCATTGGACATTGGGAGAAATGCCTGGATACTGGATGTATTAGATCATGCTTTTTTATTAAACGGGTATGTTCAGCTATACGTAAGCTCAAGGATCTAATTGTGCGGCCCACATATTTGTGGCCACAAGCGCACGAGAGAACGTAAACCACATAAGATGTATTACAGTTTAAAAAGTTATTGATGTTGAACTTCTTTTTATCATTGGAATACATGATGAATTTTGCTGGCAATGCATATTGGCACATAGAACAATTTGCGCAGCTGAAGAAACCTTTAGGTATATTTGTGATTCTTGGGCTTTTTCTATTTGAGTCAAACAGACTGGGAGAAAAATGTGAGGCCAGGGTTTTGGCCTTGCGAAAGGTAAACCTTGGACCACTAGACAACGAAGGACCAATATCTTCATCTAGCAAGAGTGTATGCCAATGTTTTTGTACAATTTTAGAAATTGATGATGACTGAACTATACGTAGTTACAAAAAATGGACTCTGTGTGGAATTATTGAACGTATTATTTGATTTTTTAGAGTTTTTTGAGTTTTTATTCTGGAGACAGTTTTTTGAATGAGATTATCTCTATCCATGGAATCTGCTCTCGTAAAAGCAGCGTCTATGTCATTAGTTGAATAACCTCTGGCCTTAAATCTGTCAGACATTTCTTTTGATCTTGACAGAAAAGTATCTTTAGTTGAACACAATCTTTTCAGTGTCATAAATTGAGATCCAGGAATATTCCTTATCAATGAGCGGGGATGACAACTCCGCACATTGAGAAGCATATTCCTGGAGTTCTCCTTTCGATAAACATCGGTCTGAATTTTCATCCCATTGTCAACGTACAGTGTTAGATCTAAATAATTTATATAATTCATATTGTGCTCAAAATTGAATTTAATATTATAATCATTAGTGTTTAAATAGTGAATAAAGGAAATAAGAGTGTTCTCATCACTATAAAAGAACGTATTACCTGTACCACTACAAATATAGTATATATGATCAAATGTCCTTGTGGACTGTGCTATATTGGTAAGAGTAACCGGATGCTCAAAACTAGATTTATTGAGCACAAGAGCAAAATTAATAATCGTGCGGAAGACACAGCTCTTATTAGACATTGCTCTGAGTTTAGTCATCCTATTTCATCACTTAAATTAATGGGCATTGAGCACATTAAAAAAGCGAGGGCAGGATTGGAGAAGGATGTCTTATTATTGCAACGTGAATCATTTTGGATTCACACACTGGATACGGTATTCCCTAATGGATTAAACGATTTTATATCATTAGGATGTTATATTGAGGAAAGATAAAAATACTATTACCTTAGGTTGCTGCCACTGCCGGCTGTATTGGATAAATAGTAAATCTGTCAGGTCAGTATGTCGCTGGATCATTGTTGTCTTATAAATTGTCAAAACCAACCTTTCTTTTAATGTTTAATATTTATCACTTTTCATGGTAAAATGGTGTATTAACAGCTTGTTTATGCAGTGTTGTGCTGATCCATCACCTTATTTTTTCTCTCTTATAATATCGTGGACTTTCAAAATTTGAAGATACCTCCCTCAGCTGAACAACAGAAAAAAATGACATACGGAAGGACCTACTGCGCATGTGCGCATTTGAAACGCATGATGATATTGCGTTCCAGCTACTGAAAACTAGAAATCTCGCATGAGAGGGAGATAGATCGAGCGTCCAGCTACTGAGCATATGGAACGCGTGAGGACTCTGCGTTCCAGGAAGGAATGATGATGTCACAAAGTTGGCGACTAAGGAGGACGAGCTGAAACCTACTGCGCATGTGCGCGCTTGAAACGCATGATATTGCGTTCCAGCTATAGAAAAGAGGAAATCGCGCATGACAAGTTTGAACGTCCAGCTACCACGCATGTGCGCACATGGAACGCATGAGGACTCTGCGTTCCAGGAAGTAAAGATCTGGAATGATGATGTCATAAAGATGGCGACTAAACCGAAGAACCAGGAAGAGGGAGTACACGATTTCTACAGAAGGATGTACAGCTGTTGGGGATTACCCACTAAAGTATGCACACTGAGCATTGGCTCACGGGACTGATCATGCACATGAACTACATCTACACTGATTAGACAGGTTGCACTATGGGGGTTATGGGGCACTATATAACTGTTGATGGGATATATTTTGTTTAAGCCATTGTCACTTGAGAAAGACATCCACGGTCGAAACGTTGTGTGTTGGCTCAATAAATGAGTTTTCTTTTGCTAAAATCCGTTGTGCCCTCTGTTCCTTCTTCCATAGTGTCATGTTCTGACACTTATTTCAATGCAACATAATTAAATTACCCATATCACATTACCTAGTGTTTCATGTGTAACCATGCTGTAAAATGGTTGCAGTCATCTCTCCTGCTGACAATAAGGCCTGGTAAGTTATGGGCATGCCAGCAGTAATTATGGAGGTTTGCCCTCACACCCTGGTGAGGTGCCCTATGTATGGATGGGAGTGGTCATGTGCTCTGCATCCATGATTAGTGATGTCAGAGTTGTGCCAGCCCCCAGAGGATACATAAGGCCCAGCACTGTTCAAAAGTTAGTTGTTGCTGAGTAGTTAGAGTAGAGTTCAGTAGGTTGGTGGTAGAAGGAACAATCTGAGTGCAGACTTGGAAGGATACAGCTTATGACACTGTGACCAGGGACCTGGCACAAGGACTGTCTCCCTACGAGGAGATAGGTGATCCCCATTTAAGTAGAGGCTACCTTTCAAAGGGAAGTGCAGTGAACATGAGCGGCTAAGTACACCCACTGTGAGGGGCAGCTGGCCCGCCGCAAGCAATAAAGATGATCCTGTTAAACTATACCCTCATGTGTAAGTGTGGAGTGATTACACAGAGGAGTGCACCACAGAGGAGTTCCTCACCAGGACCATCCACAAGCGGACGCTGGGATCCTGATGAGGTGGAGGCGCTGCACTGGATATAGATAGGACTCAAGCACACTACTTCAGCTACCTGTCTGGGTTGGCAATCCCCACACAACACCATGCGGGAGACTCAGGAGTCCTGTTGCCAACAGGTGCACCACCAGACACTACTACACTGTAATGGGCACTGGTTAGACCACAGGGGCCAATGTGAGATTGGGTGGGTCAGACCGGTTCACAAAACCCGTTACACTTTATTAGGCCTGTGTGTGTATTCCAGCCTTGAATAATGTATCCGTATTAAAGGTCGTGCCTAGCAACTCTGAGGATGTCAATCTGAGGGGTGGATATTGGTTGGAACGCCCCCCTGATGTGTGTGGGACAATCTGTAGATTTGTTGGGGGTGGTCGAGGACCACAACACCCACATTTGGAAACTGCACTATTACAGTGGGTTAGGGAACAACGTGCAAATAAACTGATTGTTAATTATCGCCGTTTACGCGAACAGGCTTTTGTAGTTGCATAAGAACATGGCATCTATCGAAACAGCAGAATTCCAGTGCTCTGATAATTGGATATCAAACTTTATGAACCGTAACAAGCTATCTGTGAGAAAAGTTGCACACATGGGTCAAGCAGACAATGAAACGCTAGAAGGAAAAGGCACAAATCGCACATGACTATTTGGACAGCGTCCCTACAGTAACAGCAGATTTAGACGCTGACCACATTTACAATATGGATGACACAACTGTATATATTGACATGTTAATCTCTTCAACCGTAGACATTGTTGGCAACAAAAATGTGGATGCTAGCCACTGTGGTGCTACTAAAGCTCGCTTTACCACTGTGTTGTGTGTTAATGCTGCGGCTGTGTGTAGTCAGTCTCAACAAAGAAAGCATAAGTCGTGCTTTTGAATGCTGTGGAATAGCACCCCATGGGCAGACAGTGAAAGACAAACTGTTGAACACACGCTGAGTTGAGGTTTTGTCTGGCTCTAAAACAAATGAAAGAGCAGACGAAGATGATGATGATGATGTAGAAAGTGAAATTTCTACCGGTACCAGTAGAGATGAAAATATGCATGCATTGTTCAAAAGTGACAAATTGGAATTCAAAGGTTTTGAAAGCTCATGAAGATTTTATCAGACAATGTACCATATGGACTATGTTACCGTATATACATTGGTTACTTGGTATTAAAAATTTTGAAATCTCAGTTTACTTATTTGATGTTACCGTCATTTAAAAAAAGTTCTGATATCAGTTACATGAACATTTTACCAGACAGTATTTGGGCTATGGTATATACCCTCACCTGGTTATATTAAACATTTTGAAATGTCAGTTTGATTAAACTACCATTACTTTGACATTAAAAAAAAAAAAATCTACATGAGCTAATAAATCATTTACTTACTACAAGAAAATAGAGTATACTCTTTTTACTTATGGCTTAGCACTTCAAAAACATTGGGAGGGGCTCTCTGCATCCTACAAAGTGATAACTGACTACAGTATTACAGCCTTGGGCTTTTATTCGGTCCAAGAATGAAGACCAAAAACCCAGGTTTTTCCGTTTTACAGAAAACCCCGGTAGTAAGACCATAGAGATGGGTCTTAAAAGATAAGGAACATAGGATTAACAATAGTTACTTAGTGACAGAACAGTGTTTTCTAAAACCACAGTAAAAATTGCTAAAGGAAGACACTGTGTTCTAATGTTGTTGATTAACCAAGAGCATTTTGGGCTGTCACTGAGAAAAACAGGTGATTACTACAGTATGTTAAGACTGTTGGAAGAAAATCTAGAGTGTATTTGAATGTGTAGATTCCGAACTATTAAACACCAAGGTAAAAATAGCCAGGCTAAGGATTCTGCACTCAATTCTATATTAAACTTTAAAGGGGATGAGACCGCTCATCCGTTAATATACATCAGAATGAATATCAAAAAATAGGCAGGTGCTTATAAGGGACAGAATAATATATTCTTAACAGTGTGATCCGGAGAGGATCAGAAAGAGTCCCAATTTTGTATAGCACTCAGTGCCGGAAACCGGTGAACTGGATAGCAGTGATCCTACAGGAAAATTACCTGTATATGGAGTTAATAGCCAGCCCTACGGGAACCGAAATTAGACTGACAAAAGATGTTTTCTATAGTCTCCGAGTAAATTGAGAAAAGAACCAAACTGTGGACTATTTGATATATATTGGAAAGTGGGACATTTATCTGTACCCATCTAATGAAGAAAATCTTCACCGCCATGGGCTCTAACTTGGCACCAACTGGGGGTTTTGGACCAAAAACGTTAAGTCTCTTTTCTGTGCCAGTGACCTCTGGAAGAAAATCCTGACATACTGCATGGTTAGAACCTTTGAAAGAACAGATCATCATTTGAAGATATGTATAAAAATAAATTGTGCTGCAATGGAAAATTACAGGGGGTACTACGATGAAGATGTATTAATGGAACAAGAAAAAAAATAATATACTCAATGAAGCATGTGAAAAGGCAAAATATAAATGGGGTGTACAGCTGCAAGTGCCATCGGCGATGCGAATCCTCTCAGACCATCTACCCTCGCCCACTGACAGAAGAACACCTGCCATACCACCCGCGGCACCCAGGAGTATAGCTGCAAATGCATCCCGATTGCGATCCCAGACATGACGCAAAATGACTCCTCGCAGAGCATACAGGAGAAGCAGAGTAGATGTGGCCAGACTAGCCCTTCTCATTTTGAAACAACGTCAGTTATGAGCTGTACCTTGACTGGTACAAACAAGTTAATTATGATGGCAAGAAAGTAATTTACGAATAACTTATGGAAGAAATCCAACGTCATTTCAATATAACCCCGCTTATTTTCCAAGCCGTAAAAGACAACACATGCCTTTGAGGCAAAAAAGTGTGCTTGCCTGGAATACCAATGCGCTGGGAATGTTTTACAAAGAGTATAATAAAAAAAAGTTGTGTTATACTGCTGCGGCCGAGTTTATTCGAGCATTTGCCCGTTCTCGGCCGCAGCAGTAGCCTGGCGCGCGCCGGAGGGTGACGGGCGCGCGCCGAAGCAGCGGAAGAGCGCCCTCCGATCGGGGCGCTCTCCCTCCCGCTGCCGGGTCCGCCGGAACCCCCTGCCGCCGTCCCCTACATCGCGGGAGCCCTGGACGCGCGTGCAGGGGGCGCAGGCTCCCGATGACGCGTGACCGTGCGTCACGCCGAGGGGCGGCCACTAGCAAGCCGGGAAATCTCCCGGCTTGCGGATCTGGCCGATGAGCAATAAAGTGTGTCGGTAGTGTATAAAGTTTTCATTGATTAATGTTAATGTTTCTTTTATGTTTTGCATGTCTGGAGCCGGGCGAAGACAACGCACAGGAAACACACACATTGGCGCTGGACAGAAATCCTGCAATATTACAAGGTAATGAACTGTACTCCATGCCATGCTTTCTCCACCATAGCCCCCCAAAACTCAGAATTGCGTAATGTATTCAGTGTAATGTAAAGTGATATTGTAGTCATAATGTACAGCAAGTACTGTACTCCATGTAGTTGAGACAATCTAAATTAGATTTGGTGTCATTTGGGTATATCACATTCAAGCAGCTGGGATATTTCTGGGAGACTCTACGCACCACATCAAATGGCTGGTGTACTCACAAGCACACCCATACAGATGAAAAAAGGAGACAATGAAGAGTGATGCAAGCAATTGTGATATGAACAAATCTCATATTGACAATATCAGTTTGATAAATATTTCTCCGGAAATCTCCAGTGAGAAAGAAATAACTTCACAGGAAGAAAATAGAAAAGAAATAGAAAAGTGGATCAGAAATGGAGAGTCCATCAAATCAAAATAAAAAAAGATTTTCTTCAATCATATGTAGCCATGCTGTAAAATGGCTAACAGTCATCTCTCCTACTGACAGTAAGGCCTGGTAAGTTGTGGGCATGCCAGTAGTAATCATGGACGTTTGCCCTCACACCCTGGTGAGGTGCCCTATGTGAGGATGGGAGTGGCTACATACTCTGAGTCCACTATTAGTGACATCAGAGATGTGCCCGCCCCCTGACGATATAAGGCACAGCACTGCTCAAAAGTTAGGTTCGGTTCTGCAATGTTATGCAAGGAGTAAAAGTTGTTGGTGTAGTTAGACACTGCAAAGTGATGAGACTGTGACCAGGGACCTGGCACAGGAAAGACATCCTTGCGGGGATAGGGAATCCCCAAATCAAAGACAGAGATATACCTTTCATAGGGAAGCAGCTGAATAATTATGTGTGGCTAGAAGATCACTGTGAGGGGCAGTTAGCCCACAACCGTCAATAAAGATGTTCCTGATTAAAGATACTCTCGTGTGTAAGTGTGGAGTCATTACACCGAGAGGGGCACCACGGAGGAGTTCCTCACCAGGACCATCCCCAAGCGACAGAAGAGATCCTGATGAGGTGGAGGCGCTGCACTGGATATAGGTAGGACTCAGCACACTACCTCAGCTGCCTGTCTGGGTTGGCAAATCCCCACACACCATCATGCGGGAGACTCGGGAGTCCTGTTGCCAACAGGTGCACCACCAGACATCACACTGTAATGGGGACTGGTTAGACCACAGGGGCCAATATGAGATTGGGTGGGTCAGGCCAGTGCAGAAAACCCGTTACACATACATGCCACAAAAAAAATGCCCAAATGATAAATGGGATATTAGTTGGACGGCATTTGTTAACTTTTATTTTGACGTACATCTAAAAAGGTAAAATTTCAATAGAAACTATACAGCACTTGGGGGTGGGGGGGTGAGAATGTTTTGCTTGTAGTAAAAAATAAGGAACAAGTCAGCAGTAGACCGCCAAGTCTAAAACAAGCCGCTGATGATTCTCAGAAAAAGGCAATCAATTAATAGTTGCTTTGGAAGTTATATGATCCTGTAAAAAAAAAAAAAAAAAAAATTGTTTCAACCTACAATAATACATTATTTATTATGTTAAATGTTTATACCATTCTTTCTATTGCTAAAAATGTCATGTCTTGCTATAAATGCATTGTTTTTGTATTTAATATAGGTCCTGGTACATAAAGGGTAGAGGTGACAAGGGAGCGGGACACCATGCACATGTAAGAGAAAAGAGAACACAAAAATAGTATGTAACCATGCTGTAAAATGGATTACAGTCATCTCTCCTGCTGACAGTAAGGCCTGGTAAGTTATGGGCATGCCAGCAGTAATTATGGAGGTTTGCCCTCACACCCTGGTGAGGTGCCCTATGTATGGATGGGAGTGGTCACAGGCTCTGACTCCATGGTTAGTGATGTCAGAGGTGTGGCAGCTTCCAGAGTGTACATAAGGCACAGCACTGTGTCTAAGAGTTAGTTCTGAGAGGAGTTGTGTGTGTGTTGCTGGAGGAGGAGTGAGAGTTATGTTATAGTAGCTGAATAAGAAGACTGTGTCCAGGGACCTGGCACAGAGTAAAGACATCCCGGCTGGGATAGGGAATCCCTATTTAAGGAGAATTACACCTTGTAAAGGGAAGTGCTGTAACAATGGAGGGCTATTGTGGAGGGCAGCATGGCCCACAGTCCAATAAAGATGCTCTTAAATACAAACTCTCTCGTGTACATGTGTGGAGTGATTGTACAGAGAGGAGCACCACAGAGGAGTTCCTCGCCAGGACCATCCCCAAGTGACCGAAGGGACCCTGATGAGGTGGAGGCGCTGCACTGGACCTAGGTAGGACTCAAGCCACTACCTCAGCGGCCTGTCTGGACGGGTCCTCCCCATACACCATCATGCGGGAGACTCAGGAGTCCTGTTGCCAACAGGTGCACCACCAGACACTACTACACTGTAATGGGCACTGGTTAGACCACAGGGGCCAATGTGAGATTGGGTGGGTCAGACCGGTTCACAAAACCCGTTACACTTTATTAGGCCTGTGTGTGTATTCCAGCCTTGAATAATGTATCCGTATTAAAGGTCGTGCCTAGCAACTCTGAGGATGTCAATCTGAGGGGTGGATATTGGTTGGAACGCCCCCCTGATGTGTGTGGGACAATCTGTAGATTTGTTGGGGGTGGTCGAGGACCACAACACCCACATTTGGAAACTGCACTATTACAGTGGGTTAGGGAACAACGTGCAAATAAACTGATTGTTAATTATCGCCGTTTACGCGAACCGGCTTTTGTAGTTGCATAAGAACATGGCATCTATCGAAACAGCAGAATTCCAGTGCTCTGATAATTGGATATCAAACTTTATGAACCGTAACAAGCTATCTGTGAGAAAAGTTGCACACATGGGTCAAGCAGACAATGAAACGCTAGAAGGAAAAGGCACAAATCGCACATGACTATTTGGACAGCGTCCCTACAGTAACAGCAGATTTAGACGCTGACCACATTTACAATATGGATGACACAACTGTATATATTGACATGTTAATCTCTTCAACCGTAGACATTGTTGGCAACAAAAATGTGGATGCTAGCCACTGTGGTGCTACTAAAGCTCGCTTTACCACTGTGTTGTGTGTTAATGCTGCGGCTGTGTGTAGTCAGTCTCAACAAAGAAAGCATAAGTCGTGCTTTTGAATGCTGTGGAATAGCACCCCATGGGCAGACAGTGAAAGACAAACTGTTGAACACACGCTGAGTTGAGGTTTTGTCTGGCTCTAAAACAAATGAAAGAGCAGACGAAGATGATGATGATGATGTAGAAAGTGAAATTTCTACCGGTACCAGTAGAGATGAAAATATGCATGCATTGTTCAAAAGTGACGAATTGGAATTCAAAGGTTTTGAAAGCTCATGAAGATTTTATCAGACAATGTACCATATGGACTATGTTACCGTATATACATTGGTTACTTGGTATTAAAAATTTTGAAATCTCAGTTTACTTATTTGATGTTACCGTCATTTAAAAAAAGTTCTGATATCAGTTACATGAACATTTTACCAGACAGTATTTGGGCTATGGTATGTACCCTCACCTGGTTATATTAAACATTTTGAAATGTCAGTTTGATTAAACTACCATTACTTTGACATTTAAAAAAAAAAAATCTACATGAGCTAATAAATCATTTACTTACTACAAGAAAATAGAGTATACTCTTTTTACTTATGGCTTAGCACTTCAAAAACATTGGGAGGGGCTCTCTGCATCCTACAAAGTGATAACTGACTACAGTATTACAGCCTTGGGCTTTTATTCGGTCCAAGAATGAAGACCAAAAACCCAGGTTTTTCCGTTTTACAGAAAACCCCGGTAGTAAGACCATAGAGATGGGTCTTAAAAGATAAGGAACATAGGATTAACAATAGTTACTTAGTGACAGAACAGTGTTTTCTAAAATCACAGTAAAAATTGCTAAAGGAAGACACTGTGTTCTAATGTTGTTGATTAACCAAGAGCATTTTGGGCTGTCACTGAGAAAAACAGGTGATTACTACAGTATGTTAAGACTGTTGGAAGAAAATCTAGAGTGTATTTGAATGTGTAGATTCCGAACTATTAAACACCAAGGTAAAAATAGCCAGGCTAAGGATTCTGCACTCAATTCTATATTAAACTTTAAAGGGGATGAGACCGCTCATCCGTTAATATACATCAGAATGAATATCAAAAAATAGGCAGGTGCTTATAAGGGACAGAATAATATATTCTTAACAGTGTGATCCGGAGAGGATCAGAAAGAGTCCCAATTTTGTATAGCACTCAGTGCCGGAAACCGGTGAACTGGATAGCAGTGATCCTACAGGAAAATTACCTGTATATGGAGTTAATAGCCAGCCCTACGGGAACCGAAATTAGACTGACAAAAGATGTTTTCTATAGTCTCCGAGTAAATTGAGAAAAGAACCAAACTGTGGACTATTTGATATATATTGGAAAGTGGGACATTTATCTGTACCCATCTAATGAAGAAAATCTTCACCGCCATGGGCTCTAACTTGGCACCAACTGGGGTTTTTGGACCAAAAACGTTAAGTCTCTTTTCTGTGCCAGTGACCTCTGGAAGAAAATCCTGACATACTGCATGGTTAGAACCTTTGAAAGAACAGATCATCATTTGAAGATATGTATAAAAATAAATTGTGCTGCAATGGAAAATTACAGGGGGTACTACGATGAAGATGTATTAATGGAACAAGAAAAAAAATAATATACTCAATGAAGCATGTGAAAAGGCAAAATATAAATGGGGTGTACAGCTGCAAGTGCCATCGGCGATGCGAATCCTCTCAGACCATCTACCCTCGCCCACTGACAGAAGAACACCTGCCATACCACCCGCGGCACCCAGGAGTATAGCTGCAAATGCAACCGGAGATGCATCCCGATTGCGATCCCAGACATGACGCAAAATGACTCCTCGCAGAGCATACAGGAGAAGCAGAGTAGATGTGGCCAGACTAGCCCTTCTCATTTTGAAACAACGTCAGTTATGAGCTGTACCTTGACTGGTACAAACAAGTTAATTATGATGGCAAGAAAGTAATTTACGAATAACTTATGGAAGAAATCCAACGTCATTTCAATATAACCCCGCTTATTTTCCAAGCCGTAAAAGACAACACATGCCTTTGAGGCAAAAAAGTGTGCTTGCCTGGAATACCAATGCGCTGGGAATGTTTTACAAAGAGTATAATAAAAAAAAGTTGTGTTATACTGCTGCGGCCGAGTTTATTCGAGCATTTGCCCGTTCTCGGCCGCAGCAGTAGCCTGGCGCGCGCCGGAGGGTGACGGGCGCGCGCCGAAGCAGCGGAAGAGCGCCCTCCGATCGGGGCGCTCTCCCTCCCGCTGCCGGGTCCCCCGGAACCCCCTGCCGCCGTCCCCCACATCGCGGGACACCAGGGCTCCCCGACGCGCGTGCAGGGGGCGCAGGCTCCCGATGACGCGTGACCGCGCGTCACGCCGAGGGGCGGCCACTAGCAAGCCGGGAAATCTCCCGGCTTGCGGATCTGGCCGATGAGCAATAAAGTGTGTCGGTAGTGTATAAAGTTTTCATTGATTAATGTTAATGTTTCTTTTATGTTTTGCATGTCTGGAGCCGGGCGAAGACAACGCACAGGAAACACACACATTGGCGCTGGACAGAAATCCTGCAATATTACAAGGTAATGAACTGTACTCCATGCCATGCTTTCTCCACCATAGCCCCCCAAAACTCAGAATTGCGTAATGTATTCAGTGTAATGTAAAGTGATATTGTAGTCATAATGTACAGCAAGTACTGTACTCCATGTAGTTGAGACAATCTAAATTAGATTTGGTGTCATTTGGGTATATCACATTCAAGCAGCTGGGATATTTCTGGGAGACTCTACGCACCACATCAAATGGCTGGTGTACTCACAAGCACACCCATACAGATGAAAAAAGGAGACAATGAAGAGTGATGCAAGCAATTGTGATATGAACAAATCTCATATTGACAATATCAGTTTGATAAATATTTCTCCGGAAATCTCCAGTGAGAAAGAAATAACTTCACAGGAAGAAAAGAAATAGAAAAGAAATAGAAAAGTGGATCAGAAATGGAGAGTCCATCAAATCAAAATAAAAAAAGATTTTCTTCAATCATATGTAGCCATGCTGTAAAATGGCTAACAGTCATCTCTCCTACTGACAGTAAGGCCTGGTAAGTTGTGGGCATGCCAGTAGTAATCATGGACGTTTGCCCTCACACCCTGGTGAGGTGCCCTATGTGAGGATGGGAGTGGCTACATACTCTGAGTCCACTATTAGTGACATCAGAGATGTGCCCGCCCCCTGACGATATAAGGCACAGCACTGCTCAAAAGTTAGGTTCGGTTCTGCAATGTTATGCAAGGAGTAAAAGTTGTTGGTGTAGTTAGACACTGCAAAGTGATGAGACTGTGACCAGGGACCTGGCACAGGAAAGACATCCTTGCGGGGATAGGGAATCCCCAAATCAAAGACAGAGATATACCTTTCATAGGGAAGCAGCTGAATAATTATGTGTGGCTAGAAGATCACTGTGAGGGGCAGTTAGCCCACAACCGTCAATAAAGATGTTCCTGATTAAAGATACTCTCGTGTGTAAGTGTGGAGTCATTACACCGAGAGGGGCACCACGGAGGAGTTCCTCACCAGGACCATCCCCAAGCGACAGAAGAGATCCTGATGAGGTGGAGGCGCTGCACTGGATATAGGTAGGACTCAGCACACTACCTCAGCTGCCTGTCTGGGTTGGCAAATCCCCACACACCATCATGCGGGAGACTCGGGAGTCCTGTTGCCAACAGGTGCACCACCAGACATCACACTGTAATGGGGACTGGTTAGACCACAGGGGCCAATATGAGATTGGGTGGGTCAGGCCAGTGCAGAAAACCCGTTACACATACATGCCACAAAAAAAATGCCCAAATGATAAATGGGATATTAGTTGGACGGCATTTGTTAACTTTTATTTTGACGTACATCTAAAAAGGTAAAATTTCAATAGAAACTATACAGCACTGTACAGCACTTGGGGGTGGGGGGGTGAGAATGTTTTGCTTGTAGTAAAAAATAAGGAACAAGTCAGCAGTAGACCGCCAAGTCTAAAACAAGCCGCTGATGATTCTCAGAAAAAGGCAATCAATTAATAGTTGCTTTGGAAGTTATATGATCCTGTAAAAAAAAAAAAAAAAAAAAATTTCATCAACCTACAATAATACATTATTTATTATGTTAAATGTTTATACCATTCTTTCTATTGCTAAAAATGTCATGTCTTGCTATAAATGCATTGTTTTTGTATTTAATATAGGTCCTGGTACATAAAGGGTAGAGGTGACAAGGGAGCGGGACACCATGCACATGTAAGAGAAAAGAGAACACGAAAATAGTATGTAACCATGCTGTAAAATGGATTACAGTCATCTCTCCTGCTGACAGTAAGGCCTGGTAAGTTATGGGCATGCCAGCAGTAATTATGGAGGTTTGCCCTCACACCCTGGTGAGGTGCCCTATGTATGGATGGGAGTGGTCACAGGCTCTGACTCCATGGTTAGTGATGTCAGAGGTGTGGCAGCTTCCAGAGTGTACATAAGGCACAGCACTGTGTCTAAGAGTTAGTTCTGAGAGGAGTTGTGTGTGTGTTGCTGGAGGAGGAGTGAGAGTTATGTTATAGTAGCTGAATAAGAAGACTGTGTCCAGGGACCTGGCACAGAGTAAAGACATCCCGGCTGGGATAGGGAATCCCTATTTAAGGAGAATTACACCTTGTAAAGGGAAGTGCTGTAACAATGGAGGGCTATTGTGGAGGGCAGCATGGCCCACAGTCCAATAAAGATGCTCTTAAATACAAACTCTCTCGTGTACATGTGTGGAGTGATTGTACAGAGAGGAGCACCACAGAGGAGTTCCTCGCCAGGACCATCCCCAAGTGACCGAAGGGACCCTGATGAGGTGGAGGCGCTGCACTGGACCTAGGTAGGACTCAAGCCACTACCTCAGCGGCCTGTCTGGACGGGTCCTCCCCATACACCATCATGCGGGAGACTCAGGAGTCCTGTTGCCAACAGGTGCACCACCAGACACTACTACACTGTAATGGGCACTGGTTAGACCACAGGGGCCAATGTGAGATTGGGTGGGTCAGACCGGTTCACAAAACCCGTTACACTTTATTAGGCCTGTGTGTGTATTCCAGCCTTGAATAATGTATCCGTATTAAAGGTCGTGCCTAGCAACTCTGAGGATGTCAATCTGAGGGGTGGATATTGGTTGGAACGCCCCCCTGATGTGTGTGGGACAATCTGTAGATTTGTTGGGGGTGGTCGAGGACCACAACACCCACATTTGGAAACTGCACTATTACAGTGGGTTAGGGAACAACGTGCAAATAAACTGATTGTTAATTATCGCCGTTTACGCGAACAGGCTTTTGTAGTTGCATAAGAACATGGCATCTATCGAAACAGCAGAATTCCAGTGCTCTGATAATTGGATATCAAACTTTATGAACCGTAACAAGCTATCTGTGAGAAAAGTTGCACACATGGGTCAAGCAGACAATGAAACGCTAGAAGGAAAAGGCACAAATCGCACATGACTATTTGGACAGCGTCCCTACAGTAACAGCAGATTTAGACGCTGACCACATTTACAATATGGATGACACAACTGTATATATTGACATGTTAATCTCTTCAACCGTAGACATTGTTGGCAACAAAAATGTGGATGCTAGCCACTGTGGTGCTACTAAAGCTCGCTTTACCACTGTGTTGTGTGTTAATGCTGCGGCTGTGTGTAGTCAGTCTCAACAAAGAAAGCATAAGTCGTGCTTTTGAATGCTGTGGAATAGCACCCCATGGGCAGACAGTGAAAGACAAACTGTTGAACACACGCTGAGTTGAGGTTTTGTCTGGCTCTAAAACAAATGAAAGAGCAGACGAAGATGATGATGATGATGTAGAAAGTGAAATTTCTACCGGTACCAGTAGAGATGAAAATATGCATGCATTGTTCAAAAGTGACGAATTGGAATTCAAAGGTTTTGAAAGCTCATGAAGATTTTATCAGACAATGTACCATATGGACTATGTTACCGTATATACATTGGTTACTTGGTATTAAAAATTTTGAAATCTCAGTTTACTTATTTGATGTTACCGTCATTTAAAAAAAGTTCTGATATCAGTTACATGAACATTTTACCAGACAGTATTTGGGCTATGGTATGTACCCTCACCTGGTTATATTAAACATTTTGAAATGTCAGTTTGATTAAACTACCATTACTTTGACATTTAAAAAAAAAAAATCTACATGAGCTAATAAATCATTTACTTACTACAAGAAAATAGAGTATACTCTTTTTACTTATGGCTTAGCACTTCAAAAACATTGGGAGGGGCTCTCTGCATCCTACAAAGTGATAACTGACTACAGTATTACAGCCTTGGGCTTTTATTCGGTCCAAGAATGAAGACCAAAAACCCAGGTTTTTCCGTTTTACAGAAAACCCCGGTAGTAAGACCATAGAGATGGGTCTTAAAAGATAAGGAACATAGGATTAACAATAGTTACTTAGTGACAGAACAGTGTTTTCTAAAATCACAGTAAAAATTGCTAAAGGAAGACACTGTGTTCTAATGTTGTTGATTAACCAAGAGCATTTTGGGCTGTCACTGAGAAAAACAGGTGATTACTACAGTATGTTAAGACTGTTGGAAGAAAATCTAGAGTGTATTTGAATGTGTAGATTCCGAACTATTAAACACCAAGGTAAAAATAGCCAGGCTAAGGATTCTGCACTCAATTCTATATTAAACTTTAAAGGGGATGAGACCGCTCATCCGTTAATATACATCAGAATGAATATCAAAAAATAGGCAGGTGCTTATAAGGGACAGAATAATATATTCTTAACAGTGTGATCCGGAGAGGATCAGAAAGAGTCCCAATTTTGTATAGCACTCAGTGCCGGAAACCGGTGAACTGGATAGCAGTGATCCTACAGGAAAATTACCTGTATATGGAGTTAATAGCCAGCCCTACGGGAACCGAAATTAGACTGACAAAAGATGTTTTCTATAGTCTCCGAGTAAATTGAGAAAAGAACCAAACTGTGGACTATTTGATATATATTGGAAAGTGGGACATTTATCTGTACCCATCTAATGAAGAAAATCTTCACCGCCATGGGCTCTAACTTGGCACCAACTGGGGGTTTTGGACCAAAAACGTTAAGTCTCTTTTCTGTGCCAGTGACCTCTGGAAGAAAATCCTGACATACTGCATGGTTAGAACCTTTGAAAGAACAGATCATCATTTGAAGATATGTATAAAAATAAATTGTGCTGCAATGGAAAATTACAGGGGGTACTACGATGAAGATGTATTAATGGAACAAGAAAAAAAATAATATACTCAATGAAGCATGTGAAAAGGCAAAATATAAATGGGGTGTACAGCTGCAAGTGCCATCGGCGATGCGAATCCTCTCAGACCATCTACCCTCGCCCACTGACAGAAGAACACCTGCCATACCACCCGCGGCACCCAGGAGTATAGCTGCAAATGCATCCCGATTGCGATCCCAGACATGACGCAAAATGACTCCTCGCAGAGCATACAGGAGAAGCAGAGTAGATGTGGCCAGACTAGCCCTTCTCATTTTGAAACAACGTCAGTTATGAGCTGTACCTTGACTGGTACAAACAAGTTAATTATGATGGCAAGAAAGTAATTTACGAATAACTTATGGAAGAAATCCAACGTCATTTCAATATAACCCCGCTTATTTTCCAAGCCGTAAAAGACAACACATGCCTTTGAGGCAAAAAAGTGTGCTTGCCTGGAATACCAATGCGCTGGGAATGTTTTACAAAGAGTATAATAAAAAAAAGTTGTGTTATACTGCTGCGGCCGAGTTTATTCGAGCATTTGCCCGTTCTCGGCCGCAGCAGTAGCCTGGCGCGCGCCGGAGGGTGACGGGCGCGCGCCGAAGCAGCGGAAGAGCGCCCTCCGATCGGGGCGCTCTCCCTCCCGCTGCCGGGTCCCCCGGAACCCCCTGCCGCCGTCCCCCACATCGCGGGACACCAGGGCTCCCCGACGCGCGTGCAGGGGGCGCAGGCTCCCGATGACGCGTGACCGCGCGTCACGCCGAGGGGCGGCCACTAGCAAGCCGGGAAATCTCCCGGCTTGCGGATCTGGCCGATGAGCAATAAAGTGTGTCGGTAGTGTATAAAGTTTTCATTGATTAATGTTAATGTTTCTTTTATGTTTTGCATGTCTGGAGCCGGGCGAAGACAACGCACAGGAAACACACACATTGGCGCTGGACAGAAATCCTGCAATATTACAAGGTAATGAACTGTACTCCATGCCATGCTTTCTCCACCATAGCCCCCCAAAACTCAGAATTGCGTAATGTATTCAGTGTAATGTAAAGTGATATTGTAGTCATAATGTACAGCAAGTACTGTACTCCATGTAGTTGAGACAATCTAAATTAGATTTGGTGTCATTTGGGTATATCACATTCAAGCAGCTGGGATATTTCTGGGAGACTCTACGCACCACATCAAATGGCTGGTGTACTCACAAGCACACCCATACAGATGAAAAAAGGAGACAATGAAGAGTGATGCAAGCAATTGTGATATGAACAAATCTCATATTGACAATATCAGTTTGATAAATATTTCTCCGGAAATCTCCAGTGAGAAAGAAATAACTTCACAGGAAGAAAAGAAATAGAAAAGAAATAGAAAAGTGGATCAGAAATGGAGAGTCCATCAAATCAAAATAAAAAAAGATTTTCTTCAATCATATGTAGCCATGCTGTAAAATGGCTAACAGTCATCTCTCCTACTGACAGTAAGGCCTGGTAAGTTGTGGGCATGCCAGTAGTAATCATGGACGTTTGCCCTCACACCCTGGTGAGGTGCCCTATGTGAGGATGGGAGTGGCTACATACTCTGAGTCCACTATTAGTGACATCAGAGATGTGCCCGCCCCCTGACGATATAAGGCACAGCACTGCTCAAAAGTTAGGTTCGGTTCTGCAATGTTATGCAAGGAGTAAAAGTTGTTGGTGTAGTTAGACACTGCAAAGTGATGAGACTGTGACCAGGGACCTGGCACAGGAAAGACATCCTTGCGGGGATAGGGAATCCCCAAATCAAAGACAGAGATATACCTTTCATAGGGAAGCAGCTGAATAATTATGTGTGGCTAGAAGATCACTGTGAGGGGCAGTTAGCCCACAACCGTCAATAAAGATGTTCCTGATTAAAGATACTCTCGTGTGTAAGTGTGGAGTCATTACACCGAGAGGGGCACCACGGAGGAGTTCCTCACCAGGACCATCCCCAAGCGACAGAAGAGATCCTGATGAGGTGGAGGCGCTGCACTGGATATAGGTAGGACTCAGCACACTACCTCAGCTGCCTGTCTGGGTTGGCAAATCCCCACACACCATCATGCGGGAGACTCGGGAGTCCTGTTGCCAACAGGTGCACCACCAGACATCACACTGTAATGGGGACTGGTTAGACCACAGGGGCCAATATGAGATTGGGTGGGTCAGGCCAGTGCAGAAAACCCGTTACACATACATGCCACAAAAAAAATGCCCAAATGATAAATGGGATATTAGTTGGACGGCATTTGTTAACTTTTATTTTGACGTACATCTAAAAAGGTAAAATTTCAATAGAAACTATACAGCACTGTACAGCACTTGGGGGTGGGGGGGTGAGAATGTTTTGCTTGTAGTAAAAAATAAGGAACAAGTCAGCAGTAGACCGCCAAGTCTAAAACAAGCCGCTGATGATTCTCAGAAAAAGGCAATCAATTAATAGTTGCTTTGGAAGTTATATGATCCTGTAAAAAAAAAAAAAAAAAAAAATTTCATCAACCTACAATAATACATTATTTATTATGTTAAATGTTTATACCATTCTTTCTATTGCTAAAAATGTCATGTCTTGCTATAAATGCATTGTTTTTGTATTTAATATAGGTCCTGGTACATAAAGGGTAGAGGTGACAAGGGAGCGGGACACCATGCACATGTAAGAGAAAAGAGAACACAAAAATAGTATGTAACCATGCTGTAAAATGGATTACAGTCATCTCTCCTGCTGACAGTAAGGCCTGGTAAGTTATGGGCATGCCAGCAGTAATTATGGAGGTTTGCCCTCACACCCTGGTGAGGTGCCCTATGTATGGATGGGAGTGGTCACAGGCTCTGACTCCATGGTTAGTGATGTCAGAGGTGTGGCAGCTTCCAGAGTGTACATAAGGCACAGCACTGTGTCTAAGAGTTAGTTCTGAGAGGAGTTGTGTGTGTGTTGCTGGAGGAGGAGTGAGAGTTATGTTATAGTAGCTGAATAAGAAGACTGTGTCCAGGGACCTGGCACAGAGTAAAGACACCCCGGCTGGGATAGGGAATCCCTATTTAAGGAGAATTACACCTTGTAAAGGGAAGTGCTGTAACAATGGAGGGCTATTGTGGAGGGCAGCATGGCCCACAGTCCAATAAAGATGCTCTTAAATACAAACTCTCTCGTGTACATGTGTGGAGTGATTGTACAGAGAGGAGCACCACAGAGGAGTTCCTCGCCAGGACCATCCCCAAGTGACCGAAGGGACCCTGATGAGGTGGAGGCGCTGCACTGGACCTAGGTAGGACTCAAGCCACTACCTCAGCGGCCTGTCTGGACGGGTCCTCCCCATACACCATCATGCGGGAGACTCAGGAGTCCTGTTGCCAACAGGTGCACCACCAGACACTACTACACTGTAATGGGCACTGGTTAGACCACAGGGGCCAATGTGAGATTGGGTGGGTCAGACCGGTTCACAAAACCCGTTACACTTTATTAGGCCTGTGTGTGTATTCCAGCCTTGAATAATGTATCCGTATTAAAGGTCGTGCCTAGCAACTCTGAGGATGTCAATCTGAGGGGTGGATATTGGTTGGAACGCCCCCCTGATGTGTGTGGGACAATCTGTAGATTTGTTGGGGGTGGTCGAGGACCACAACACCCACATTTGGAAACTGCACTATTACAGTGGGTTAGGGAACAACGTGCAAATAAACTGATTGTTAATTATCGCCGTTTACGCGAACCGGCTTTTGTAGTTGCATAAGAACATGGCATCTATCGAAACAGCAGAATTCCAGTGCTCTGATAATTGGATATCAAACTTTATGAACCGTAACAAGCTATCTGTGAGAAAAGTTGCACACATGGGTCAAGCAGACAATGAAACGCTAGAAGGAAAAGGCACAAATCGCACATGACTATTTGGACAGCGTCCCTACAGTAACAGCAGATTTAGACGCTGACCACATTTACAATATGGATGACACAACTGTATATATTGACATGTTAATCTCTTCAACCGTAGACATTGTTGGCAACAAAAATGTGGATGCTAGCCACTGTGGTGCTACTAAAGCTCGCTTTACCACTGTGTTGTGTGTTAATGCTGCGGCTGTGTGTAGTCAGTCTCAACAAAGAAAGCATAAGTCGTGCTTTTGAATGCTGTGGAATAGCACCCCATGGGCAGACAGTGAAAGACAAACTGTTGAACACACGCTGAGTTGAGGTTTTGTCTGGCTCTAAAACAAATGAAAGAGCAGACGAAGATGATGATGATGTAGAAAGTGAAATTTCTACCGGTACCAGTAGAGATGAAAATATGCATGCATTGTTCAAAAGTGACGAATTGGAATTCAAAGGTTTTGAAAGCTCATGAAGATTTTATCAGACAATGTACCATATGGACTATGTTACCGTATATACATTGGTTACTTGGTATTAAAAATTTTGAAATCTCAGTTTACTTATTTGATGTTACCGTCATTTAAAAAAAGTTCTGATATCAGTTACATGAACATTTTACCAGACAGTATTTGGGCTATGGTATGTACCCTCACCTGGTTATATTAAACATTTTGAAATGTCAGTTTGATTAAACTACCATTACTTTGACATTTAAAAAAAAAAAATCTACATGAGCTAATAAATCATTTACTTACTACAAGAAAATAGAGTATACTCTTTTTACTTATGGCTTAGCACTTCAAAAACATTGGGAGGGGCTCTCTGCATCCTACAAAGTGATAACTGACTACAGTATTACAGCCTTGGGCTTTTATTCGGTCCAAGAATGAAGACCAAAAACCCAGGTTTTTCCGTTTTACAGAAAACCCCGGTAGTAAGACCATAGAGATGGGTCTTAAAAGATAAGGAACATAGGATTAACAATAGTTACTTAGTGACAGAACAGTGTTTTCTAAAATCACAGTAAAAATTGCTAAAGGAAGACACTGTGTTCTAATGTTGTTGATTAACCAAGAGCATTTTGGGCTGTCACTGAGAAAAACAGGTGATTACTACAGTATGTTAAGACTGTTGGAAGAAAATCTAGAGTGTATTTGAATGTGTAGATTCCGAACTATTAAACACCAAGGTAAAAATAGCCAGGCTAAGGATTCTGCACTCAATTCTATATTAAACTTTAAAGGGGATGAGACCGCTCATCCGTTAATATACATCAGAATGAATATCAAAAAATAGGCAGGTGCTTATAAGGGACAGAATAATATATTCTTAACAGTGTGATCCGGAGAGGATCAGAAAGAGTCCCAATTTTGTATAGCACTCAGTGCCGGAAACCGGTGAACTGGATAGCAGTGATCCTACAGGAAAATTACCTGTATATGGAGTTAATAGCCAGCCCTACGGGAACCGAAATTAGACTGACAAAAGATGTTTTCTATAGTCTCCGAGTAAATTGAGAAAAGAACCAAACTGTGGACTATTTGATATATATTGGAAAGTGGGACATTTATCTGTACCCATCTAATGAAGAAAATCTTCACCGCCATGGGCTCTAACTTGGCACCAACTGGGGTTTTTGGACCAAAAACGTTAAGTCTCTTTTCTGTGCCAGTGACCTCTGGAAGAAAATCCTGACATACTGCATGGTTAGAACCTTTGAAAGAACAGATCATCATTTGAAGATATGTATAAAAATAAATTGTGCTGCAATGGAAAATTACAGGGGGTACTACGATGAAGATGTATTAATGGAACAAGAAAAAAAATAATATACTCAATGAAGCATGTGAAAAGGCAAAATATAAATGGGGTGTACAGCTGCAAGTGCCATCGGCGATGCGAATCCTCTCAGACCATCTACCCTCGCCCACTGACAGAAGAACACCTGCCATACCACCCGCGGCACCCAGGAGTATAGCTGCAAATGCAACCGGAGATGCATCCCGATTGCGATCCCAGACATGACGCAAAATGACTCCTCGCAGAGCATACAGGAGAAGCAGAGTAGATGTGGCCAGACTAGCCCTTCTCATTTTGAAACAACGTCAGTTATGAGCTGTACCTTGACTGGTACAAACAAGTTAATTATGATGGCAAGAAAGTAATTTACGAATAACTTATGGAAGAAATCCAACGTCATTTCAATATAACCCCGCTTATTTTCCAAGCCGTAAAAGACAACACATGCCTTTGAGGCAAAAAAGTGTGCTTGCCTGGAATACCAATGCGCTGGGAATGTTTTACAAAGAGTATAATAAAAAAAAGTTGTGTTATACTGCTGCGGCCGAGTTTATTCGAGCATTTGCCCGTTCTCGGCCGCAGCAGTAGCCTGGCGCGCGCCGGAGGGTGACGGGCGCGCGCCGAAGCAGCGGAAGAGCGCCCTCCGATCGGGGCGCTCTCCCTCCCGCTGCCGGGTCCCCCGGAACCCCCTGCCGCCGTCCCCCACATCGCGGGACACCAGGGCTCCCCGACGCGCGTGCAGGGGGCGCAGGCTCCCGATGACGCGTGACCGCGCGTCACGCCGAGGGGCGGCCACTAGCAAGCCGGGAAATCTCCCGGCTTGCGGATCTGGCCGATGAGCAATAAAGTGTGTCGGTAGTGTATAAAGTTTTCATTGATTAATGTTAATGTTTCTTTTATGTTTTGCATGTCTGGAGCCGGGCGAAGACAACGCACAGGAAACACACACATTGGCGCTGGACAGAAATCCTGCAATATTACAAGGTAATGAACTGTACTCCATGCCATGCTTTCTCCACCATAGCCCCCCAAAACTCAGAATTGCGTAATGTATTCAGTGTAATGTAAAGTGATATTGTAGTCATAATGTACAGCAAGTACTGTACTCCATGTAGTTGAGACAATCTAAATTAGATTTGGTGTCATTTGGGTATATCACATTCAAGCAGCTGGGATATTTCTGGGAGACTCTACGCACCACATCAAATGGCTGGTGTACTCACAAGCACACCCATACAGATGAAAAAAGGAGACAATGAAGAGTGATGCAAGCAATTGTGATATGAACAAATCTCATATTGACAATATCAGTTTGATAAATATTTCTCCGGAAATCTCCAGTGAGAAAGAAATAACTTCACAGGAAGAAAAGAAATAGAAAAGAAATAGAAAAGTGGATCAGAAATGGAGAGTCCATCAAATCAAAATAAAAAAAGATTTTCTTCAATCATATGTAGCCATGCTGTAAAATGGCTAACAGTCATCTCTCCTACTGACAGTAAGGCCTGGTAAGTTGTGGGCATGCCAGTAGTAATCATGGACGTTTGCCCTCACACCCTGGTGAGGTGCCCTATGTGAGGATGGGAGTGGCTACATACTCTGAGTCCACTATTAGTGACATCAGAGATGTGCCCGCCCCCTGACGATATAAGGCACAGCACTGCTCAAAAGTTAGGTTCGGTTCTGCAATGTTATGCAAGGAGTAAAAGTTGTTGGTGTAGTTAGACACTGCAAAGTGATGAGACTGTGACCAGGGACCTGGCACAGGAAAGACATCCTTGCGGGGATAGGGAATCCCCAAATCAAAGACAGAGATATACCTTTCATAGGGAAGCAGCTGAATAATTATGTGTGGCTAGAAGATCACTGTGAGGGGCAGTTAGCCCACAACCGTCAATAAAGATGTTCCTGATTAAAGATACTCTCGTGTGTAAGTGTGGAGTCATTACACCGAGAGGGGCACCACGGAGGAGTTCCTCACCAGGACCATCCCCAAGCGACAGAAGAGATCCTGATGAGGTGGAGGCGCTGCACTGGATATAGGTAGGACTCAGCACACTACCTCAGCTGCCTGTCTGGGTTGGCAAATCCCCACACACCATCATGCGGGAGACTCGGGAGTCCTGTTGCCAACAGGTGCACCACCAGACATCACACTGTAATGGGGACTGGTTAGACCACAGGGGCCAATATGAGATTGGGTGGGTCAGGCCAGTGCAGAAAACCCGTTACACATACATGCCACAAAAAAAATGCCCAAATGATAAATGGGATATTAGTTGGACGGCATTTGTTAACTTTTATTTTGACGTACATCTAAAAAGGTAAAATTTCAATAGAAACTATACAGCACTGTACAGCACTTGGGGGTGGGGGGGTGAGAATGTTTTGCTTGTAGTAAAAAATAAGGAACAAGTCAGCAGTAGACCGCCAAGTCTAAAACAAGCCGCTGATGATTCTCAGAAAAAGGCAATCAATTAATAGTTGCTTTGGAAGTTATATGATCCTGTAAAAAAAAAAAAAAAAAAAATTGTTTCAACCTACAATAATACATTATTTATTATGTTAAATGTTTATACCATTCTTTCTATTGCTAAAAATGTCATGTCTTGCTATAAATGCATTGTTTTTGTATTTAATATAGGTCCTGGTACATAAAGGGTAGAGGTGACAAGGGAGCGGGACACCATGCACATGTAAGAGAAAAGAGAACACAAAAATAGTATGTAACCATGCTGTAAAATGGATTACAGTCATCTCTCCTGCTGACAGTAAGGCCTGGTAAGTTATGGGCATGCCAGCAGTAATTATGGAGGTTTGCCCTCACACCCTGGTGAGGTGCCCTATGTATGGATGGGAGTGGTCACAGGCTCTGACTCCATGGTTAGTGATGTCAGAGGTGTGGCAGCTTCCAGAGTGTACATAAGGCACAGCACTGTGTCTAAGAGTTAGTTCTGAGAGGAGTTGTGTGTGTGTTGCTGGAGGAGGAGTGAGAGTTATGTTATAGTAGCTGAATAAGAAGACTGTGTCCAGGGACCTGGCACAGAGTAAAGACATCCCGGCTGGGATAGGGAATCCCTATTTAAGGAGAATTACACCTTGTAAAGGGAAGTGCTGTAACAATGGAGGGCTATTGTGGAGGGCAGCATGGCCCACAGTCCAATAAAGATGCTCTTAAATACAAACTCTCTCGTGTACATGTGTGGAGTGATTGTACAGAGAGGAGCACCACAGAGGAGTTCCTCGCCAGGACCATCCCCAAGTGACCGAAGGGACCCTGATGAGGTGGAGGCGCTGCACTGGACCTAGGTAGGACTCAAGCCACTACCTCAGCGGCCTGTCTGGACGGGTCCTCCCCATACACCATCATGCGGGAGACTCAGGAGTCCTGTTGCCAACAGGTGCACCACCAGACACTACTACACTGTAATGGGCACTGGTTAGACCACAGGGGCCAATGTGAGATTGGGTGGGTCAGACCGGTTCACAAAACCCGTTACACTTTATTAGGCCTGTGTGTGTATTCCAGCCTTGAATAATGTATCCGTATTAAAGGTCGTGCCTAGCAACTCTGAGGATGTCAATCTGAGGGGTGGATATTGGTTGGAACGCCCCCCTGATGTGTGTGGGACAATCTGTAGATTTGTTGGGGGTGGTCGAGGACCACAACACCCACATTTGGAAACTGCACTATTACAGTGGGTTAGGGAACAACGTGCAAATAAACTGATTGTTAATTATCGCCGTTTACGCGAACCGGCTTTTGTAGTTGCATAAGAACATGGCATCTATCGAAACAGCAGAATTCCAGTGCTCTGATAATTGGATATCAAACTTTATGAACCGTAACAAGCTATCTGTGAGAAAAGTTGCACACATGGGTCAAGCAGACAATGAAACGCTAGAAGGAAAAGGCACAAATCGCACATGACTATTTGGACAGCGTCCCTACAGTAACAGCAGATTTAGACGCTGACCACATTTACAATATGGATGACACAACTGTATATATTGACATGTTAATCTCTTCAACCGTAGACATTGTTGGCAACAAAAATGTGGATGCTAGCCACTGTGGTGCTACTAAAGCTCGCTTTACCACTGTGTTGTGTGTTAATGCTGCGGCTGTGTGTAGTCAGTCTCAACAAAGAAAGCATAAGTCGTGCTTTTGAATGCTGTGGAATAGCACCCCATGGGCAGACAGTGAAAGACAAACTGTTGAACACACGCTGAGTTGAGGTTTTGTCTGGCTCTAAAACAAATGAAAGAGCAGACGAAGATGATGATGATGATGTAGAAAGTGAAATTTCTACCGGTACCAGTAGAGATGAAAATATGCATGCATTGTTCAAAAGTGACGAATTGGAATTCAAAGGTTTTGAAAGCTCATGAAGATTTTATCAGACAATGTACCATATGGACTATGTTACCGTATATACATTGGTTACTTGGTATTAAAAATTTTGAAATCTCAGTTTACTTATTTGATGTTACCGTCATTTAAAAAAAGTTCTGATATCAGTTACATGAACATTTTACCAGACAGTATTTGGGCTATGGTATGTACCCTCACCTGGTTATATTAAACATTTTGAAATGTCAGTTTGATTAAACTACCATTACTTTGACATTTAAAAAAAAAAAATCTACATGAGCTAATAAATCATTTACTTACTACAAGAAAATAGAGTATACTCTTTTTACTTATGGCTTAGCACTTCAAAAACATTGGGAGGGGCTCTCTGCATCCTACAAAGTGATAACTGACTACAGTATTACAGCCTTGGGCTTTTATTCGGTCCAAGAATGAAGACCAAAAACCCAGGTTTTTCCGTTTTACAGAAAACCCCGGTAGTAAGACCATAGAGATGGGTCTTAAAAGATAAGGAACATAGGATTAACAATAGTTACTTAGTGACAGAACAGTGTTTTCTAAAATCACAGTAAAAATTGCTAAAGGAAGACACTGTGTTCTAATGTTGTTGATTAACCAAGAGCATTTTGGGCTGTCACTGAGAAAAACAGGTGATTACTACAGTATGTTAAGACTGTTGGAAGAAAATCTAGAGTGTATTTGAATGTGTAGATTCCGAACTATTAAACACCAAGGTAAAAATAGCCAGGCTAAGGATTCTGCACTCAATTCTATATTAAACTTTAAAGGGGATGAGACCGCTCATCCGTTAATATACATCAGAATGAATATCAAAAAATAGGCAGGTGCTTATAAGGGACAGAATAATATATTCTTAACAGTGTGATCCGGAGAGGATCAGAAAGAGTCCCAATTTTGTATAGCACTCAGTGCCGGAAACCGGTGAACTGGATAGCAGTGATCCTACAGGAAAATTACCTGTATATGGAGTTAATAGCCAGCCCTACGGGAACCGAAATTAGACTGACAAAAGATGTTTTCTATAGTCTCCGAGTAAATTGAGAAAAGAACCAAACTGTGGACTATTTGATATATATTGGAAAGTGGGACATTTATCTGTACCCATCTAATGAAGAAAATCTTCACCGCCATGGGCTCTAACTTGGCACCAACTGGGGTTTTTGGACCAAAAACGTTAAGTCTCTTTTCTGTGCCAGTGACCTCTGGAAGAAAATCCTGACATACTGCATGGTTAGAACCTTTGAAAGAACAGATCATCATTTGAAGATATGTATAAAAATAAATTGTGCTGCAATGGAAAATTACAGGGGGTACTACGATGAAGATGTATTAATGGAACAAGAAAAAAAATAATATACTCAATGAAGCATGTGAAAAGGCAAAATATAAATGGGGTGTACAGCTGCAAGTGCCATCGGCGATGCGAATCCTCTCAGACCATCTACCCTCGCCCACTGACAGAAGAACACCTGCCATACCACCCGCGGCACCCAGGAGTATAGCTGCAAATGCAACCGGAGATGCATCCCGATTGCGATCCCAGACATGACGCAAAATGACTCCTCGCAGAGCATACAGGAGAAGCAGAGTAGATGTGGCCAGACTAGCCCTTCTCATTTTGAAACAACGTCAGTTATGAGCTGTACCTTGACTGGTACAAACAAGTTAATTATGATGGCAAGAAAGTAATTTACGAATAACTTATGGAAGAAATCCAACGTCATTTCAATATAACCCCGCTTATTTTCCAAGCCGTAAAAGACAACACATGCCTTTGAGGCAAAAAAGTGTGCTTGCCTGGAATACCAATGCGCTGGGAATGTTTTACAAAGAGTATAATAAAAAAAAGTTGTGTTATACTGCTGCGGCCGAGTTTATTCGAGCATTTGCCCGTTCTCGGCCGCAGCAGTAGCCTGGCGCGCGCCGGAGGGTGACGGGCGCGCGCCGAAGCAGCGGAAGAGCGCCCTCCGATCGGGGCGCTCTCCCTCCCGCTGCCGGGTCCCCCGGAACCCCCTGCCGCCGTCCCCCACATCGCGGGACACCAGGGCTCCCCGACGCGCGTGCAGGGGGCGCAGGCTCCCGATGACGCGTGACCGCGCGTCACGCCGAGGGGCGGCCACTAGCAAGCCGGGAAATCTCCCGGCTTGCGGATCTGGCCGATGAGCAATAAAGTGTGTCGGTAGTGTATAAAGTTTTCATTGATTAATGTTAATGTTTCTTTTATGTTTTGCATGTCTGGAGCCGGGCGAAGACAACGCACAGGAAACACACACATTGGCGCTGGACAGAAATCCTGCAATATTACAAGGTAATGAACTGTACTCCATGCCATGCTTTCTCCACCATAGCCCCCCAAAACTCAGAATTGCGTAATGTATTCAGTGTAATGTAAAGTGATATTGTAGTCATAATGTACAGCAAGTACTGTACTCCATGTAGTTGAGACAATCTAAATTAGATTTGGTGTCATTTGGGTATATCACATTCAAGCAGCTGGGATATTTCTGGGAGACTCTACGCACCACATCAAATGGCTGGTGTACTCACAAGCACACCCATACAGATGAAAAAAGGAGACAATGAAGAGTGATGCAAGCAATTGTGATATGAACAAATCTCATATTGACAATATCAGTTTGATAAATATTTCTCCGGAAATCTCCAGTGAGAAAGAAATAACTTCACAGGAAGAAAAGAAATAGAAAAGAAATAGAAAAGTGGATCAGAAATGGAGAGTCCATCAAATCAAAATAAAAAAAGATTTTCTTCAATCATATGTAGCCATGCTGTAAAATGGCTAACAGTCATCTCTCCTACTGACAGTAAGGCCTGGTAAGTTGTGGGCATGCCAGTAGTAATCATGGACGTTTGCCCTCACACCCTGGTGAGGTGCCCTATGTGAGGATGGGAGTGGCTACATACTCTGAGTCCACTATTAGTGACATCAGAGATGTGCCCGCCCCCTGACGATATAAGGCACAGCACTGCTCAAAAGTTAGGTTCGGTTCTGCAATGTTATGCAAGGAGTAAAAGTTGTTGGTGTAGTTAGACACTGCAAAGTGATGAGACTGTGACCAGGGACCTGGCACAGGAAAGACATCCTTGCGGGGATAGGGAATCCCCAAATCAAAGACAGAGATATACCTTTCATAGGGAAGCAGCTGAATAATTATGTGTGGCTAGAAGATCACTGTGAGGGGCAGTTAGCCCACAACCGTCAATAAAGATGTTCCTGATTAAAGATACTCTCGTGTGTAAGTGTGGAGTCATTACACCGAGAGGGGCACCACGGAGGAGTTCCTCACCAGGACCATCCCCAAGCGACAGAAGAGATCCTGATGAGGTGGAGGCGCTGCACTGGATATAGGTAGGACTCAGCACACTACCTCAGCTGCCTGTCTGGGTTGGCAAATCCCCACACACCATCATGCGGGAGACTCGGGAGTCCTGTTGCCAACAGGTGCACCACCAGACATCACACTGTAATGGGGACTGGTTAGACCACAGGGGCCAATATGAGATTGGGTGGGTCAGGCCAGTGCAGAAAACCCGTTACACATACATGCCACAAAAAAAATGCCCAAATGATAAATGGGATATTAGTTGGACGGCATTTGTTAACTTTTATTTTGACGTACATCTAAAAAGGTAAAATTTCAATAGAAACTATACAGCACTGTACAGCACTTGGGGGTGGGGGGGTGAGAATGTTTTGCTTGTAGTAAAAAATAAGGAACAAGTCAGCAGTAGACCGCCAAGTCTAAAACAAGCCGCTGATGATTCTCAGAAAAAGGCAATCAATTAATAGTTGCTTTGGAAGTTATATGATCCTGTAAAAAAAAAAAAAAAAAAAAATTTCATCAACCTACAATAATACATTATTTATTATGTTAAATGTTTATACCATTCTTTCTATTGCTAAAAATGTCATGTCTTGCTATAAATGCATTGTTTTTGTATTTAATATAGGTCCTGGTACATAAAGGGTAGAGGTGACAAGGGAGCGGGACACCATGCACATGTAAGAGAAAAGAGAACACAAAAATAGTATGTAACCATGCTGTAAAATGGATTACAGTCATCTCTCCTGCTGACAGTAAGGCCTGGTAAGTTATGGGCATGCCAGCAGTAATTATGGAGGTTTGCCCTCACACCCTGGTGAGGTGCCCTATGTATGGATGGGAGTGGTCACAGGCTCTGACTCCATGGTTAGTGATGTCAGAGGTGTGGCAGCTTCCAGAGTGTACATAAGGCACAGCACTGTGTCTAAGAGTTAGTTCTGAGAGGAGTTGTGTGTGTGTTGCTGGAGGAGGAGTGAGAGTTATGTTATAGTAGCTGAATAAGAAGACTGTGTCCAGGGACCTGGCACAGAGTAAAGACATCCCGGCTGGGATAGGGAATCCCTATTTAAGGAGAATTACACCTTGTAAAGGGAAGTGCTGTAACAATGGAGGGCTATTGTGGAGGGCAGCATGGCCCACAGTCCAATAAAGATGCTCTTAAATACAAACTCTCTCGTGTACATGTGTGGAGTGATTGTACAGAGAGGAGCACCACAGAGGAGTTCCTCGCCAGGACCATCCCCAAGTGACCGAAGGGACCCTGATGAGGTGGAGGCGCTGCACTGGACCTAGGTAGGACTCAAGCCACTACCTCAGCGGCCTGTCTGGACGGGTCCTCCCCATACACCATCATGCGGGAGACTCAGGAGTCCTGTTGCCAACAGGTGCACCACCAGACACTACTACACTGTAATGGGCACTGGTTAGACCACAGGGGCCAATGTGAGATTGGGTGGGTCAGACCGGTTCACAAAACCCGTTACACTTTATTAGGCCTGTGTGTGTATTCCAGCCTTGAATAATGTATCCGTATTAAAGGTCGTGCCTAGCAACTCTGAGGATGTCAATCTGAGGGGTGGATATTGGTTGGAACGCCCCCCTGATGTGTGTGGGACAATCTGTAGATTTGTTGGGGGTGGTCGAGGACCACAACACCCACATTTGGAAACTGCACTATTACAGTGGGTTAGGGAACAACGTGCAAATAAACTGATTGTTAATTATCGCCGTTTACGCGAACAGGCTTTTGTAGTTGCATAAGAACATGGCATCTATCGAAACAGCAGAATTCCAGTGCTCTGATAATTGGATATCAAACTTTATGAACCGTAACAAGCTATCTGTGAGAAAAGTTGCACACATGGGTCAAGCAGACAATGAAACGCTAGAAGGAAAAGGCACAAATCGCACATGACTATTTGGACAGCGTCCCTACAGTAACAGCAGATTTAGACGCTGACCACATTTACAATATGGATGACACAACTGTATATATTGACATGTTAATCTCTTCAACCGTAGACATTGTTGGCAACAAAAATGTGGATGCTAGCCACTGTGGTGCTACTAAAGCTCGCTTTACCACTGTGTTGTGTGTTAATGCTGCGGCTGTGTGTAGTCAGTCTCAACAAAGAAAGCATAAGTCGTGCTTTTGAATGCTGTGGAATAGCACCCCATGGGCAGACAGTGAAAGACAAACTGTTGAACACACGCTGAGTTGAGGTTTTGTCTGGCTCTAAAACAAATGAAAGAGCAGACGAAGATGATGATGATGATGTAGAAAGTGAAATTTCTACCGGTACCAGTAGAGATGAAAATATGCATGCATTGTTCAAAAGTGACGAATTGGAATTCAAAGGTTTTGAAAGCTCATGAAGATTTTATCAGACAATGTACCATATGGACTATGTTACCGTATATACATTGGTTACTTGGTATTAAAAAATTTGAAATCTCAGTTTACTTATTTGATGTTACCGTCATTTAAAAAAAGTTCTGATATCAGTTACATGAACATTTTACCAGACAGTATTTGGGCTATGGTATATACCCTCACCTGGTTATATTAAACATTTTGAAATGTCAGTTTGATTAAACTACCATTACTTTGACATTTAAAAAAAAAAAATCTACATGAGCTAATAAATCATTTACTTACTACAAGAAAATAGAGTATACTCTTTTTACTTATGGCTTAGCACTTCAAAAACATTGGGAGGGGCTCTCTGCATCCTACAAAGTGATAACTGACTACAGTATTACAGCCTTGGGCTTTTATTCGGTCCAAGAATGAAGACCAAAAACCCAGGTTTTTCCGTTTTACAGAAAACCCCGGTAGTAAGACCATAGAGATGGGTCTTAAAAGATAAGGAACATAGGATTAACAATAGTTACTTAGTGACAGAACAGTGTTTTCTAAAATCACAGTAAAAATTGCTAAAGGAAGACACTGTGTTCTAATGTTGTTGATTAACCAAGAGCATTTTGGGCTGTCACTGAGAAAAACAGGTGATTACTACAGTATGTTAAGACTGTTGGAAGAAAATCTAGAGTGTATTTGAATGTGTAGATTCCGAACTATTAAACACCAAGGTAAAAATAGCCAGGCTAAGGATTCTGCACTCAATTCTATATTAAACTTTAAAGGGGATGAGACCGCTCATCCGATAATATACATCAGAATGAATATCAAAAAATAGGCAGGTGCTTATAAGGGACAGAATAATATATTCTTAACAGTGTGATCCGGAGAGGATCAGAAAGAGTCCCAATTTTGTATAGCACTCAGTGCCGGAAACCGGTGAACTGGATAGCAGTGATCCTACAGGAAAATTACCTGTATATGGAGTTAATAGCCAGCCCTACGGGAACCGAAATTAGACTGACAAAAGATGTTTTCTATAGTCTCTGAGTAAATTGAGAAAAGAACCAAACTGTGGACTATTTGATATATATTGGAAAGTGGGACATTTATCTGTACCCATCTAATGAAGAAAATCTTCACCGCCATGGGCTCTAACTTGGCACCAACTGGGGTTTTTGGACCAAAAACGTTAAGTCTCTTTTCTGTGCCAGTGACCTCTGGAAGAAAATCCTGACATACTGCATGGTTAGAACCTTTGAAAGAACAGATCATCATTTGAAGATATGTATAAAAATAAATTGTGCTGCAATGGAAAATTACAGGGGGTACTACGATGAAGATGTATTAGTGGAACAAGAAAAAAAATAATATACTCAATGAAGCATGTGAAAAGGCAAAATATAAATGGGGTGTACAGCTGCAAGTGCCATCGGCGATGCGAATCCTCTCAGACCATCTACCCTCGCCCACTGACAGAAGAACACCTGCCATACCACCCGCGGCACCCAGGAGTATAGCTGCAAATGCAACCGGAGATGCATCCCGATTGCGATCCCAGACATGACGCAAAATGACTCCTCGCAGAGCATACAGGAGAAGCAGAGTAGATGTGGCCAGACTAGCCCTTCTCATTTTGAAACAACGTCAGTTATGAGCTGTACCTTGACTGGTACAAACAAGTTAATTATGATGGCAAGAAAGTAATTTACGAATAACTTATGGAAGAAATCCAACGTCATTTCAATATAACCCCGCTTATTTTCCAAGCCGTAAAAGACAACACATGCCTTTGAGGCAAAAAAGTGTGCTTGCCTGGAATACCAATGCGCTGGGAATGTTTTACAAAGAGTATAATAAAAAAAAGTTGTGTTATACTGCTGCGGCCGAGTTTATTCGAGCATTTGCCCGTTCTCGGCCGCAGCAGTAGCCTGGCGCGCGCCGGAGGGTGACGGGCGCGCGCCGGAGGGTGACGGGCGCGCGCCGAAGCAGCGGAAGAGCGCCCTCCGATCGGGGCGCTCTCCCTCCCGCTGCCGGGTCCGCCGGAACCCCCTGCCGCCGTCCCCCACATCGCGGGACACCAGGGCTCCCTCGGGGAGCCCTGGACGCGCGTGCAGGGGGCGCAGGCTCCCGATGACGCGTGACCGCGCGTCACGCCGAGGGGCGGCCACTAGCAAGCCGGGAAATCTCCCGGCTTGCGGATCTGGCCGATGAGCAATAAAGTGTGTCGGTAGTGTATAAAGTTTTCATTGATTAATGTTAATGTTTCTTTTATGTTTTGCATGTCTGGAGCCGGGCGAAGACAACGCACAGGAAACACACACATTGGCGCTGGACAGAAATCCTGCAATATTACAAGGTAATGAACTGTACTCCATGCCATGCTTTCTCCACCATAGCCCCCCAAAACTCAGAATTGCGTAATGTATTCAGTGTAATGTAAAGTGATATTGTAGTCATAATGTACAGCAAGTACTGTACTCCATGTAGTTGAGACAATCTAAATTAGATTTGGTGTCATTTGGGTATATCACATTCAAGCAGCTGGGATATTTCTGGGAGACTCTACGCACCACATCAAATGGCTGGTGTACTCACAAGCACACCCATACAGATGAAAAAAGGAGACAATGAAGAGTGATGCAAGCAATTGTGATATGAACAAATCTCATATTGACAATATCAGTTTGTTAAATATTTCTCCGGAAATCTCCAGTGAGAAAGAAATAACTTCACAGGAAGAAAAGAAATAGAAAAGTGGATCAGAAATGGAGAGTCCATCAAATCAAAATAAAAAAAGATTTTCTTCAATCATATGTAGCCATGCTGTAAAATGGCTAACAGTCATCTCTCCTACTGACAGTAAGGCCTGGTAAGTTGTGGGCATGCCAGTAGTAATCATGGACGTTTGCCCTCACACCCTGGTGAGGTGCCCTATGTGAGGATGGGAGTGGCTACATACTCTGAGTCCACTATTAGTGACATCAGAGATGTGCCCGCCCCCTGACGATATAAGGCACAGCACTGCTCAAAAGTTAGGTTCGGTTCTGCAATGTTATGCAAGGAGTAAAAGTTGTTGGTGTAGTTAGACACTGCAAAGTGATGAGACTGTGACCAGGGACCTGGCACAGGAAAGACATCCTTGCGGGGATAGGGAATCCCCAAATCAAAGACAGAGATATACCTTTCATAGGGAAGCAGCTGAATAATTATGTGTGGCTAGAAGATCACTGTGAGGGGCAGTTAGCCCACAACCGTCAATAAAGATGTTCCTGATTAAAGATACTCTCGTGTGTAAGTGTGGAGTCATTACACCGAGAGGGGCACCACGGAGGAGTTCCTCACCAGGACCATCCCCAAGCGACAGAAGAGATCCTGATGAGGTGGAGGCGCTGCACTGGATATAGGTAGGACTCAGCACACTACCTCAGCTGCCTGTCTGGGTTGGCAAATCCCCACACACCATCATGCGGGAGACTCGGGAGTCCTGTTGCCAACAGGTGCACCACCAGACATCACACTGTAATGGGGACTGGTTAGACCACAGGGACCAATATGAGATTGGGTGGGTCAGGCCAGTGCAGAAAACCCGTTACACATACATGCCACAAAAAAAATGCCCAAATGATAAATGGGATATTAATTGGACGGCATTTGTTAACTTTTATTTTGACGTACATCTAAAAAGGTAAAATTTCAATAGAAACTATACAGCACTGTACAGCACTTGGGGGTGGGGGGGTGAGAATGTTTTGCTTGTAGTAAAAAATAAGGAACAAGTCAGCAGTAGACCGCCAAGTCTAAAACAAGCCGCTGATGATTCTCAGAAAAAGGCAATCAATTAATAGTTGCTTTGGAAGTTATATGATCCTGTAAAAAAAAAAAAAAAAAATTGTTTCAACCTACAATAATACATTATTTATTATGTTAAATGTTTATACCATTCTTTCTATTGCTAAAAATGTCATGTCTTGCTATAAATGCATTGTTTTTGTATTTAATATAGGTCCTGGTACATAAAGGGTAGAGGTGACAAGGGAGCGGGACACCATGCACATGTAAGAGAAAAGAGAACACAAAAATAGTATGTAACCATGCTGTAAAATGGATTACAGTCATCTCTCCTGCTGACAGTAAGGCCTGGTAAGTTATGGGCATGCCAGCAGTAATTATGGAGGTTTGCCCTCACACCCTGGTGAGGTGCCCTTGTGAAGGTAGAAAGATTATGTGAATATATGTTTATCCATTATTTCAAGTGTTATGTAACTCAGTATGTATTCAGATATATAACCAAGTAAAGATGGCGCCTGTATCCGGGACCACACCCTGAGAACATCCTGGTATGGAATATGAGTGCAATCAACTGACGTGTCAGCACGAGGATCTCACGAGCTGGTCACGCACCTATGCACGAGGGAGTGTATGCGCCTCCGAGAACAATGTGTACCAATGAGAGAAGACAGCGTGTCCCGGAACAAGACATATAATGCTTAAGCCCAACCCCCCCCCCCCCGCCTCGCCCCATAATGTGCTATATAAACTGTGTGAGCTGAACAATAAAGCAGCAGTTCCTGTGTTACCCCCACGATAACGCATGTACTGAGATTGAAGCTGAACCTGGTGTCAGAGTCTTTCTTAGTGTGCTAGCGCATGCATGATGAATTCGGAGCAAGTGACTGACGAGAGAGAGAGACCCTGTTATAGTGAGATTCACGACCTCATTATTTGGCGCCCAACGTGGAAGGGGGGAGCGTGACTCCGGTTCGCCACGAGAGATTGACCTGTCGCTGATTCTGCTGCCGGACCGTGACACACCGACCCGAGGACTGGCCACCCTCAAAGTCAAGGTAAGCTCTTGCATACAATTTGTGTGTCTATCTTACCTATGGCAAGTCGGTGGGTTGCTGTCTAGGTAGTATAATCTGTTTAGGTTTTTCACTCACGTTGATGTGATACAACGGTGTGATCTTTAGAGTCACGTTCTTTTAGAACTGTTAAGAATATCATACTCTTCAGTCACTTGTGGTTATTTGTATGAAGTAACTGAAAAGATAGAGTGCGGGTTGTCTGACTGTCTTTCTTGAACCAGTAATTGCAATACTCCTGAATAGAGTGCAGGCTGTCAGCCCGAAGAAAGGGAACAGGACAGGCACTGATAATCTGAGGGCGGTAACCTGATAGTGGTTCCCTCGGGACGGTGAATACTCTGTCTCCGGTACCGGGTGTCTGGGGTCAGGGACCCAACGTCTGAGGGCGGTAACCAAACAGTGGTTCTCTCAGGACGGTGACACAGGGCCGGCCACGGGAAGTAGGTGGAACGAACAGAGGATTCAGAAATGTTGCAATTATTTAAAAAGAAACACACATTGCCAGTAGGGGCACAGACGGCACTGGAATTAGTCCGCGCTCGGGAAGGAAAGAAATATGTCAAAAATGCTACTAATGTATATAAAATGTTGGGAGTCCCCTCTACGGGAAGGTTACAACCCAGTTTATGGTCTAAAACAATATCTGAGTCACGAGGGATATTGGAAGATAAGGGTTTCCTGGAGACGGCACAGGCACATCTTCGAGTAGCGGGAAAATTATATGATGAGGGTTACGAAGAAGTGGAGGGGGAGGGTGGATCAGAAAATTGTGAAAAGATATATGGATATATGAAACCTGTTAGAAATGAAGAAACCCCGGCCCCCGATGCCACCGCCATACCAAGATGGCGCCCGCCCTAGCCCAAGGGGGTGGGTCTGTCACCATTGTGGTATGCAAAATCCTGATTGGCGGGATTTCTGCTATAATTGTGGTGTGCCCCGCCCCGGCCCCGAGGATAAAGTACCGCCCAACTTCACGGGAAAGACCGCCTCCCCCGCTCCCGCCCAGACGCCCCCATCCGCCCCTCTATATCCTATCCTCACCCCTTCCGGTTCCTTCTACCAAGGCCCGGATACAGGAAAAGGACCTAGTGACACGCAAGGCCTTAAGCCTGCTGGAACGCAAGGCCCGGCGGCCAGTGAAACGCATGACGCTATGTCCGCGTTGCAAGTACTTTTTCCCTCGCTTCAAGAAATCCTCACTTCCCCAGAAGCCCTCGCTATGCTAAAAAAGAAGCGACAGGCAATACAACCTGATGAGAAATCAGAGTCTGAAACATCAAATCTAGCAGAATTCGACCTTTTCGATCCAGGTCCTAATCCACCACCCACCTCTACGCCCAAGGCCCCGCCCCTCGTAATTAACCCCACGCCAGTAGTTCCTACCAGACCACCTCTGCCTGACACGCTCCCCCGGACGCCGGAACAATGGGTCCCGGCATTATCCAAACCGTTTGTCACACGACAGGGCAAGCAAGTTAATGTCACTGTAGGAACTGGGGATATCACCACAGCGGCGGTAGATGTAATAGTTAACCCTGCTAACTCTAAACTCCACAACGCGGGTGGACTGGCCCGGAGTATCTCCCTTGCCGCAGGCCCCTCTATGCAGCGCGATTGCAATCTAATAATTTCTCGCACAGGCCCAGTGCCTCCGGGAGAAATTGCTGTAACTGGTCCAGGCAATCTGCCTATAGCCCTTATAGTACACGCTGTAGGCCCTCGGTATGACCCGGATTTTGCCGAACTGTGCGAATCCCAATTGAGGTCAATCATCTGGAATACCCTCATTCATTTGTCAGGACAGGCATGTGTTGAGCGCGGAATCTCCTCCGTTGCTTTCCCTTTGGTATCCACTGGGTTATTCCAATACCCACTCAAACCTGCTGTAAATATTATCACATCCACTATATTAGAATTTGTGGCTACACAGCCTACCACACTCACAGAAATCAGAATAGTCACTGATGATTCTGACAGATTACCAGTCCTTATGTCAGCTTTGCAATCCAAGGGCCCACTCTCAGATATAGTGCCTTCGGCCGTGCCCCCGCCTTCCGGTTCCCAGATTTATCATACCCAAGGGATATCAGCTATAAAAACGGAACCCACTGTAGAAGGCCAACACAATAATGCGACCCATAGCACACCCAAACTTGGTCTTCAGTATGTTACGTTCACCCCCACACAAATTTCCACTCTGGTATCGGGTTTACCTGACCCGGAGAAACAACCCATGCCCTTCTACAGAAGAATGTGCCAGATCCAGAAAACCTACGGATGCACCTGGCAGGATCTACAGTCCCTCACGGAGATCAAATGTACAGACAGTTTCCTGCCACTGATGGCCCGGCATTTGACCAGAGTCAGTCACAACCTATTGATACATACTCCTCGGGACTCACTTATTGTCAGCAACTCAAACTCTGGGCACAGGAGGCACTCACGGATCTACAGGGCTCACTTCAGGATGTCACGCAACAAACTGATGAATCAGTGGAACAATATGCATCTAGAATCAAAATGCAATTTGACGATCTTGGATTTACCCCGCAGGCTAAAGCTCACCGTTTGATTCTGACCAAGGCCTTTGTAGACGGGCTCAATGAACCACTAAAAGAAAAGATTATGTCAATCCGCCCAGACTGTATTGGAGGAACATTACAAGATACTGTACTAGTGGCTAAAGGATTTGCCCGGTCACAAGCCAAGGAACAGAAAGACAAAGGAAAAAAGAAGGCGATCGCTCTAATGATGCAAGAGAATGAATGCGCTGACGCAATTTTATGTCCAAATCTACCTACTATGCCTTCCCCCCCAACTGCTCCCATCCAACCACAGTCACTTCCCCCTCCCGTCTCTTTCCAACCTCCCAGTAACAATCCCTACCCGCCCCCTCCCTTTCCTTCTTACCAACCGCCCTATCCCTATCCTGCCCCTGCATACGCCCCCTACTATCCACAGCCTACCCCTCAACCAGGATCCTACCCGTACAATGGGCCTCGACAAGACCGGAGACAAAATGGAAGCCGCGGTCAGGCCGGACCCACGTGCTGGAACTGTGGAATAGTCGGACATGTCAGGAGAGAATGCAGGAAGCCCAGATCCGACCAACAACCAGAAGGACCTCCACCCCGGTCCTGATGGGGGGGACAACCTGGGACCGCCATGGCAGCAGTAGGGCCAACTGTTGCCTGTGGGAAAGTCACTCTCACGGTAGCAAAGGTCCCTATGGATTTCCTGGTGGACTCGGGGGCGTCCACATCTGTTATTTCCAAGAAATTTCTTCCCCCTACTGTAGAACTCTCCCAGGACTGGATGTCATCGGTTGGAGTCGAGGGAAAGCAGCAAACAAGCCGTCTCACTGTCCCGGTACCTCTCGGACCTTTCTCAGAAGTTGCTGCTCGATTTTTGGTTTCGAATACCTGTCCCCTAAATTTATTGGGATCAGATATTTTACAACGATTGAGGGCCAATATCTCCTACGATGAATGCGGCATGCAACTTACTCTTCATCGTCCTGATGGTGAGGACACACCGGCGGATATCTGTATCCTCAAAGCTTTACCGTTGATGCTCTTACAAGAACAATCAAACCCAGATATTGGTTTTCCCAGCTATATTGAACATCAAGTTCCCTCTAGCTTATGGTCTGTGGGACCTGAGGATGTGGGGCTTCTTCCTGTTCCCCCAGTGATTGTACAAATGAAACCTGGAGTCCCTTACCCAAGAATTCCGCAATATCCTCTCAAAGGTGCACAGGAAGCCAGTCTAAGAATACAAATTCAAGTATTTCTGGAAAAAGGGGTGCTTAGGTATTGCACATCACCCTGTAATACTCCTCTGTTCCCCGTCAAGAAGAAAAGTATCAAGGGTCAACCTGATAAATATCGATTGGTACAAGATCTGCGAGCCGTAAATGCAGCAACTATATTGGAAACCCCTGTCGTCCCCAATCCAAATACTCTCCTCAGCGGGGTCCCTCCCGAGGCCAGTCTTTTCACGGTAATAGACCTGGCCAATGCTTTTTTCAGTGTTCCCCTTCATGAAGACTCCCAATTTTTATTTTCTTTTACTTTCCAAGGAGCTCAACTGACATGGACAAGGATACCCCAAGGGGCCCAAAACAGCCCTAACCAGTTTTCCCAAGCCTTGAAGCTCTCTCTTTCACCATGGGTGTTAGCCCACCCTGAAGCTACTCTACTCCAGTATGTAGATGATCTACTATTATGTGGCCCAAACGACAGCCAACAGCTGGAATCGCTCTCTATCTCCCTGCTACAACATCTGTCTTCCATCCAATGTAAAGTTTCTAAGTCGAAACTCCAGTGGTGTCTCCCTAAGGTTATTTTTCTAGGACACTGTATATCACAAGGAATAAGACACCTAACCGACGAAAGGAAACAAGCTATTATCTCTGTCTCTTATCCGTCCACTATCAGCCAACTACAGTCATTTCTTGGACTTATCACATACTGCAGACAGTGGATACCTGATGCTTCCAGGCTCATGCAACCATTGTATGATGCACTGAAAACAGGCCCCAAGGAAGAAGACGTGGCCGACCCAGTTACCTATCTGTTATATCAACAATGTTTCAATCTACTGAAGGAAGCCATTTCAAGTGCACCAGCACTGGGCCTCCCGGACTACACCAAGCCGTTCAATCTATATGTGTCCGAGCAAGAAGGGCATGCTTCTGGAGTTCTTACACAGTCCCATCGGGAGCGACAGCGCCCTGTCGGATACTACTCATGCAGGCTGGATCCGGTTGCACGCACTTCTCCAAGCTGTCTCAAAGCCGCCCATTCTGCTCAGGTGTTGCTGGATAAAGTAGCGGATATCACGCTAGGGCACAATGTTATTATTCAAGCACCGCATGACTTGGCTGCTGTTCTCTCTTTGACATTACCGAGACACCTCACGCATCAAAGACATCTGAGACTTCAATGCTCATTGCTTCTTCCATCATATGTGTCCTTTCAACGATGTACCAATATCAACCCGGCAACTCTTCTGCCACATATCCCAAAGGGGGGAGAAGAAGAAGAATCAATCACCCCAGGTTCACCGGTGTCCCCTCATGACTGTTTACTCACCCTACAACAAGACACGTCGGAACCCCAGAATATGTCTACCACTGCAATTTTAGGTGCTGACCTGGAACTCTGGACAGATGGCTCAAGGTACGCCGATGATAGCGGCAGATTTCATACCGGCTTTGCCATCACCACGGAAAAGGAGATTCTATATGCTGAAGCACTGCCACCAGGCAGGTCTGCCCAGGAAGCGGAACTAATCGCATTACAAACAGCATTAGAAATGGCAGAAGGAAAAAGGGTGAATATAAGAACAGACTCTCGATATGCTTTTGGCATTGCCCACGATTTTGGTATAATCTGGCAAAATAGAGGATTTATAACTTCATCAGGGACACCGGTGAAGCATGCTGCCCTTATCCAAGGACTTATGAAAGCTATGGAACTACCCGTTCAGGTTGCGGTTCTCAAAGTTAAAGCACATGGAAAGGTGGACAGCAAAGAAGCAAGAGGAAATCAATTGGCCGACCAAGCAGCCAAACAAGCGGCCTTGGGATCTGTGTCAGAGAGATGGCTATTGTCGGAATCCACGGAAATAACAATGATAAGTACAAGGGCACAAGAGAAGAAACGGCAAGAGGAGAGGGATGCACAAATCGAGACTGAAGAATTCCCCGAAATTAATACAGCACGACCTCCAGTTTTTAAGTTACAACAGGAACAGTCAAAGGCATTACCAGAAGAAAAGAAGCAATGGAAGAAAGATGGGGCGGCAGTAGAAAAGGAAACTGGTCTATGGAAAAAGGATAACGTATACCGTCTCCCAAGGAGGATGTATCCAGCCGTAGCAACATGGGCACATGGAGCCACACACCGAGGGAGGAATCAAGCCCTAGCATATGTAAGAAAATTCTACCATGCTCCTGGAATCAGTACCACATTGGCCGCATACAATCAAGCCTGTCAGGTTTGTCAGACCTGTAATCCCAGCAGCACGCAGACTGTACCCACCCAGCATTTAGCCAAACCAGACTACCCATGGCAGAGGATCCAGGTGGACCATATTCATATGCCCCCGGCCGGGGGATACGAGTACGCATTGGTAGTAGTAGATATGTTTTCAGGATGGCCCGAAGCCTACCCAGTCAAAAACATGACGGCAAAAGTTACAGCCAAGAAAATGCTTATTGAAATAGCGTGCAGGTTTGGTATACCCGAGGTGATCGAAAGCGATCAAGGACCGGCGTTCACGGCATCCATTTTTTCGGAGTTATGGTTTATGTTGGGATCTCATCAAGGACTCCACACTCCATATCACCCGCAAAGTTCGGGTAAGGTGGAAAGGATGAATGGCACACTGAAGACCAAATTACTTAAAATGAGCCAGGACCACCCCCTCCCCTGGCCGGATTTATTGCCTATAGCGTTATACCATGTCAGACACACACCCCAGGCCAAACATGGGCTTACCCCGTATGAAATTCTGTTCGGGTCCCCTCCCAGAATACCAGAGATAGATAGTCAAGAATTACAAAAAGGTCATGATAAAGTAGTACAATTTGTGATTTCACTTGGTCAAGAATTGTCTAACTCTCGTTCCCTAGTATCTGCTTCTCTTCCAGAGTCCACAGGAGATACGGTGCATCCGTTTCAACCGGGTGACAGTGTATATCTAAAGAAACACGTGAGATCTGATTGTTTGGAGCCCAGATTTGAAGGTCCATATCGAGTTCTGCTGATAACACCTACGGCAGTGAAGCTTGAAGGGAAGGGACCGTGGATACACGCCTCTCACTGCAAGAAGTCTTCCGTCGAAGCTCCATAATGTATATCCTTTTTGCTACTACGCTATTGATTGCTGCTGAAGCTGCCCCAATCACTTTCTGGGTAAACACCTCCCTGCCCCTACAAACATTCACAACTGATTTCTGTAAAATCGCAGATTGCGGTAGTACCGATTACTCCGTCTGGTCCCTTAACAATATTAATTATCATTACGATCCTTAATATGATTCAAAATCCCCTGTAAAAAAGCAGGCCCAGATATATCTGTGTGTCACCGATACAAGAAACGAATGGTGCTCCTCCTGGTCAAATGTAGGATGGAACACAGGAGATGATTGGGCGTATAGGCCAAAGGGGGGACTAGATAGGAAAGATAAGGATGGGAAATCTCTCCTTACCCGTTTGACTCTCACTAAGGGAATTTGGAGGAATCCCATGACGTGCAAAAATAAGGCACGTCAAAGTTGTCTGCCCTTTTATTTACAATTGGAAAATCCTTCGGAGGGAGACATGGGAACATATGTGCTCGGTATGTACGGGGGTGCTCTCACTAGAAAGATGGGACAACTAGAGTTAAAAAATATTAACAATAGACCCGTGTCACCAACCTCCCAACCTAATAATAAAGAAAAACTGGATGCCCGAATTCAAGAGGTTTTACCCATCCCAGGGCTAACATGGGAAGACGTATTCCAAATAGAGACACAAACAGATATTAGGAAAAATATGTGGCTAGAATGGGTAAAATATACTGTCAGGAGTTCTGGGCAGAATGTCAGCTGTATAGCCTGTGCAGCCGCTAACGCTCATCTAACTACGGTTCCTCTGTTACTCTCTGATAATGAGACCGACTGTCTGATTGGTCTACTGAAAGGTAAAAACACTACTGATTGCCCGGATTTAAGGCCCCTGGTATCACTGGAAACCAGTGTCAAGCCCCCTAGGGAAGTTGTGGTACATAATGGGAATTATACCTGTTTTATAGCAAATAACGCTGCGGGAATAAAGCTAGGGAGATTTAACCCGGGGTTCTGTATTTCTAACTCATCTATATCTTCCGCTGAACTCCAGAATCATACTGCACATATGTTTGATATATATTGGTTATGCGGAAATGGTAAACTCCGAAATATTCTCCCCCCAGCGTGGCAGGGACAGTGTACATTAGTTAAAGTGGTTATGCCTTTTAGAGTGCTCCCATGGGAACCGGAAGAACAGTATTTATCTAGGAAGCCTCTCTCACTACCACGGTCGGAAAGGAGTATTGAAACAGCTCTACAAAGTGATAATTTGATATATAGAGATGCGATAGGGGTTCCAAGGGGGGTCCCTGATGAATTTAAGGCCCAAGACCAAATTTTCGCTGGATTCGCATCAATGGTTCCCCAGGTACAAATCAATAAAAATGTAGATTGGATAAATTATCTATACTATAACCAACAAAGGTTTGTAAATTATAGTAGAGATGCGTTCCAAGGTATAATTGAAGAATTAGGACCAAATACCCGAATGACTCTTCAGAACCGTATGGCTCTGGATATGCTTTTAGCCGAGAGGGGGGGGGGTATGTTCAATGTTCGGAGAAGAATGTTGCACGTTTATCCCAGAAAATTCTGTTATAGATGGAAAAACGGTTAAAGCTCTCAACCAAATCAGGGATCTAGCAGCGGAAGTAAAGAGGAATTCAGGGGTAGATACTAGCTGGGCCAATTGGCTGGCAGACTGGGCAGGAGGCTGGAAGTCAATTCTCACAACTATCGGATTAATTTTACTATGTATATTTGTTTTTGGTTTAATTGTGCTCTGCTGTGTTATTCCCCTCTATCGAAAATTAATGTATAAAGTAGTTGGAGTGGAAATGATGGTAAATACAGAAAGTGAGCTGGAATTATTTTTAAAAGCTAAAGATAAGCCAGATATGCCTACCCGAGGCCCCCCAAGACAGAAACAGATTATACGCAATTCCTTGTTATAGGGACAGCTTGTTAGATTTTCTGGGGAAAGAGACTCCTACGATGTTAACAGTCTTGATGGAAGGTATGAACATCTGTTAGGGATGTATTGTGCCAGTAGTCAAGTGAAAACTCCTTTTCCCTTTCCCCATATCGTAGGACAGCTTGTCTCCCCTAGGGAGGAAAAATGATAAACATAGATTCTAGGGGGGATTGTGAAGGTAGAAAGATTATGTGAATATATGTTTATCCATTATTTCAAGTGTTATGTAACTCAGTATGTATTCAGATATATAACCAAGTAAAGATGGCGCCTGTATCCGGGACCACACCCTGAGAACATCCTGGTATGGAATATGAGTGCAATCAACTGACGTGTCAGCACGAGGATCTCACGAGCTGGTCACGCACCTATGCACGAGGGAGTGTATGCGCCTCCGAGAACAATGTGTACCAATGAGAGAAGACAGCGTGTCCCGGAACAAGACATATAATGCTTAAGCCCAACCCCCCCCCCCCGCCTCGCCCCATAATGTGCTATATAAACTGTGTGAGCTGAACAATAAAGCAGCAGTTCCTGTGTTAACCCCACGATAACGCATGTACTGAGATTGAAGCTGAACCTGGTGTCAGAGTCTTTCTTAGTGAGCTAGCGCATGCATGATGAATTCGGAGCAAGTGACTGACGAGAGAGAGAGACCCTGTTATAGTGAGATTCACGACCTCATTACCCTATGTATGGATGGGAGTGGTCACAGGCTCTGACTCCATGGTTAGTGATGTCAGAGGTGTGGCAGCTTCCAGAGTGTACATAAGGCACAGCACTGTGTCTAAGAGTTAGTTCTGAGAGGAGTTGTGTGTGTGTTGCTGGAGGAGGAGTGAGAGTTATGTTATAGTAGCTGAATAAGAAGACTGTGTCCAGGGACCTGGCACAGAGTAAAGACATCCCGGCTGGGATAGGGAATCCCTATTTAAGGAGAATTACACCTTGTAAAGGGAAGTGCTGTAACAATGGAGGGCTATTGTGGAGGGCAGCATGGCCCACAGTCCAATAAAGATGCTCTTAAATACAAACTCTCTCGTGTACATGTGTGGAGTGATTGTACAGAGAGGAGCACCACAGAGGAGTTCCTCGCCAGGACCATCCCCAAGTGACCGAAGGGACCCTGATGAGGTGGAGGCGCTGCACTGGACCTAGGTAGGACTCAAGCCACTACCTCAGCGGCCTGTCTGGACGGGTCCTCCCCATACACCATCATGCGGGAGACTCAGGAGTCCTGTTGCCAACAGGTGCACCACCAGACTCTACTACACTGTAATGGGCACTGGTTAGACCACAGGGGCCAATGTGAGATTGGGTGGGTCAGACCGGTTCACAAAACCCGTTACACTTTATTAGGCCTGTGTGTGTATTCCAGCCTTGAATAATGTATCCGTATTAAAGGTCGTGCCTAGCAACTCTGAGGATGTCAATCTGAGGGGTGGATATTGGTTGGAACGCCCCCCTGATGTGTGTGGGACAATCTGTAGATTTGTTGGGGGTGGTCGAGGACCACAACACCCACATTTGGAAACTGCACTATTACAGTGGGTTAGGGAACAACGTGCAAATAAACTGATTGTTAATTATCGCCGTTTACGCGAACAGGCTTTTGTAGTTGCATAAGAACATGGCATCTATCGAAACAGCAGAATTCCAGTGCTCTGATAATTGGATATCAAACTTTATGAACCGTAACAAGCTATCTGTGAGAAAAGTTGCACACATGGGTCAAGCAGACAATGAAACGCTAGAAGGAAAAGGCACAAATCGCACATGACTATTTGGACAGCGTCCCTACAGTAACAGCAGATTTAGACGCTGACCACATTTACAATATGGATGACACAACTGTATATATTGACATGTTAATCTCTTCAACCGTAGACATTGTTGGCAACAAAAATGTGGATGCTAGCCACTGTGGTGCTACTAAAGCTCGCTTTACCACTGTGTTGTGTGTTAATGCTGCGGCTGTGTGTAGTCAGTCTCAACAAAGAAAGCATAAGTCGTGCTTTTGAATGCTGTGGAATAGCACCCCATGGGCAGACAGTGAAAGACAAACTGTTGAACACACGCTGAGTTGAGGTTTTGTCTGGCTCTAAAACAAATGAAAGAGCAGACGAAGATGATGATGATGATGTAGAAAGTGAAATTTCTACCGGTACCAGTAGAGATGAAAATATGCATGCATTGTTCAAAAGTGACGAATTGGAATTCAAAGGTTTTGAAAGCTCATGAAGATTTTATCAGACAATGTACCATATGGACTATGTTACCGTATATACATTGGTTACTTGGTATTAAAAAATTTGAAATCTCAGTTTACTTATTTGATGTTACCGTCATTTAAAAAAAGTTCTGATATCAGTTACATGAACATTTTACCAGACAGTATTTGGGCTATGGTATGTACCCTCACCTGGTTATATTAAACATTTTGAAATGTCAGTTTGATTAAACTACCATTACTTTGACATTTAAAAAAAAAAAATCTACATGAGCTAATAAATCATTTACTTACTACAAGAAAATAGAGTATACTCTTTTTACTTATGGCTTAGCACTTCAAAAACATTGGGAGGGGCTCTCTGCATCCTACAAAGTGATAACTGACTACAGTATTACAGCCTTGGGCTTTTATTCGGTCCAAGAATGAAGACCAAAAACCCAGGTTTTTCCGTTTTACAGAAAACCCCGGTAGTAAGACCATAGAGATGGGTCTTAAAAGATAAGGAACATAGGATTAACAATAGTTACTTAGTGACAGAACAGTGTTTTCTAAAATCACAGTAAAAATTGCTAAAGGAAGACACTGTGTTCTAATGTTGTTGATTAACCAAGAGCATTTTGGGCTGTCACTGAGAAAAACAGGTGATTACTACAGTATGTTAAGACTGTTGGAAGAAAATCTAGAGTGTATTTGAATGTGTAGATTCCGAACTATTAAACACCAAGGTAAAAATAGCCAGGCTAAGGATTCTGCACTCAATTCTATATTAAACTTTAAAGGGGATGAGACCGCTCATCCGTTAATATACATCAGAATGAATATCAAAAAATAGGCAGGTGCTTATAAGGGACAGAATAATATATTCTTAACAGTGTGATCCGGAGAGGATCAGAAAGAGTCCCAATTTTGTATAGCACTCAGTGCCGGAAACCGGTGAACTGGATAGCAGTGATCCTACAGGAAAATTACCTGTATATGGAGTTAATAGCCAGCCCTACGGGAACCGAAATTAGACTGACAAAAGATGTTTTCTATAGTCTCCGAGTAAATTGAGAAAAGAACCAAACTGTGGACTATTTGATATATATTGGAAAGTGGGACATTTATCTGTACCCATCTAATGAAGAAAATCTTCACCGCCATGGGCTCTAACTTGGCACCAACTGGGGTTTTTGGACCAAAAACGTTAAGTCTCTTTTCTGTGCCAGTGACCTCTGGAAGAAAATCCTGACATACTGCATGGTTAGAACCTTTGAAAGAACAGATCATCATTTGAAGATATGTATAAAAATAAATTGTGCTGCAATGGAAAATTACAGGGGGTACTACGATGAAGATGTATTAATGGAACAAGAAAAAAAATAATATACTCAATGAAGCATGTGAAAAGGCAAAATATAAATGGGGTGTACAGCTGCAAGTGCCATCGGCGATGCGAATCCTCTCAGACCATCTACCCTCGCCCACTGACAGAAGAACACCTGCCATACCACCCGCGGCACCCAGGAGTATAGCTGCAAATGCAACCGGAGATGCATCCCGATTGCGATCCCAGACATGACGCAAAATGACTCCTCGCAGAGCATACAGGAGAAGCAGAGTAGATGTGGCCAGACTAGCCCTTCTCATTTTGAAACAACGTCAGTTATGAGCTGTACCTTGACTGGTACAAACAAGTTAATTATGATGGCAAGAAAGTAATTTACGAATAACTTATGGAAGAAATCCAACGTCATTTCAATATAACCCCGCTTATTTTCCAAGCCGTAAAAGACAACACATGCCTTTGAGGCAAAAAAGTGTGCTTGCCTGGAATACCAATGCGCTGGGAATGTTTTACAAAGAGTATAATAAAAAAAAGTTGTGTTATACTGCTGCGGCCGAGTTTATTCGAGCATTTGCCCGTTCTCGGCCGCAGCAGTAGCCTGGCGCGCGCCGGAGGGTGACGGGCGCGCGCCGAAGCAGCGGAAGAGCGCCCTCCGATCGGGGCGCTCTCCCTCCCGCTGCCGGGTCCCCCGGAACCCCCTGCCGCCGTCCCCCACATCGCGGGACACCAGGGCTCCCTCGGGGAGCCCTGGACGCGCGTGCAGGGGGCGCAGGCTCCCGATGACGCGTGACCGCGCGTCACGCCGAGGGGCGGCCACTAGCAAGCCGGGAAATCTCCCGGCTTGCGGATCTGGCCGATGAGCAATAAAGTGTGTCGGTAGTGTATAAAGTTTTCATTGATTAATGTTAATGTTTCTTTTATGTTTTGCATGTCTGGAGCCGGGCGAAGACAACGCACAGGAAACACACACATTGGCGCTGGACAGAAATCCTGCAATATTACAAGGTAATGAACTGTACTCCATGCCATGCTTTCTCCACCATAGCCCCCCAAAACTCAGAATTGCGTAATGTATTCAGTGTAATGTAAAGTGATATTGTAGTCATAATGTACAGCAAGTACTGTACTCCATGTAGTTGAGACAATCTAAATTAGATTTGGTGTCATTTGGGTATATCACATTCAAGCAGCTGGGATATTTCTGGGAGACTCTACGCACCACATCAAATGGCTGGTGTACTCACAAGCACACCCATACAGATGAAAAAAGGAGACAATGAAGAGTGATGCAAGCAATTGTGATATGAACAAATCTCATATTGACAATATCAGTTTGATAAATATTTCTCCGGAAATCTCCAGTGAGAAAGAAATAACTTCACAGGAAGAAAAGAAATAGAAAAGTGGATCAGAAATGGAGAGTCCATCAAATCAAAATAAAAAAAGATTTTCTTCAATCATATGTAGCCATGCTGTAAAATGGCTAACAGTCATCTCTCCTACTGACAGTAAGGCCTGGTAAGTTGTGGGCATGCCAGTAGTAATCATGGACGTTTGCCCTCACACCCTGGTGAGGTGCCCTATGTGAGGATGGGAGTGGCTACATACTCTGAGTCCACTATTAGTGACATCAGAGATGTGCCCGCCCCCTGACGATATAAGGCACAGCACTGCTCAAAAGTTAGGTTCGGTTCTGCAATGTTATGCAAGGAGTAAAAGTTGTTGGTGTAGTTAGACACTGCAAAGTGATGAGACTGTGACCAGGGACCTGGCACAGGAAAGACATCCTTGCGGGGATAGGGAATCCCCAAATCAAAGACAGAGATATACCTTTCATAGGGAAGCAGCTGAATAATTATGTGTGGCTAGAAGATCACTGTGAGGGGCAGTTAGCCCACAACCGTCAATAAAGATGTTCCTGATTAAAGATACTCTCGTGTGTAAGTGTGGAGTCATTACACCGAGAGGGGCACCACGGAGGAGTTCCTCACCAGGACCATCCCCAAGCGACAGAAGAGATCCTGATGAGGTGGAGGCGCTGCACTGGATATAGGTAGGACTCAGCACACTACCTCAGCTGCCTGTCTGGGTTGGCAAATCCCCACACACCATCATGCGGGAGACTCGGGAGTCCTGTTGCCAACAGGTGCACCACCAGACATCACACTGTAATGGGGACTGGTTAGACCACAGGGGCCAATATGAGATTGGGTGGGTCAGGCCAGTGCAGAAAACCCGTTACACATACATGCCACAAAAAAAATGCCCAAATGATAAATGGGATATTAGTTGGACGGCATTTGTTAACTTTTATTTTGACGTACATCTAAAAAGGTAAAATTTCAATAGAAACTATACAGCACTGTACAGCACTTGGGGGTGGGGGGGTGAGAATGTTTTGCTTGTAGTAAAAAATAAGGAACAAGTCAGCAGTAGACCGCCAAGTCTAAAACAAGCCGCTGATGATTCTCAGAAAAAGGCAATCAATTAATAGTTGCTTTGGAAGTTATATGATCCTGTAAAAAAAAAAAAAAAAAAAATTGTTTCAACCTACAATAATACATTATTTATTATGTTAAATGTTTATACCATTCTTTCTATTGCTAAAAATGTCATGTCTTGCTATAAATGCATTGTTTTTGTATTTAATATAGGTCCTGGTACATAAAGGGTAGAGGTGACAAGGGAGCGGGACACCATGCACATGTAAGAGAAAAGAGAACACAAAAATAGTATGTAACCATGCTGTAAAATGGATTACAGTCATCTCTCCTGCTGACAGTAAGGCCTGGTAAGTTATGGGCATGCCAGCAGTAATTATGGAGGTTTGCCCTCACACCCTGGTGAGGTGCCCTATGTATGGATGGGAGTGGTCACAGGCTCTGACTCCATGGTTAGTGATGTCAGAGGTGTGGCAGCTTCCAGAGTGTACATAAGGCACAGCACTGTGTCTAAGAGTTAGTTCTGAGAGGAGTTGTGTGTGTGTTGCTGGAGGAGGAGTGAGAGTTATGTTATAGTAGCTGAATAAGAAGACTGTGTCCAGGGACCTGGCACAGAGTAAAGACATCCCGGCTGGGATAGGGAATCCCTATTTAAGGAGAATTACACCTTGTAAAGGGAAGTACTAGAAGAAAGAGTGGTGTGATTAGCGCTAAACAATAAATGCAATGTGTAGAATTACAATATAAATAAGACAAAATCGTGGTGAAGATAACAATAAATAAGGCTGCCAGGAACTACTAACCCGAACACAGTTAGTGATGAACAAAAAGAAAAACAATACAGACCAGCGCCTTAAAGTCCCAATGTGAGATAAAAGTTCAATGGATGATTTGAAATGTCCAATGGGTATTTATCTGATCCAGTGGACAGCAGGTGCCTCAACAGCAGGATGATTTATACATGCAGGGGAGACAAGAGAAAGATCATAGTGTAATACTGTGAGGTTAATACAAAAAACACATAGACATAGACAAACATACACAGATAACACTGAACAATAGGCTGACTAATAGAAGGAGGAATATTTAATGAACAATAAAAATGCAGGTTACTGGTGATGAGCAGGATTAGGATCCGGTGTTTTAAAACCGGAGTCCTACTTACAGCAAGTCCCTAGAACACGAGCAGATAAGAGGGTATAGGTGTCCGGCGGGTAGTGTTGGTAGACACGCGCCGCGTGTAGGTGCCTGGGGGAGCTCTCTCAGCCGCGGCCGATGATGGCGATGCTTCCCTTCACTCCACGTGACTCTCCTTCACTGGCGTCCGGAAGTGCGTCACAGCAGGCGGGACTACACACCCGGTACTTCTGCCGATAATGCAGCTTGTATGCTGCGGCTCCAGGGGCTGCTGAAAAGGTCTGCTCCTCTGCCAAGTGATACTGCTAGGGGGGCCAGAATCATTTAATCCTGCTCATCACCAGTAACCTGCATTTTTATTGTTCATTAAATATTCCTCCTTCTATTAGTCAGCCTATTGTTCAGTGTTATCTGTGTATGTTTGTCTATGTCTATGTGTTTTTTGTATTAACCTCACAGTATTACACTATGATCTTTCTCTTGTCTCCCCTGCATGTATAAATCATCCTGCTGTTGAGGCACCTGCTGTCCACTGGATCAGATAAATACCCATTGGACATTTCAAATCATCCATTGAACTTTTATCTCACATTGGGACTTTAAGGCGCTGGTCTGTATTGTTTTTCTTTTTGTAAAGGGAAGTGCTGTAACAATGGAGGGCTATTGTGGAGGGCAGCATGGCCCACAGTCCAATAAAGATGCTCTTAAATACAAACTCTCTCGTGTACATGTGTGGAGTGATTGTACAGAGAGGAGCACCACAGAGGAGTTCCTCGCCAGGACCATCCCCAAGTGACCGAAGGGACCCTGATGAGGTGGAGGCGCTGCACTGGACCTAGGTAGGACTCAAGCCACTACCTCAGCGGCCTGTCTGGACGGGTCCTCCCCATACACCATCATGCGGGAGACTCAGGAGTCCTGTTGCCAACAGGTGCACCACCAGACACTACTACACTGTAATGGGCACTGGTTAGACCACAGGGGCCAATGTGAGATTGGGTGGGTCAGACCGGTTCACAAAACCCGTTACACTTTATTAGGCCTGTGTGTGTATTCCAGCCTTGAATAATGTATCCGTATTAAAGGTCGTGCCTAGCAACTCTGAGGATGTCAATCTGAGGGGTGGATATTGGTTGGAACGCCCCCCTGATGTGTGTGGGACAATCTGTAGATTTGTTGGGGGTGGTCGAGGACCACAACACCCACATTTGGAAACTGCACTATTACAGTGGGTTAGGGAACAACGTGCAAATAAACTGATTGTTAATTATCGCCGTTTACGCGAACAGGCTTTTGTAGTTGCATAAGAACATGGCATCTATCGAAACAGCAGAATTCCAGTGCTCTGATAATTGGATATCAAACTTTATGAACCGTAACAAGCTATCTGTGAGAAAAGTTGCACACATGGGTCAAGCAGACAATGAAACGCTAGAAGGAAAAGGCACAAATCGCACATGACTATTTGGACAGCGTCCCTACAGTAACAGCAGATTTAGACGCTGACCACATTTACAATATGGATGACACAACTGTATATATTGACATGTTAATCTCTTCAACCGTAGACATTGTTGGCAACAAAAATGTGGATGCTAGCCACTGTGGTGCTACTAAAGCTCGCTTTACCACTGTGTTGTGTGTTAATGCTGCGGCTGTGTGTAGTCAGTCTCAACAAAGAAAGCATAAGTCGTGCTTTTGAATGCTGTGGAATAGCACCCCATGGGCAGACAGTGAAAGACAAACTGTTGAACACACGCTGAGTTGAGGTTTTGTCTGGCTCTAAAACAAATGAAAGAGCAGACGAAGATGATGATGATGATGTAGAAAGTGAAATTTCTACCGGTACCAGTAGAGATGAAAATATGCATGCATTGTTCAAAAGTGACGAATTGGAATTCAAAGGTTTTGAAAGCTCATGAAGATTTTATCAGACAATGTACCATATGGACTATGTTACCGTATATACATTGGTTACTTGGTATTAAAAATTTTGAAATCTCAGTTTACTTATTTGATGTTACCGTCATTTAAAAAAAGTTCTGATATCAGTTACATGAACATTTTACCAGACAGTATTTGGGCTATGGTATGTACCCTCACCTGGTTATATTAAACATTTTGAAATGTCAGTTTGATTAAACTACCATTACTTTGACATTTAAAAAAAAAAAATCTACATGAGCTAATAAATCATTTACTTACTACAAGAAAATAGAGTATACTCTTTTTACTTATGGCTTAGCACTTCAAAAACATTGGGAGGGGCTCTCTGCATCCTACAAAGTGATAACTGACTACAGTATTACAGCCTTGGGCTTTTATTCGGTCCAAGAATGAAGACCAAAAACCCAGGTTTTTCCGTTTTACAGAAAACCCCGGTAGTAAGACCATAGAGATGGGTCTTAAAAGATAAGGAACATAGGATTAACAATAGTTACTTAGTGACAGAACAGTGTTTTCTAAAATCACAGTAAAAATTGCTAAAGGAAGACACTGTGTTCTAATGTTGTTGATTAACCAAGAGCATTTTGGGCTGTCACTGAGAAAAACAGGTGATTACTACAGTATGTTAAGACTGTTGGAAGAAAATCTAGAGTGTATTTGAATGTGTAGATTCCGAACTATTAAACACCAAGGTAAAAATAGCCAGGCTAAGGATTCTGCACTCAATTCTATATTAAACTTTAAAGGGGATGAGACCGCTCATCCGTTAATATACATCAGAATGAATATCAAAAAATAGGCAGGTGCTTATAAGGGACAGAATAATATATTCTTAACAGTGTGATCCGGAGAGGATCAGAAAGAGTCCCAATTTTGTATAGCACTCAGTGCCGGAAACCGGTGAACTGGATAGCAGTGATCCTACAGGAAAATTACCTGTATATGGAGTTAATAGCCAGCCCTACGGGAACCGAAATTAGACTGACAAAAGATGTTTTCTATAGTCTCCGAGTAAATTGAGAAAAGAACCAAACTGTGGACTATTTGATATATATTGGAAAGTGGGACATTTATCTGTACCCATCTAATGAAGAAAATCTTCACCGCCATGGGCTCTAACTTGGCACCAACTGGGGTTTTTGGACCAAAAACGTTAAGTCTCTTTTCTGTGCCAGTGACCTCTGGAAGAAAATCCTGACATACTGCATGGTTAGAACCTTTGAAAGAACAGATCATCATTTGAAGATATGTATAAAAATAAATTGTGCTGCAATGGAAAATTACAGGGGGTACTACGATGAAGATGTATTAATGGAACAAGAAAAAAAATAATATACTCAATGAAGCATGTGAAAAGGCAAAATATAAATGGGGTGTACAGCTGCAAGTGCCATCGGCGATGCGAATCCTCTCAGACCATCTACCCTCGCCCACTGACAGAAGAACACCTGCCATACCACCCGCGGCACCCAGGAGTATAGCTGCAAATGCATCCCGATTGCGATCCCAGACATGACGCAAAATGACTCCTCGCAGAGCATACAGGAGAAGCAGAGTAGATGTGGCCAGACTAGCCCTTCTCATTTTGAAACAACGTCAGTTATGAGCTGTACCTTGACTGGTACAAACAAGTTAATTATGATGGCAAGAAAGTAATTTACGAATAACTTATGGAAGAAATCCAACGTCATTTCAATATAACCCCGCTTATTTTCCAAGCCGTAAAAGACAACACATGCCTTTGAGGCAAAAAAGTGTGCTTGCCTGGAATACCAATGCGCTGGGAATGTTTTACAAAGAGTATAATAAAAAAAAGTTGTGTTATACTGCTGCGGCCGAGTTTATTCGAGCATTTGCCCGTTCTCGGCCGCAGCAGTAGCCTGGCGCGCGCCGGAGGGTGACGGGCGCGCGCCGAAGCAGCGGAAGAGCGCCCTCCGATCGGGGCGCTCTCCCTCCCGCTGCCGGGTCCCCCGGAACCCCCTGCCGCCGTCCCCCACATCGCGGGACACCAGGGCTCCCTCGGGGAGCCCTGGACGCGCGTGCAGGGGGCGCAGGCTCCCGATGACGCGTGACCGCGCGTCACGCCGAGGGGCGGCCACTAGCAAGCCGGGAAATCTCCCGGCTTGCGGATCTGGCCGATGAGCAATAAAGTGTGTCGGTAGTGTATAAAGTTTTCATTGATTAATGTTAATGTTTCTTTTATGTTTTGCATGTCTGGAGCCGGGCGAAGACAACGCACAGGAAACACACACATTGGCGCTGGACAGAAATCCTGCAATATTACAAGGTAATGAACTGTACTCCATGCCATGCTTTCTCCACCATAGCCCCCCAAAACTCAGAATTGCGTAATGTATTCAGTGTAATGTAAAGTGATATTGTAGTCATAATTTACAGCAAGTACTGTACTCCATGTAGTTGAGACAATCTAAATTAGATTTGGTGTCATTTGGGTATATCACATTCAAGCAGCTGGGATATTTCTGGGAGACTCTACGCACCACATCAAATGGCTGGTGTACTCACAAGCACACCCATACAGATGAAAAAAGGAGACAATGAAGAGTGATGCAAGCAATTGTGATATGAACAAATCTCATATTGACAATATCAGTTTGATAAATATTTCTCCGGAAATCTCCAGTGAGAAAGAAATAACTTCACAGGAAGAAAAGAAATAGAAAAGTGGATCAGAGATGGAGAGTCCATCAAATCAAAATAAAAAAAGATTTTCTTCAATCATATGTAGCCATGCTGTAAAATGGCTAACAGTCATCTCTCCTACTGACAGTAAGGCCTGGTAAGTTGTGGGCATGCCAGTAGTAATCATGGACGTTTGCCCTCACACCCTGGTGAGGTGCCCTATGTGAGGATGGGAGTGGCTACATACTCTGAGTCCACTATTAGTGACATCAGAGATGTGCCCGCCCCCTGACGATATAAGGCACAGCACTGCTCAAAAGTTAGGTTCGGTTCTGCAATGTTATGCAAGGAGTAAAAGTTGTTGGTGTAGTTAGACACTGCAAAGTGATGAGACTGTGACCAGGGACCTGGCACAGGAAAGACATCCTTGCGGGGATAGGGAATCCCCAAATCAAAGACAGAGATATACCTTTCATAGGGAAGCAGCTGAATAATTATGTGTGGCTAGAAGATCACTGTGAGGGGCAGTTAGCCCACAACCGTCAATAAAGATGTTCCTGATTAAAGATACTCTCGTGTGTAAGTGTGGAGTCATTACACCGAGAGGGGCACCACGGAGGAGTTCCTCACCAGGACCATCCCCAAGCGACAGAAGAGATCCTGATGAGGTGGAGGCGCTGCACTGGATATAGGTAGGACTCAGCACACTACCTCAGCTGCCTGTCTGGGTTGGCAAATCCCCACACACCATCATGCGGGAGACTCGGGAGTCCTGTTGCCAACAGGTGCACCACCAGACATCACACTGTAATGGGGACTGGTTAGACCACAGGGGCCAATATGAGATTGGGTGGGTCAGGCCAGTGCAGAAAACCCGTTACACATACATGCCACAAAAAAAATGCCCAAATGATAAATGGGATATTAGTTGGACGGCATTTGTTAACTTTTATTTTGACGTACATCTAAAAAGGTAAAATTTCAATAGAAACTATACAGCACTGTACAGCACTTGGGGGTGGGGGGGTGAGAATGTTTTGCTTGTAGTAAAAAATAAGGAACAAGTCAGCAGTAGACCGCCAAGTCTAAAACAAGCCGCTGATGATTCTCAGAAAAAGGCAATCAATTAATAGTTGCTTTGGAAGTTATATGATCCTGTAAAAAAAAAAAAAAAAAAAAAAATAGTTTCAACCTACAATAATACATTATTTATTATGTTAAATGTTTATACCATTCTTTCTATTGCTAAAAATGTCATGTCTTGCTATAAATGCATTGTTTTTGTATTTAATATAGGTCCTGGTACATAATGGGTAGAGGTGACAAGGGAGCGGGACACCATGCACATGTAAGAGAAAAGAGAACACAAAAATAGTATGTAACCATGCTGTAAAATGGATTACAGTCATCTCTCCTGCTGACAGTAAGGCCTGGTAAGTTATGGGCATGCCAGCAGTAATTATGGAGGCTTGCCCTCACACCCTGGTGAGGTGCCCTATGTATGGATGGGAGTGGTCACATGCTCTGAATCCATGATTAGTGATGTCAGAGTTGTGCCAGCCCCCAGAGGATACATAAGGCACAGCACTGCTAAAAAGTAGGTGGTTGGAGGTTGTTGCTGAGTGTTGGAGGAGTTGGTTGTAGATGATGAAACACGGAGCAAGTCTGAGTACAGACTTGGGAGGAGACAGCTCATAAGACTGTGACCAGGGACCTGGCACAGGGACTATCTCCCTAAGGGGAGATAGGGAATCCACCAATTTGGGAAAGGACACCTTTCAAAGGGAAGTGCGGTGAACATGAGCGGCTGAGTACAACCACTGTGAGGGGCAGCTGGCCCGCCGCAAGTCAATAAAGATGATCTTGTTAAATCATTCCCTCGTGTGTAAGTGTGGAGTAATTACAGAGGAGTGCACCACAGAGGAGTTCCTCACCAGGACCATCCACAAGCGGACGCTGGGATCCTGATGAGTAGGATCCACTGCACTGGATCTAGGTAGGACTCAAGCACACTACCTCAGCTTCCTGTCTGGGTTGGCAATCCCCACACAACATCATGCGGGAGACTCAGGAGTCCTGTTGCCAACAGGGGCCAATGTGAGATTGGGTGGGTCAGGCTAGGCCAGAAAATCCGTTACAAGTATATTACTGTAAAGCACAAAAATGATATTCCTATGAAATTCTGCAAAGATTATACTCACAAGCATACTCACAAGCAGACAGTGAGTAAAGGCATTTCACACAAAGTGTACACGAACAGTAGTCCCACGTAGAGGGGCGTCTGGGGACCAGGATGGAATGGATAGGGTGCACTACAGCAGAGGACAAGAACACACCATAGTGCGAACTGTGCAACAATTTAATGAATTAAAAAACACTTCACAAGTGCTCACTTACAAAGTATAAAAGAATATCAAGCAATAAGGAATCAGAGGTACAGGCATATGATGATCTCACCGCCCCTTCCTCTCCAGGAATCGCGATTAGGTTTGGAACGGAGACGCTCCTCCACAGGTGCTCCTAATTGCGGCAGCAAGAAGCAACGAACAGATCAGCGTCTCTCCTCCATGTGTCTTGGTATCTGCCTCGATTCGACACGTTTCGCTAGAGAACTAGCTTCGTCAGGAATCAAAGTCTGATGAAAAACCTGTTCTGTTGATCTTCCTATTTTTGTATTTATAAAGACTAAGTTATAAAGTTCCTGGCATCCTTTTTTATTAACGCCTTACTACAAGCCAGCACGAGTCCACCCAGTGAACCCTGAGATAATACCCTTTTTGAGCAGATAAACCCTGTCAATGCACAGACTGTTCAACTACCTCATTTTAACTGTACACCCTATCCCTTAGGACAATACAGGGTCTTCTTTCAGACATGGATGACATTCTTGAACAACAGGGGGAACCTCTGAATATGTTGTCTCAACCTTTTTTTGGAAATCAAGATTCCGGTCTAAGAAAAAAAATCGATTTTTTTTTGCCCCATTTCTAGTAGGGGCCCATATATCACTACTTTTGAGAAATTGGTTAAGCGGGACATACGTTTATTGGGGAATGGTTTTTCATTTACTAATGTTACTTCTAATAATCTCACTGTTTCAGAGGTTCAACAATTAGAGATCCTCAAAAAGGATGATAGATTTGTCTTTAAGAATGCTGACAAAGGAGGGCCCTGGTGGTCGTCAACTGATCAGTATAACAATGAAGCATACAGACAGTTGAATGATCTCTCTCTATCAATGTCTTAAGGCCGATCCTACCAAGGCTTTCACAGGTCAACTTATGGAACTTCTTGATATGGGTAAAATACTTGGTCATTAATCACAAGGAGTTTGAGTTCTTGAGCTGTCCACATCCCGTGGTACCCATATTTCACCATCTCCCTAAGATCCATAAATCGCTGGTTGACCCTCCTGGCCGACCCATAGTGGCGAGTATTGGATCTTTGGGAGATGGTTTATCGCGGTATGTGAACAGTTTTTTTACAACCATTGGTATGTCAATTGCCTTCTTTTATTAAGGATACATCAGATCTTATCACCTCTGTGCAAGATTTAAAATGGAAGCGGGAATACAGGTGGGTCACATTGGATGTGACCTTGTATTCTATTATTTCATGGTAGTATCTCCAGAGCAGGATAGAGCAAGTGTAACAGGAACCCCGCACCCGCACGCCACGGTGAAAAACGCCAAGGAATTTAAAAACACACTAAAGGAATTTTCACTGACTGACATTTGGAGGGCACAGCACCAGGGACAGAGGGATTACACATTTTACTCGCCCCCGCACCAGACCTACTCGAGGATTGACTATTTATTAGGTACCAAAGAAATTCTACAAGCATCCTCCCAGTCGGATATAGGGACAATATCATGGTCAGATCATGCTCCTGTCTCACTGATACTCTCTCTCCCCTTTTCTAAAACTACTCAGTACAATTGGAAATTAAACGACTCACTATTAAATCAAGCAGACATAGTGAAGGATGTTAAACAAAAACTAAGATTATTTCAGGCTGAATAAGAGCACAGTAGAGTCACCAGCTATGTTATGAGAAGCCCATAAGGCGACAATAAGAGGAACGATTATCTCCATAGCATCATATAAGAAAAAAGTTAAACAAAAATTATATAACGAATTGACGGAGAAAGTACAGCTCCTGGAACAAAAGCATAAAAATAATCCCTCTAAAAAAGTATTCAAGCTATTGGATAAAACAAGATCTGAACTTAAACAGGTCCAACTGGACGAGGTGGAGAGAGCGTTAAGGTGGACAAAGCAGAAATACTATGATAAGCGAAACAAAGCAGATCGCCTATTAGCATCTAAATTAAGAGGTCTCAGAACCAAATCTCAGATTCCAGCCATCCGGACTTAGACCGGAGAAAAAACATTTGACGAGAAGCAAATAGCAAAAGAGTTCTCAGATTTTTACTATAAATTATATAACTTGAATGTTAAATGTCCTTAAATTCGCTTTTTGTATAGATTTACATCAGTATAACAGAATTCAGCATTCTTGTCGTTTTGCACATAAAAACAAAACGTTTATTTTGAAAATAATTACTTACATACAAAAATAGTAAGAATGACGATGATGTTTCAAATAGATTGATATTCTTAAGAATAGTTGCACATAGTAACCTTCTTTCTGTTAATCTCTCCAGGTATTAACATTTCTTTCTCCTCTTCATGATATCATCACTCTGGCCTGGTCTTTCTTCCTCTGGCCTATCTTCTCCCCATCCTTCCTTCCTTCCTAAACTCACTGCTGTATTTATCCATAAAGACCCACCCAGTCAGCCTTTAAAATGTTATATCCCAACATGGTATTCACCTACATTACTGATGTCATATGAACTACTTCTGAACATATAAGTAGTTTCAAATTTACTGAATTGAAAAGTCTTATGCAGCATTTTTCCCAGTTAGGACTTGCAGCTGTTCAACAACTTGAGGCCACGAATTGACCTTTTGGGTCAATTCTGTCAGAATAGATCTGACCTTTTACTTAAAATACTTCACATGTAACAATAACTTACAATCAGATAATATATATATCAGACACATATGTAGATATGAAGGAAAGTTCAGACTATTATACTGTATACTTTAACATTCTGCCTTTGATAACAGATTCATTCATTACAATATAATTATTGCTAAATTGGATTTCTTACATTGAATTTCCCGGAGAACCAAGCATCAGGTTTGGAAGCTATTTCTAAATATCTATAAAAATGTACGCTCCTTGCACTGTCAGAAGGAAATGTTTCGGAATTGAATAAAGATAACTCATCAGGAACTATTAGATGCTATGCCCAATTGAAAGCGAGTAAAACGCCAGGCCCAGACGGTTTCTCAAATCAGTATTATAAGAAATTTAAGATATTATCACCATATTTGCTGGATGTATTTAACTCGTTCCTAGATGGGGAGGCCATTCCGTCATCTTTGTCCAAGGCAAACCTAGCCGTCATCCACAAGGACGGGAGAGACCCATTACAATGTGGTAGCTATCGCCCTATAGCCCTTCTTAATTCGGACCTAAAACTTTTTAGCAAAATACTAGCAAATAGACTCACTCCAATTCTCCCCAGCCTAATACACATAGATCAGGTAGGGTTTGTCTCGGGAAGACAGGCCTCTGATAACACTAGAAAGATCATTGATATTATCGAACATGTACATCTCTCAAGCACGAAAGCTATCTTATTGGGTCTGGATGCTGAAAAAGCATTTGACAGAATAAGGTGGGATTTTTTAGACCAAACATTGACTAAATTTGGATTTAAGGGCCAGTTTTTGGAGGGAGTAAGAGCCATCTATAAAACTCCCACGGCAGTCGTGAAACTCCCAGGAGGAGACAACCCCTATACAAATTAAAAATGGTACTCGTCAGGGGTGCCCCTTATCTCCGCTCCTGTTCACCCTCTCCATAGAACCCTTGGCGGCTACAATTAGAGATGAAGAAAACATTAAAGGAATAAGAATAGGAGAGACAAATTACAAAATATCACTCTTTGCAGATGATATTATTCTAACCCTGGCCAACCCCTTGACCTCCCTCCCAAATTTACAACATCAATTGGATCAATTTAGCAAAATATCGGGTTACAAAATCAATACGGATAAGTCGGAGGCATTAAATCTTACATTGACAAGACCCGAAGTAAAATTATTACAAATAATTTTTTTTTTTTTTTTCAAAATTTTTTATTAGGCATTTAGATAATTCACAGTATGCATGAAACAAACGATAATACAGCCTAATACAGATTTTCTCCTTTTGTTGGTTAGAGAAACCGGAAATAAAAGAGGAAAGCTCACCGCTCCCCTGACCCTCCAGGGGCTATGTGGGGAGCGCGAGTATGGAAACAGAGAGTAAGAGTGGGAATAGGAAGGGGAGGGTGGGTGGGGGGGGGGGAGATACCCATTGCTTCCCGTATCCTCAGTCTATTTTCATTGGTGCCCCTGACCTGATTTTCCTTTCTCTCTCTCTCTTTTTTTTTTTTTTTTTCTCCCATATGTGGATTAGTGGCGTAGAGGTGCCATATGGGATAGCCACGGATCCCATATTTTGTTAAAGGAGTCAGTGGATCTTTTCAAGAAGGCAGATAGTTTCTCCATATTCATCACCTCTTGCACCCTATTTTTTACCGTTTGTTTTGAGGGGGGAGACACCTTCTTCCAGGCGGCTGCCACCGCACATCTAGCCGCTGTAAGTATGAAGGAGATTAATTTACTTGTTGGTCGGTCCAAATTTTCTAAGGGCCTGGCCAACAGGTAGGTCAACGGGTCAATAGGGATTTTGAGGTCTGTGACCTCCTCTATTAATTTTTGTATTGTTCCCCAATATTTTTGAATTTCCGGACATGTCCACCAAATATGGGCCATGTCCCCCTTCTGACCGCAACCTCTCCAGCATAAATCGGACGCCTGGGGGTAAATTTGATTTATTCTAACTGGGGTAAGATACCAGCGAAACAGTATTTTATATATGTTTTCTTTGATTGTGGTACATATGGAAGTTCCTGAGGCATTTTCCCAAATTCTTTCCCAATCCTCTCGGTCTATAACTATTTCCAATTCTGCTGCCCAATGCAGCATATAGTCATGTGTAGGGGCTTCTATGGCCCTTTCCAATTCACCGTAGATTTGTGTTATAAGACCTTTCTGGTGGCCTGTTTCTCTACAGAGCCGCTCGAAACTGGTGAGAGGGGGAAATTTCAACGTTGGGGATAAAGTTTGAATAAAATGCCGAATTTGTAGATACTTGAAGACATCCAATCTTGCTATTTCATATTTGGTTTTTAGGTGTTGATAACTCAGGAACTCCTCAAAGCTCAGGAAGTCAGCAACCGCTCTAATATTTTTTGTTTTAAATTGGTCCCATTGTCTGGGCTCACAGCCAGGGGGGAATTTCGGATTTTTATAAATTGGTATGAGTTGGGATTGAGGTGTGGTGAGCTTAAATTTAAATTTGCATTTTGTCCAAATCTCCCATGTGTGTCTCATTGGGCCTAACTTAAATTTACTGTTCTGCATGTCTTCCCTGCTCAGGGACCAAAGGCAAGCCGGCAGTGAAGGCGTCCCGGCATAGTATGATTCTATATCTAGCCAACAGTATTGGTTTGGGTTGGCATTCCAAACTACTACCTGTCGCAATTGGGCGGCTTGGTAGTATTTTGTGATGTCTGGAACACCAAGTCCTCCTCTCCCCCTTGATGCCAAAAGAACTGTCCTGGTGATTCTGGGTTTCTTACCCTGCCAAATAAAGTGGAAGATTAGTTTTTGAATGTTCTTTAATTCTGAGCCAGGGATGTGGACCGGGAGAGTCTGAAAATAATATAATAATCTAGGGAGTATGTTCATTTTAACTGATATCATCCTCCCGATCCATGATATCTGATATCCTCCCCATTTCTCTAGATCTTGTTTGATTTTCCGGAACAGAGTCGGATAATTTTGTTGATATAGGGATTGGTAGTTCCTCGTTATCTTTACTCCCAAATATTTGATACTCGAGGAGCTCCAATGATAGTTAAAGTTTAGTTTGAGGAGTTTCACCTCTGGCTCTGACAGGCTTAAATTTAGTGCTTCCGATTTGTCATTATTGATTTTATAACCTGAAATATCTCCAAAGTCCCGGAGCTCTTTTTGGAGGTTAGGTAGGGATGTTTGGGGTTGTGTAAGGGTTAGGATGACATCATCTGCGAATAGCGATATTTTGTGCTGCCTGTGTCCAATTTCTATTCCTTTGATGTCTCTATTGGCTCTAATTGCAGATGCTAGGGGTTCTATGGTTAATGCAAAGAGGAGAGGAGATAGGGGGCATCCCTGTCGAGTTCCATTAGTGATCTCAAATCTCTGGTTACTGCCCCCTGGTAGTTTTACTGTTGCAGACGGGTTTTGATATAATCTACGGACTCCTTCTAGGTATGCGTCTTTGAATCCGAATTTACACATAACTTGGTCCATGAATAGCCAGTCTATTCTATCGAACGCCTTCTCTGCATCTAGGCTTAGGAGTAGTGCTTTGGTCTCTGTGAGATGGACATGTTCGATAATGTCTATTATCTTCCGAGTATTGTCCGAGGCCTGTCTGCCTGCTACGAATCCTACTTGATCACTATCTATTAATCTCGGTAAGATGGGGTTTAATCTATTTGCGAGTATTTTGCTATATAGCTTGAGATCACAATTGAGCAGGGAGATTGGACGATAGCTTCCACATTGCATCGGGTCCCTGCCTTCTTTATGTATAATGGCCAGGGTGGCCAGGGACATTGACGTGGGGATTTGATTTCCTTCCATGAAATCGTTAAATATCTTTAGAAGATGCGTGGATAGTACTGGCAAGAATCTCTTATAGTAGACATTAGTGAACCCGTCGGGGCCAGGAGACTTAGTAATTTTTAGTGATTTGACCGCCTCTTCCAGTTCCTCTTTTGAGATCTCAGCGTTGAGGACTGTGTTTTCCTCCTCCGTTAGTGTGGGGAGCTTACATTTATCTAAATATTGCGCTATTAATTCGGATGCTATTGATTCAGGCCGGCCATTTTTTGATCTTAGATTATACAGTTCGGTGTAAAATTTTGTAAATTCAGCTGCTATTTTGCTATCACTATGTTGTATTTCACCAGACCTACTCTTGATTGCCGTGATTTGGGACCGTTTATGTACCCCTCTTAATTTAGTCGCCAAAAGTCTGTCTGCCTTGTTCCCCTTGTCATAATATTGTTGATTAGTCCATTTGAGGGCCTTCTCAACATCCTCCAGCTGGATTTGTCTAAGTTTTACTCTGGCTGTTGTCAATGTTTTATATATTTTTTTTGAGGGGTTGGTTTTATGAGATTGTTCTATTATTTTGATATTATCCGTAAGCTCCTTTATTAATTTTTGGCGGGCTTTTTTCCTGTGGGATGCGATAGAAATGAATTTCCCTCTAATGGTTGCCTTATGGGCCTCCCACAGGATTGCTGGTGAGGAGACGGATCCTGAGTTAAAAAAAAAATAGTCCCGAATAGCGGCTCTGATCTCTCTTTCTATCTCAGGATGATTGAGTAATGAATCATTTAGTCTCCATGAGTAATTTATTGTTTTTTCAAAGGGGGTCGTCAAGGTTAAGGTAATCGGGGCATGATCAGACCATGTGATTGGTCCTATGTTGGAGTCGGATGTCGCCGCCACCACATTTTTTGTGGCCAAAAAGTGATCTATTCGAGAGTAGGTCTGGTGAGGTGCTGAGTAAAAAGTATAGTCTCTCTGGCCCTGATGTTGGGCCCTCCATATGTCCACTAGTGAGAACTCGCTTAAGATTCCCCTAAACCTTTTCCCTATGATCTGGGAGGGGGTTGTGCGGGGGGGACCCATTGTGGTTGATCTGTCCTCGGTAGGGTTAAGGACCATGTTTAGGTCTCCTCCCACTATCATCGATGACAGATATCCCGGGTCTATGCCCTCGAGAACTTTCTTTAGGAATTCTGTTTGATTCTCGTTCGGGGCATATACATTGACCAGAGCGATTGCTGAGCCCGCTAAGGAGCCATATACCACTAGAAATCTACCCTCTGGGTCCGCCGTTGTTTTGATATGATTAAATGGGGTGCCCTGTCTGATCAGGACAGCTACACCCCTCTTTTTACTAGTAAACGATGCGCAAAAACACATTGGGAACACTTTTTTGAATAAATTTGGGGGGTCTTGTGATGTGAAATGGGTCTCCTGTAGGAATATGATGTCTCCCCCTGATCTTTTCATATCTTGAAGTGCTACTCTCCTTTTTCGGTTATTTTGGAGCCCTTTTACGTTGAGTGAGGTTAATTTAATTGTGGCTTGGCTAGCCATTTGGGTTCTTTTTTTTTTTTTTGGATAATACCATAAGGCCTTCTCTTTCCCACTTGAGAGGCCATGATCCAGTAACTCTGAGTCTGGTTTAAATTTCTGAAGGTATAGAGGTTGTGTGTTTTTTTTCCGGTTAGAATAGATATCTTAAGCTGAGGAAGGGGGGCGTGGGAAGGGGTAGGTGGGGGTGGGGCGGAGATCTGCTGGGACAGGGTCAACAGATAGAGATAGGTTGTAACAAGGCCCACAAAAGGCCTTAACATATTTTCACCAGCCTTAAGAACGGCTGGCATTTGGACCAGGTGGGTCCTTTGGGGGTGATTCCGGGTTCGTCAACCGCTGGAGGTCAGAGGAGTCCAGACCCTCTATAGAATTTACTTAACCCATTTAGTATAGACCCCCAGTCCATGTGTGTGGGGAAGCAAAGAAGGCATAGGAACATTTCAAGTAATTCAAACATTTCACATCTCAAAAAGACAACCATATTGTAACTATGCGTTGTGAGAGTGGAGTAACCTCTTAAATATCTAACTTAAACAATTTCCGTTTTCTTTTGTATGCTCGCTTCCCTTGGGTGGGAGGGATAGGGGGAGGAGGGGAGGGGGGGGAGGAGGGGAGGAGGGGGTAAGGAGGAAGGGAGGGGGGGAGGAGGAGGAGGGGGGGGAGGAGAGGGGGGGGGAGGGGAGGAGGAGGGGGAGGGGGGGGGAGGGGGGAGGGGGGGAGGGAGGGGGGGAGGGAGGGGGAAGGGGGGGAGGGGGGGGGGAGGGGGGGGAGGGAGGGGAGGGGGGGAGGGGAAGGGGGGAGGGGGGGGAAGGGGGGGGGGAGGGAGGGGAGGGGGGGAGGGGAAGGGGGGAGGGGGGGGAAGGGGGGGGGGAAGAGGGGAGGGGGGGGAGGGGGGGAAGGGGGGGGAGGGAGGGGGGAAGGGGGGGAGGGAGGGGGGGGAAGGGGAGGGAGGGGGGGGAAGGGGGGGAGGGGGGGGAAGGGGGGGAGGGGGGGAAGAGGGAGGGAGGGGGGAAGGGGGGGAGGGAGGGGGGGGAAGGGGGGAGGGAGGGAGGGGGGGGAAGGGGGGGGAAGGGGGGAGGGAGGGGGGGGGAGGGGGGGGAAGGGGGGAGGGAGGGGGGGGGAAGGGAGGGAGGGAGGGAGGGGGGGGGAAGGGAGGGAGGGGGGGGGAAGGGAGGGAGGGGGGGAAGGGGGGGGAAGGGGGGGGAAGGGGGGAGGGGGGAGGAGGGGAAGGGGGGGGAGGGAGGGGAAGGGGGGGGAGGGGAGAGGGGAGGGGGGGGAAGGGGGGGAGGGAGGGGAAGGGGGGGGAGGGGAGAGGGGGGGAGGGGAGAGGGGGGGGAAGGGGGGGAGGGAGGGGAAGGGGGGGAGGGGAGAGGGGGGGGAGGGGAGAGGGGGGGGAAGGGGGGGTGGGAGGGGAAGGGGGGGGAGGGGAGAGGGGGGGGAGGGGAGAGGGGTGGGGTGGGGGGTGGGGAGGGGGGGGAGGGGAGAGGGGTGGGGAGGGGGAGGAGGGTCTAGGTGCAATTAAAACATTTCAAATATTTCACTTCACATTTTTGTGTAACATAACTCTTATACAACTCTGCGCAGAAAACATATTTTATACAATTCTGTGACCATACAAGATAAGTTCGGCTTTCTTTCGTATGTTTGTTTTCCCCTTAGTGTTTTTCCCTCTTATTTATCTTTGCGTTTATGTGAGGTACTAGGTAGGCTTGTTAGCAGGGGTAAGAGGGGGGGGGTCTAGGTGCGGCCCAAGCATTTCACATTTCTGTATAGCACAACTATTATGTAACTCTACACAGGGAGTATAGGGAGGGGAGGGGGGGGGAGGGAGAGAGGGGAGGGGAGGGGGGGGGAGGGAGAGAGGGGAGGGAAAGAGGGGAGGGGGGGGGGAATGGGGGGAGGGGGGGGGAATGGGGGGAGGGGGGGAGGGAGGGGGGGAAGGGGGGTGGGGGGGAGGGAGGGGGGGAAGGGGGGAAGGGGGGGAGGGGGGAGGGGGGGGGGAGGGGGGGAGGGAGGGGGGGGAAGGGGGGGGAGAGGGGGGAGGGGAAGGGTTTGGAGGGGGGAGGGGGGGAAGGGGGGGAGGGGAGGGGAAAGGGGGGGAGGGGAGGGGAAAGGGGGGGAGGGGAGGGGAAAGGGGGGGAGGGGAGAGGGGTGGGGAGGGGGAGGAGGGTCTAGGTGCAATTAAAACATTTCAAATATTTCACTTCACATTTTTGTGTAACATAACTCTTATACAACTCTGCGCCGAAAACATATTTTAATTACAAATAATTTTTAACTACAAATGGAGCTCAAAAAGAATTAAGTATCTGGGAATACAGATATCTAGCTCCTACAAAACCCTATACCAGTATAATTACCCCCCATTATTTAAGAAGATTAAAAAAGACCTCCAGAGCTGGAACGAATATCAGATTTCTTGGCTAGGAAGAATAGCCACAGTTAAAATGAATATTCTACCAAGACTTCTATATTACTTCCAAACTCTACCAATAGACATTCCACTAAATGAACTTAAAAATATCAAAACAGGATCTTCCAATGTATTTGGAGAAATAAAAGACCATGGGTGGCTAGATCAATCTTGCTAGCACCAAAAGGATGCGGAGGACTGGGAGCCCCGGATATCATTAAATACTATCTGGCGGCCCAACTAAAGCAGGTCATAATGTGGAACAATAATCCAGCCATGTGTTGCTGTTTTGGGATTGAGTCTACCTATGCGAGTCCTCTCTCTATCCCGGCCGCGTTATGGATCGAGACGGGGGGAGAGACCCTAGAGGGAAAATTAAAACTGGGAGCAATGAGATGTACATGGAGGATATGGTCTAGAAACAAGGGGAAGCATGAGTTATCTCCTCTTCCCTCTGACCCCTTTAATCAATAACCCGGAGTCCCCCCCAGGCTGTACTCCAAGGGGACTTGAGAGATACAAAGAGCTAAATATGGTAATAGCCGATGATTTTGTAGCTGAAGGTAAGATTTTACCATTCAATGAGATTCAGCAGAAATATCAAATCACTAACCTTCCAATCTTCGGCTTCTTGCAAATTCGCCATTACTTACTGTACAAACAATTACAAAAAACTCAGCTTTCTCGTCACTAACAAGATTTGAGAAAATATGCAGAAGAGGCTATTATTGAAAAGGCCTGATTTCGGAGATCTATCTGGGACTGGCGATTAAAGCTACACACTCTAACCATAACTATATGCTAAAATGGGCAGCAGATTTAAACCTGGATATAGATAGGGATGACTGGGAGCATATTTGGGAAGCAGCTTCTCAAATGTCAATTTGCACCACAACAAAAGAAAACATATATAAAATTATTTTCCATTGGTACCTAACCCCGAATAGGCTGAGTCAGATTTTCCCCGGATCCTCATATTTGTGCTGGAGAGGATGTGGACTCAAGAGGAGATATGGCTCACATCTGGTGGGAAAGCCCAAAAATTCAGGGGTTCTGGATCATGATACAAACAATGATACGAGAACTCCTGGGGGTGGAGATAGAGGTTGAACCACTGACCCTGGTGCTGTCTAAACCAATAGAGGGCCTACAATCCCACGAGAAGAAAATGATAAGCCACGTCCTAACAGCGGCCAGATGCTCGATTGCAGCAGCATGGAAAAAAATAAACGCCCCGTCCAGACAGTGCTGAGACGCATCAGAGGGGTAAGAGTAATGGAACTCCTCTCAGCGCAGTTAAACCAAAAGCTAGATAAGTTCCACAAGGTTTGGTCAGTATGGCCAGACAATTAGCAAAGGCACAAATGGGTCATATAAAAATTCGGAAATAATAAGAACCTACCCCCCCCCCACCCTCTTCTTTCCTACTTTTCTCTCTACTATCCTTGGATCTCGTTAAGAGAGAAATGACTGGAAGCGGCTGCTTCCCTAATAGGCAATAAAGGAAAAAAAAAAAAAAAAAAGTTCTGTAAGATACAACGCTCAAAAATTAAAAAAAGTAAGAAATGAAGACAACAAAAAACAATAGATGTTGTAATGGAATGTTTATTAAGGATTCTTGCTGTAAAGGTTGAAGGTGTTTCAGTTATTTGTTAAATAAGATGTCATTCTTTCAAAAAACAATAAAAAAATTGAAACAAAAAAAAATAATATTGCATTTATTTATATTTTGTTTTGATTTTTTTGTTTCTATATTATATGCATATATATATTATTTAATGAGTTTAATAATAATTTACTTAAATTTAGATATTATGGTTTTTATTTATACATCTTTTATTATTTATGTTTTTGTATACTTTTGGGTTTGATTGCTTTTTCTCTAATTAATAGAATATAATTATTTAAATATTTTGATGTTGTAATAGATGTTTTTTATTTTTGTTGTTTTTCGTTTATCTTCCCCTTTTGCCACTTGGATACTGGTTCTATATATAAGTTGTTGATTATTTATAACATGCTTATATTTGTTTTTAATCATTTCATGTTTTGTTTGTTTATTTTTAATGTGTTTTGCACTATTTTGTATATAGTCTTCAGTGATCCCTGTTGTGTGATTACCTACATTGGGTTAAATTCTGGTGTACCTCTATGGAGGGGATCAGTTAATTATTCAGCAGGTGTACTTTACTTTGCATATTCATTTAGTACCTCCAATCAGAGTTTGAGGATCACTATATAGGTTTCACTGTTGGCTAGACCAGTCACTCTTTGACAAAGTCCTATTGGTGGAAAAAACGCGTCAGTTACCTTGTGGCAGAAGGATTTTTGTAATGCACTGAATAAACAACCTTTTTTCCTGATTGCATCTGGATACCTTTGATTGTACCCCTACGGCAAGCTGTGAACCGCCTGAATCCATTCTCATTCCCTTAGGAAGGAGGGAGGGTGGGGGGATAGAGGTGTAACATTTTGGCTCCCAACGTGGGTCTCGAAAGTGTTAACTTTTTGGTGCCTGGCTTAAGGAGTAAAGATTTTGTGCCTGGGGTTCGTGTTTGAAACTTTTAGAACACGAAGCAAATATTTTGCAACATTTGAAAGGTCTGTACCCCAAAATCAGGGTTGCAACATGCTAGAAATGCACCGAAGTTTTGCAGAGCTACTATCTTTTGGCGCAAAAGCTATGGCCACGCCTTTCCTGGACTGTATTGGGCTCTTGGTTTCACTAAGGGGAGGAGCCAGTGAAATAATTGCTGTCATGTGTGCAGTCGCGGACGCAGCGACCGCACCAAAGGAAGAGCTTGTTATAGGGGTATTACATACAATCTACCAAAAAATGGACATACAATTTCAAACATTTGATGGGGCAAAGAGGTTTAACCTTTCCTATAGCAGAGACATGTTGTCACATCCTCTAAGTGCTTCTACTTAATGTTTAACTTTGGTTTGTTACAGATCAAAGATCAACAGCTAATGAAAGGGTGTTCTTCCTTCAATAAGATGTTCTTGGTATGAGGGAACATTCAAGCTTTTAATCTACACAGTATGCACAGTACATGTACAGTAAATCATTTAGGACATACAACTTCATACAATCAATTTTTGATCAAGATACCGTATGTGTCTCAATCTTACACTGTTAATTATTCTAACCAAAAAGTTCTCCTTAAAATTCTAAATGGTGTAATTAGAAATATTCCTAATACCCTGTAGGTTAAAATGTCTCATTCTTAAGATCTTAAGTTGCTTGATCACATTATATTATTGTAGCAGCCCTATAGCTGCTTTCTCCTCTAACGGTTCCCATTTGGGATTCATTTGCCACCTATTAGGTATTGCTTATTGTAGCAGAGAAGACCATTACATTTGGTTCCCATCCCTGATAGATATTTTTCAGTTTGAGTTCCATTATATATCCATTAAAAATTAGGATCTGTTTTATGGTTTAACAATTCCAATTGTCTATATCATTCCTCTTGTGTTAGAACAAAATATAACTATGTAAAATGTATACAATTCTTGTTTTTCATGTTTTATATTTTTGTACATTTTTACATCTTGCATGATTTTCATTTTTTATGTATAACCTGTTTCTTAATACCAATTTAGCTTTTAATATATTTAGCTTTTAATATCGCCCTGCCGTCTATCCGGTGGACTTAGTCTAATATCACAAGAGGAGAAATCCATTACGTGACGCGGAAGGACTTCATTCCTGTTGCTAGTCGCGCATGGAGAAGCACTGGAATTAAGCGAGACGTGGCGTCAGCCTTTGGGTTTTGCTCTAACCGCGCTTTTCCATTTTCAAGTTTTTGAGTGCAATGTGCATTTTTAATTTTCTGTTTAATAAATGTGGCATTGCACTATGTTCTGTTCTCTGTAAACATTTCCCCCATATGGAGGTTCCCATCATGGCAGTCTAATAACATCACAAGGATTTCCATCCTCTCCATCTCTGGCTGCAGATGGCAGTTCCACTCCAGCCCTCTGCGCAAAAGAACATTCTTCCAGTGAGTTCCTTCAAAGGAGGGGGTTATCCCAAGTTCCAACAGCTTTCACTATGATCGGTTTCTCTGACTTCTCTCCCAGCGCTATGGGTTCAATCTTCCTGGAACTAAAGATGGCGGGCTAGGATGCACTAATATCATTGCTCGCTCCTCAAAAATGTTACTTAAAAATATGTCGCGTTAATACCTCCAGTGATCCAATTCTCCCCCTCTCCTTTGAAAACATCTATCAATATCGAAGAGGAAATAACATGTCTCTCCAAAGGATGGGAATTACACACCCCTCCAACCATTTCTAACTTACCCAGTTACTTTAGATATAATACTATATTCCTGAAGACTAAAATCTATGGGACCCATTTCCCCATGACTGGCTAATCACCATGGACGTGTCAAGTTTGTATACTTGTATTCCACACGACAAGGCTATGTAAACTGTCCATGAGCTAGTTACACTCCACAGTACAGTGGTTCCACAGTTGATTCCTATCATTCTACATAAGAATTTGTTAAGTCTGATATGAATTTTATCTCCAGATCCCAGGCACAGCCATGGGCTCTAAAATGGCACCAACAGAGGTGTGTTTGGACGAAACACGTGAAGTCTCTTTTCTCCACCAGTGACCTCTCTGGGAGAAAATCCTGGCATACTGCATGATTACAAACTTGGAAAGAACAGAATATCATCATTTGAAGATATATATGTAGCCAGGTCCCCTACCTTCGGGTCTGTGGTGTGGGGGGGATGGCTGCAGATCTGCTCGGGTGCCTAACATAGGTGCAGGGAGTGCTCCGGTAAGGCTGCGGGCTGTCAGGGTGAGGGCTGTGTGGCGTCCAAATCGCCAGAGCACCTCGACGCACCAGACAGCAGGGGTCGCCATTTTATTTTGCCTCGCGCATGCGCACTACGGCTGTGAGCGGCAGCCATCTTAGAGCAGGCTCTGCAGAGGAGACCTAGGGACTACAAGTCTAAGCAGCCTCAGGGGCTGCGATACAACGTGGGCAGGAGAGCCAATAGGGCTAAAGAAACATCAATTATGAGTAAAATCCTAGGAGAATATTTTTAGTGTCCCCATGAGAGGTTTTATATATTTCTGGATAATTACTGCAATGTGTTAATTGACCCTAGCTAATAGAGGCTATAACTTGATACGGTCATTGAACCGTGCCTCAGGGCTCTTAATTAGCACACTTTGTGCCAGCCCTCTCAGGATTGTGATCAAGCTAGTTGACTATTTTACTGTCTAGGGTCATAACACAGAGTGATTTGAATGCGCTGATATTGTGATCTCACGCCGATTTGTGAATTTACACAACTACACCATATCGCCTGGCTGCATAGATGCCAGTTCATATTGGTATTTTATGATTTTCTGTCCTCGGCAACATACCCCTCAGATTCAGTACCGACAGTACACTCAAATTTGAGACTGCCGGTTTTATAGACAAAAGCGCATCCCATTAATAGGTTTGTGATCAATTCTGTTGGGGTTGGTTTGGACTGAGGCCATATACCAATGAGTTTAGGTGTATTTCCTTAAATCTTGCTTTTTTCCGTAGACGTGTATAAAACGGTTAATAAAGCTAATATTTGTGTTGGTATGCCATTTTGGGGGTGGCCATGGATTTGTTTACCACTCCCCTCTGTACAACTATCATTTTAAATATAGGATGGTGACAGAGTGAAGTCAACTCCTAGCAGTTACGCCTGGGAGACATATGTCTGAGTGCTTCATCCAGCACTCATAAGGGTTAACTCAGGTGGAAGTTAGGTAGTCAGGATGTAATCTGACACCTGAGAGCCAGCAAGGTAGAAAAGGATGTTGTTACTAGCAGTAGCTGGCTCTCTCAGACAAGAGCACATGGATATATGTGCTGCTAGACAGACGGATACAGCACACTACTTACAGCAGCCAAAGTAAGATTTGTTTCATTTGTTTCATGACTGCTTAAAAGACTCTGAAGGTTTGGTTATGGTTTAGCCAGCCAGCCTGCTAGATAGGTCTGCTGTGTTAGTTAGTTTTTCTCCCAACATGGAGCAGGATTTATTTGTTTAAAGGGACAGTGTACCCGCATGTTATGTTGTAATGGAGAAATAAAGCCATTGAACGTTTTTCATTATCCTGAAACTACACGTGTGGACTGTTCCCTGACCTCGGCTACAGGCCGTCCTGCAACAAGGATATTAATAAAATTATTAATTTTAATTTATAAATAACACTAATATAGGTTGATTCGAGTGCATTCAGGGGGGAACTTTTCTTTTTGTTTGCTTGAGGGCTCAAGAAGCCACAGATGCAGAAAAGAATGATGCTTTCAGTTACAATTACTGGCAGGTGGAGAAGGGACACCAAGGGAGAAGATAGTGTCCGGGTACCAGTGGTTCCCGGATTAGGCCAGATTTCTCCCCACCCTCCCCCAGGCCCAAGTCCCTTCCAGGTTGTGGTTGCTGTAGGTAAGGCCCCCAGATAGGGACGCTTCCCTGTAGTCCCTACGCTAATGCTGGTAGTGATACTGAGTATCACCAGACGGATGCCACATGGTGTGTGTGGCGCCTGCGGTCGTGGACCAGACTACAGGCACAATATAAACACTAAGGGACACCCTCCTACCAGAGCTTCCTCAAGAGGCTGACGACGCAGACTGAGAGAAACGATCTGGTAGACCACGTTGTGGGATCACAGTGCGGTTCTGCAGTTCCATCATCTCCATGTACCATGGTCTGCACGGAGACCAGGAAAGTACCCACGTGCACCAACAGCCACACACAGGGGTAGCGCTACCCCACACTTTGGGTGAGCTTGGCTCTGGGACCCAGGGTGGTTAGGTGCCCAGAGCACCTCAGTACTTTGGGGGATCTCACTGAGGCGCGGGTACTGTATCTGGGGCTTGTATTGTTATCTTTACTATTACATATGTATAGCAACGTAAGAAGTCATACCAGTGTGTGTGTATCTTTATTCATTACTGCATTGGGGTTATCCTGCAGAGCTAGTATCCCTCTCAGGTGGAGACGCAGTATACTAAAAACGCGATCACCCCAGGCTCCCAGTGGCGGATGATTAGGCCTCCTGTATGCCAAACAGGTATTCAGCACGCTTAGTTCCCTTAGTCATGGGGAAAGGAGGCTACATATAGAAAAATAAATTAGGCAGCAATGGAAAATTACTGAGAGTACTCCAATGAAGATGTATTAATGGAACAAGAAAAAAAAAATACCAATAAAGCATGTGGAAAGGCAAAATATAAATTGGCAACACTAAAAAAAAAAAAAAGCTAGCAGAAAAGATTGAAGTGATTCTTAGAAACAAAGATGAAAAGGAGTTATGTGCTTTTGAATCTGATTTTCATCTTAATGAAGACAAATTAGAATAATGCAATAGAATGTTGAAGGATGCCAAGATAGACAAATAGGACTTGGATAAACAATTGCAAGAACTGCCAAGAAAGACAAAACTATTGGACTATGTGGAACTTCAACTTTATCAAAGTGTGTCCAATATAGATAAGAGACAATATAAATTAGATTTGGTCTCATTCGGGTATATCACATTCAAGCAGGTGGGATGTTTCTAGGAATCTACGCTCAAACATCAGAAAAGGCTGGCGTACTCACAAGCACATCCATACAGATTAACAGGAAACAATGAAGAGTGTGATGCAAGCAATTGTGATATGAATAAATCTCATTGACAATATAAGGTTGATAAATATTTGATGCAACAACTTAAGAGTCCTTAATAAAGGTCTCATTTGTTCCCACTGCACAAACTGACCCTCTGGAATTAGACGTAGATTTGGTCAGATTCTATTGAACTCTACCCTTGAGGCCTTTCTCTCTAAACATCCTATTTCACCCACGGCCCTTAATCGTGATATAGAAGAGGCAACACTGTTCCATATTCAAACAGATTGTAAGAACAAGAGTAGGTGTAAACACCCAGCCCCCCCTCCCTCCAATCACAGGATTGAGACTTTCACCTCCCTAGTTCAAAAGGGAAGTGGATCTTCAAGAAAGAACTAACCTCCCCATTGAGATATACAAATTTTTCCAAATTTGAGATGGATACACAGAAAAATTGAGATGGATTCAAATGCGGTGATCAAAAAAGCGGACAAAGGGGAGCTATTGTTATAATGAATAAGACATTCCTGAGAGGAGATCCTTCGTCACTTATCTGATGTATCCAACTAAAGGGTGGCCCAACAAAACCCTACTCCAGAAGTCACTCAGAAAATCACACACATTATCACAGCAGCGATGGAGTGGGGGAGGGGGGTCATATCGGGTAAACAGAGGGATTTCGTACTGCAAAAGAATTCTATTATTCCAGTATTCTATATCCTCCCTAAAATTCATAAAAACCAGACTAGGCCTCGGGGCCACCCGAAAGTAGCATGAAGGGGCTCCCTTTTTCAACCATTGGCAATCTTTCTAGACAAACGTCTTTGCCCACTGGTCACGAACCCACCTTCCTATATTCAGGGTACAACACTTTTTTTAAGCATAACATTAATGGGTTTCCGGAAGAGAAGATCCTTAGTTACTCATGTGAACAGCCTTTATACTTCCATTCCCCATGACAGTATATAAACTCAGAGGGGCTGTGGGGCTTGTTCACACCTAAAGAGAGGATGTTCACATTGGATATTTTGAGTATTATCAAAGAGAAATTTGTTTTCTCTTTGATGACACCTATTATGTAAAAAGACAGGGTACTGCCATGGAGTCTAATGTGTCACCCACATACACCAATATCTTCATTAATAAGTTCAAGAAAGACTGATTTCGACCATCCTTTGTTCAGATTACATGGGCATATATGTGGGTGCATTTGTGAGGGCAAAGACACTATCTTTCTGGTAGAGGACAGTTCTTAGTTTCACTACAAACCTAAATACCTCAAGGGATACGATTGGATTTAATACATTAATTGATAGGAAGTCAATTCATTTTCTTATGGCTGAGCCACTGACACTTATTTGAGCTGCCCAAAGGGCTCGTGCTCACCCAGGTTAGTGGCCAAGACACTTTATAGCTCCTGTGCATGCGGTGCCATCGACCCGAGGAAAGCTGGATGTCATGTCCACAATGTGAGGTCACAATGATATGTTTCGCTCGGGGGAGCTTTATCTGGAGGGGATACCCGAGTTGGAGGTTCCCTTTCTTTATCAGCAACACCAGCCGGGGTGCGCAGATGCCTCTGCGAGAACCATCAGTGTTGTCCTGGGTAGCACCGCAAGAGCGGAGAACATCTGTGGATGAGGGGGATCTTTGCGAGGAAACAGAGGGTGCCTCAGCCCAGCTGATCAGCCCATCAGTTCGACGAGGGTACATCAGTCCCTAAGGTACCAGCCGTTATCTCCAACGTTCCTGCTTCCGATGCTTCCGATGATCCGTCCAATGTTCCTGCTCCTGAGAAAGACTCGTCTGTGGTGGTGAGTGGTGCTAAGCTCGACCCATCCCTGCTGCAGTGTTAGGTGCTCGAAAAGGGTCCCAGCGCTCGTGGAGGTGGAAGCGGATGCAGAGACTAGGTCCCGAATGCACCGTCAAGTAAAGAGGATGTTTTCCTCCTGCTTGCAGCCCTCGGCCGAGACCTCAATCTGATTGTGAGACCGGAACTTTCCTCTTCCGCAACCGTAAGGGTTTGGGCCCAGAACACTTTAATTGCTCCGGTTAATGGAGTGCTTGTTTCCAGGCCAGAGCAGGACACTATTGTGCTGGCCAAATTCAGTGCTACACCCTCTGTTGATACCCCAGTGCCCCTGGAAGAGCCCCTAGAGTTAAGTGGGAAGCATGGACCCTTGTCACTCCGTCCACCATTCTCAGGAATGTCCGTTGGCCCTAAATGTACTGTTGTGTGTACTGCTATGCATAAACCATCTGTAGGGAGTGTGGTATCAAACTGGTGGGATCCTGTTTTAGGGGTACGTGCCCAGGGGTAGAACACTGATGGGAGGAAGGGAAATATACCCTAGAGCAAGCAGCAGAGTTTATGCACACCCACAACAAAGGACTTGAGTTGGGGCCAGAGTTTTCTCCAGGAGTGGGGGATGCTGTATTGGAGGATGCCCATGAGGCTCTCTAAATAGTACTACGATGGGAAGGAAGAAAATATTATTAGAGAAGGAGCGGTACTGCAAATTAATAAGGTGTTTTACAGAGCAGGATATGTGCTGCACGGGTTAGGGGTTCTTCTGTATACAAGTATCCGGTATGCCAAAAATGTTAATATAATATTTTCACACATTTATTGGTGGTACATAAATGGTGTGCCTCATGCGCAGCAGTGAGGGATTCTACCGGTGGGAGCATGTAGCCTAGTGCCCCTGGCTATGCGTTTCCTGTCCCTTGCACGCAAGTCCTGGTAAGTGCAGTGTTAGGGTTAAATCCCTTTCACATAGGCCATCATGTGAGCCCGTTACCACACCGGTTACTTTGTTGCCATATGCAACTGCGGGCCCTAATGGCAGTTGGGAGTATCATGCCCGGGGGCGGGGAGGGTGTTACTGGTTCACATGTAGTATGGGGTGATGCCTGTCCCTCTAAACCTGCCCAGACTTGGGGCAGGGTTACTAACCACTTCACAGGTATAAATGACACTCTACCCAAATTGTGGAGGTTGTTCCAGTCTAGCCTGCTCCTTAGGGAGCAGGTGACTTCTACCTTGCGTGGAGGTTGTTCCAGTCTAGCCTGCTCCTTAGGGAGCAGGTGACTTCTACCTTGCCCCATCAGGGGGTAAGGAGGTTAACACTAGCCTCAGGGGCCTCAAGCTGTGGGGGCCTAGTCAGGGAATGGAGTCCATGCAAGATGGGAGGGAACAGTTTCAGAGATGCAAATGTCAAGTACCTCCCTTGCATGAGAAAGAAGGATTATGTCTGGCCTGCCAATAAATGGTACTGTTCTTGCTTGAAGTGTGCATTATTGGAAGGGGTTCTCGAAGGGACTACTCCCTGCTTCTGGCAGACCTCTGCAGGATGGAGGCACTGCACCGGAGAACCAAAAACCTGTCCTGTGGCTACTCACACTACCATCGGCTGAGACTCGGGCATCCTGAAAAACCACAGGTGATCTACAAATCTCCCTTAAGGGGGGGTGAGGGGGGTAAGGGTGTTACATAAGTTTAAATCAAATGTTTCAAGAGACTGGTATACTGTTGGGTTGTTACACTAACCATGTAATCTACGTATTGGAGTGCCCTTGGAGCCTAAAAAACTACCAGGTCAGTAAAAAAACAAACCCTGGCACATTTAAGTAACATTATGTAGCCCCGGTAAGAAATGGGGGCTATATATCTTTCTCCTACTGGTGTAAGTCCTGTTAAGGCCAGGCCGCCAGTAGTTATCATGGGTTTTTCCCCGCTTCAAGCCCTGCCTTGAGTGATAGAGGCAGGCCCCTGACTGTATGCAGGCCTGAGACAGATGGGAGGTCCTGCTGTTATCATGAGGGGTGGGGCTGTCTAATGTTAGTTCTGCCTGTTCCTGTAAGTGACAAGTAGTTCTGTGCTGAAGCAGAGAGAGAATATGGTCTGGGAGTTTGAAGGAGACAGGAGAGGAGACGCTCAGCACATTGAGTACAGGTGATAGCACTGTAGTGCTGTGGACCAATGCCCCTCACCCTACTCAAGGGGTGAGGGGGGTGGGGGGGAGACTCTAGCCTCACCCTGAGGGCCTATGCCTCGGGGTGAAAGGTGTGGAGTATTGAAGCTCCAGACAGCCCAACCTGCAGGGGTACAGACAGGAGGAAAAGGAGAGGAGGTCAACATCCTGTACACTGCATATGGACTGCTGCTGTGCATGAACTGCTGCTGTGTGCTGTTTTAAGGGCAATAAAGAGACATTGCTGTTTTATACAAAAGACTGTGTGTGTGAGATTGGAATCTCTCACCCTGGGACCAGGGCTTCTCTGGGAGGATTCCAGCCTATTCCCTAGGTTTTCACCAGAGATGGAGGCGCTGCACCACCACCACTAAAGATGAAGGCATATACCCCAGAAGCCTGTCCCTGTTGTCCCCAATACCAACACGGGAGACTCAGGCCCTCCTGTTCCTCGAAGGTATGCACCACCAATATACATGTAGCCAGCCCTCACTACACCCTAGCAGTACAATCTGCGACCGAAGGGGAGGGGGGGGGGGGGAAACATGGGTTACAATTAAAAGAATAGTGATGACTCACAATGCTTCCAAGTATTTCTTTTTACACCACCAAGCTGATCTAAAAGGCCTTCTGTTTACGGTAATAGAGCATGTTACATCCCCGAGGGAACAGAAATATGGAACTTACCCAAAGAGAAACCATTTGGATACGTAGAATGAAAACTTTAGTACCCAGTTTTAATTTGGATATTGAACTAGGGGTTTTATTTTCTCAGAGGTTAAGTGTCCGTGTAAATAGGCTCCATGGAGAAGATGAGAAAAACCTACGGGCTCACAGCAGGGAGGCCTTGTGTCCCTTTGTTGTTATCCCAAATGTTAACTGTGGGACTTTTAGAAGAATACCAACTCATATCTTAGGAAAGACATACAGCTGTGAGCAAACCAGGAAAGTATAAGATTACCCCCTTCTCCTGTGAGCATCCCAGGGAAGTGTAAGGTAGGGTTCAGAGAGGGACCCTCTCTGCCATCACAGCACTGAAGTACTACCCAAAACGAGGATGAAGTGACATAATCTAAGGTCTCACTGAGCAAAGATAAAGGGATAGCCGAAGCAGGGACCCAGAAGATAAAGTGAGCACCATGTGGAATAGGTTCTACGTTCAAGCAACTATTTCAAGTGAAATATGCCTCTCCAGGATGGCAGCAATGCACATGGGGAAGTTGTGTTTCCAAAAACCTGCTAAACAATACAATAATGTTCATAGCTATAATTTATTTTATTTATAAAATATTTTACCAGGACGTAATACATTGAGGGCACCCATCCTCTCCATAACCACCCAGTTGAATGGACCCAGCACCCTGAAAAGGCAATAAACTGAGGAAGCCAAGTACATAGACTATCCAATGTAAACTCCTTATGGAGACTGTCAGGGATGGATACATTTGTATAGCGTGTGGTGTCTTATACAATGAAGTTTCACACCTGTTTTCTCCTTGCTTTTTATTTTACATGCATCGTCTGTGAATGAGATCTGCCAGACACTATCCAGATTCTCCATTGTGATTCATGAAATTAAGAATTTGTTGAGTTTTACCTCCTTTGTTATTAGGTCTTATATTCTTTTTTTAACTTTGGATCACTTTTTTTATTGTGTATATTTACACAAATCACTAGCACTATACCGCTTTGGGCCCAATTTGCACTGTTATTTTTTTTTTTTGCTATTAGAAAAGTTGGGAGACTTGTCTTCTGAGAAGCACTAGGACCCAGAGCAATTTGCGCTCTTTTCGTATTCTTATGTACAAGTGAAATGTTATTTTAATCACATTTATCCATACTTTATCCTGAACCAAGGAATCATTAGGGAGTATTAGAAAGAATCTCCCTGTACTTTGTTTCCATTTATACTTCCTTATATAGTGTAAGCTCCTTGGGACAGAGCCCTCATAACCTAACATGACAATGTAAGTTTATGTTTATTGGTTTAGTCTTTGTAAGAAATCCTCACCCCTGAAGAAGCGTGGCTCACGCGCGAAAACGTGTGTCGACGAGTGGGGCGGCACTGATGTGACGTCATTGGAGCAGCAACATCCCCCTGCACCATCAGCACTACAGCTTGTATTTTGGTGTTTTTTTGTATCATCGTGGTCCGCCGACCTCTATCTAGACTGCAGTCTGTTGACACATTTGCTACTTAGTAGTTACCTCAGGGTTCTGACATGCCATTTAGCAGCTATCTCCTATATCCCTATAGTGTTTGTCTTTATTGTTACAATAAGACTACTACAGCAACACTAGAATGGCATGATAATACACAACGCTCACACTAGTGAAACATGTCGTATTATGTGATTTGAGGATGCCTTGGATATAGATATTTACAATATATAAGATGGGTAATTTCTGCTGGCACTGTAGGCAAGTGTTACCAAGATATGTATGCTTTTACATCAGGGATAAATGGACCTTATAACCTAATGACAATTTAATTAGAAATTAATTGATAGGTCTCTCTGATATGCTACAATTGTCTGACTATTAAGACGTAGCAACACCTAACTCAAACAGAGCCTTTGCCGATACTTATGATATACTGTATGAGCAGGTATCATTCAAGATATATTTTGGGTGTCAATATAGAGTGCAAAGGTTGTATACGTAATAAGTGCATACAAGACATTTGATTTTGGCACTCTGTCCACTCCACTACAGGGAATTTTTAACATTTTTAATTTTTTGTTGTATTTTTGATGTAATAAAATTTTATTTTTTTGATCTAATATTCCGACCTATATGAAAAAGATATTGATCTGATAGACCGCTGTCTGATCCTATAAGTCCAAGCACGAAGTGCAACTATACAGAAAATATTTGGACCCTCTTGGGTCTATTCTGTTCTATAAGAAATCCAAGTCAGGTCTAATAATTATATTGTAATGTGTGAAACAGTTATCAAGAATATCAAGGTATACAGTAAATTGTCTCATGGTTCTCTTTCATACATATATCTGATTCACAAAGGTTCTTGATTCATTTGGTATATATTTTAATTATATATTTAGTTAAATTGGAGAGTTGAGGGTGCAGCTGTCCCGAGGTCTATAGAGAAACTTTTTAGGTTCACACGAGTGATTGACAACTGTGGTTTTAACTGAGGGAAAAGTATATGACAGACGCTCTAAGAATCTTCCAGTACATGTGTCATATTTGGTTATTCTATGTATGGAGGTGTGGGCAGTTCAGATGACAAAGATCTAATCTGGGAATATAATTGTAACCCCCTTTCTGACTTGGTGGGTTACTAGGCAGAGCTGAGGGTTAGATTGGCCCAATGGGTGTTGAGTGTTAGCACAGCCCCTTGTTAACTCAATGCTATGTGGATAGTTACCTTAGACCTCTGGAGGAGCTGAGGACTCACTGTAAATAGGTTAAATATGTGCAGTTAATTAGGTAAAGTTGAATAGGAATAGGGCCAGAAAATGATGTGAAATTATGAGGTAGTGGGTTATAATGCAGTGGTATGTGTTCTAGGTAGGCAGGACACAGATACAAGTCAGTAAGAATAAATGCTCAGGGTCCCCTGAACAGGGATACCTGCAGTATTACCTACATAATACCAGTTGGTGAGAGGATAAATATTCAGTGCCCCAGCGTTATCTACCGTAGCTATCATCCCATGCAATCAAGTTGATCAATCCTATGAGGTTTATGTGACCAAAATAATCCTACCCAGCTGGGTCAAAAATATGAACATGGTAAACAGCGAATACAAATATATATGTTGATTAAATCTATTACTTAATGGTATTTATAGTTTAATCATCATTATGTCATGGACACACTAATCTATTGAAATATGTTCCACCCTGGAGATAATGGTCACAGCAATGAGACTAATCAAAGAAGGCTCTTGAAATACTCACAACTGCAGTACGCTAATGGTGTTGAAACAGCGAATATGGTCAGTTAACTAACCTTTATGCTTCTTGCAGGTCATGAAAGTTTATACAAAGTATCAGCTGGCATGTGTGTTTGATAAATGCAAACAGCTGAGCTGTGATAATACGAGTAGCGGGCTGGAATGGTAAATTAATGAGAAGTCGTATCGATATTGAAAGCATGAGATATGGTAATGTAAACTTCAAGGACTAAGCCAGAATATATTGGTATATTATGTAGCCAGGAACATAGTATCAATATATCAGACACGGTGCTGTTAAGCACAACCCGTTACAATGTGCTGCAGGAGTGCTGCCTTTCTTGCTAGGGCAATTATTTGTTCTACTGCCTTAATACTGCTCCTAGCACCTTTCCCGACAAGACTGTAGCGAGAGCATTAATTTCCCTTCTTTTCCCCCCATCTATATCCGATTTCAGAAATAGCATGGATATGTACTGCTCGTCTTGATTCTCAATTAGTTACCATGTTATCAGGCTCTCATTTTAATCTGGTCTAACTGTTACATATGCCTATAACATTATCTTTGACTGTGCATGCAATGCCTTGTATACAATGTATGTCTATTTATATAGCGGAGTGGCTGCTCAGTGAGTAAAGACACTGACACAGATTGTTGCAGGGGAACCTGGTTCAATTCCCAGTGTCGGCTCCTTGTGACTTTGGGCAAGTAACTTTATCTCCCTGTGTCTCAGGCACCAAAAACAGATTGTAAGCTCCACAGGGCAGGGACCTTGCCTGCCAAATGTCTCTAAAGCGCTACGTAAAACTAGCAGTGCTATACAAGAACAAACTATTATTATTAATGTACATAGCTCTTCATAGCAGTAAATAACCCTGTTGACTCAATGTTACTTATTTGAAACCATGTATTTGTCATCATAACTATGCCCAGGACATACGTGAAAACAAGAGATAACTCCATGTATTACTTCCTGGCAAAACATTTTTATAATTAAATTATATTTTTTCCCATAACCTCTGATTCCATCTTGCTTTTTTCGCTTGACTAGTCACTAGTGTTACCTGTCAGAGAGAAGGTAATCACTATCACTGTGTAGAAGTTAGCAATACAAATTAATTTTATTTAGCGCTTAATTGTTGTGGTGCAACCAGGTAATACGTATTTTTGCAGGCTACATTAATGGGACCAACCCTGCTAAAATAATCTAGTCCAATACGTAATATGATTGGTGACACAAAAAATGACATCTATCATAGTCTAATATAATATAGATCATGCCGATCATTTATAAGATCAGACATGAACCTTCAAGCTGCTGTAATAAGATGAAGGTTGAGTTTCAATCAATGGAAGGCGGCATTAAAGTGTTTCACCCGATTCACACAGCCAGTAATAGGTACAATAGGGACATGAGGTTTAGTTAAAATATAAAGCCGATTTTTTTTAGTATGTACAAATCCCCCATCTGAAAGTAATTAGCTCAGGATACAAGGCTTTAACTGGAAGGAACAAGTTAAGTTCGTTATGGACAGGAACCTAAAAATAGGTGCAGCGCCTGCTAAACCTGTATAGTTGGGAGATATAGAGCTTTGCCCCAGAGCTTAAATGAGACCCAGTAGCACTGCTGTTTGATTACAGAATAATGGGAAAGTAAAATCCCAACACTAGTATACAGTACTGATATATTAAAGATGTTGCTGCACAGAAGTAACATACAAAGTTCTTCCAACTACAGCCCTCTCACACTGTTACATAAAGACCTTTATTTTGCTGGTTTCAAGTGTGCCAGGATAATGAAACTAAAAAATTAATTAGTGACTGGACACTTCAATTATATCTGTGACTCCTAAATGCCATTAGAAGTGCAGGTTAAAATATGGCATATATTTAAAATGAAACTATCTGCCCTCCACCCCGCTCCCGGATACACAGACGGCACGTGCTCTCCCTTCCCAAAGCTACAGCAAAATGACTGCGTTCTATTCACATATGCAAACACGTGCGCGCGCCTCCCCTTCTCCTTTTATAGCCACCAACAGGCTCACGAGAGGGACACGTGACTCAACAGAGGCCCGGCTGCAGCCACTAGCGAGCTCCGACATTGCGCCCTGCCTTCCTCCCTGCCTCCTCCAATCATCGTCTACTCCGATGTTCCCGCCTTAAGATGCGCACGCAGATGGACTTTTGTTGGAGGTTTTTTTTTTTTAAGACGAAACTTTATTGACTGCGGACAGTGACGTCTACGCCGTGTCTTGCCTCAAGTCACTGTCACGGAAAAGAGCCCCCTGACAGGTGACATATGGAAAAGTTCCCGCGGGGGGAACCCTAGTCACGGATGTAAATTGGGGCGGGTCACAAGTGGGGTTTTGTTGTTTATCACCCCCCCCCTTGCTACCTGATCAATGCTACTTAAATGGGCTTAATTCATGTATAATTGGGATTTTATGTACTTGGGATATTGAGATCTGGAACAAGACATTGGTGTATAATGTGAGAATCTGGGATTTCAGTGCTTAAAACAACAACAACTACTTTTGGGGACAGTGTAATATTGGGAAAAGTAATGTATACTATGTGGTTTATTTTGGTCCTTTTGTGGTATAGTGAAGATTGAGGAGTATTATGGAGTTTATGAAACACACTAAAGCACTGTGTTATCATAATGTATCACTTTTATTGGGTACAAAGGTAAAAAAAATCCATCTTTAAAATGAATGGAACAAGTATTAAGGATATGTTGGACCCCGCGAACAGCATCAAAATACAGAGTTTAGTTTGGGCGCTAATTTGGGGTATGTAGATAGTTTGGGCTGTAAAGAGTGTGATGAGAGAGGGTTGGGATTACATTGGGTTTTAATTAAATTTTGTAGGGAAGTAGGGTTTAATAATTTAAAGGATACTTGGCGTCATTATACAGTGCAGTGTGTTTTTTATCAGGGGTTGGAAGTGTATAAAACAGGTCATCGTCATTATACAGCGCAGCGTGTTCATTATCGTGGTGGAAGTGTATAGAGATACTCTGCATAATTGTACAGCATGATCAATATCTGGTATAGAGATACCAAGTATTGTTATACAGTGCAGCATGTTCATTATCAGTGGGTGGGTTTGTAGAGATACTCTGCATCATTGTACAGCGTATTCAATATCGGGTATAGATGTGTATAGAGATACAAAGTATCATTATACAGTGCACTGTGTTCATTATCAGGAGGTGGCAGTGACAAGAGATACCAAGCATCATTATACAGTGCAGCAAGTTCATGGTCGAAAGGTGTAGAGATACTTGGAATAATTATGCAGTGCACCCAACCTGTTATGGTTGAGAAAAAAAGAATAACCGCATAAGGAAGAAATGGCAGAGGTTTTAAAAGTTGTTGTTGTTTAAAAGATGTTTGTTTTACACACTTCAAATGTTTTTCTTTCCATCATTTGTTTATTAATTTGGCAACCCAGCTCTGTGTGAGAAGTAAATTCTTGATAAACTGATGGTTTCTGAGGAAATACAAATGGATATTTCTGTAGCCCTGTGACAGTAAAGTAAATAGTCACAATGAAGATAAAATTGTATTGTATGTCTTTATTTATATAGCGCCATAAATGTACATAGCGCTTCACAGTAGTAATACACATGGTAATCAAATAAATAACAGATAATATAAATAACAGATCATGGGAATAAGTGCTTTAGACATAAAAGTAACATTAAGGAAGAGGAGTCCCTGCTCCGAGGAGCTTACAATCTAATTGGTAGGTAGCGAAACGTATAGAGATCGTAGGAGGGAATTCTAGTAAGTGCGTCTGCAGGGAGCCAAGTTTTATGTATCATGTGTCCAGGATTATCACAAGTGCTATTCATATGCTTCTTTAAGCAAATGTGTCTTAAGGTGGATAGAGAGGGTGCTAGTCGGGTATTGAGGGGAAGGGCATTCCAGAGGTGCGGAGCAGTCAGAGGGAAAGGTTTAAGGCGGGAGAGGGCTTTAGATACAAAGGGGGTAGAAGACATTCTTGAGAAGAACGCAAGAGTCGGGATGGCGTATAGCGAGAAATTAGGGCTGAGATGTAAGGAGGGGCAGAAGAGTGTAAAGCTTTAAAAGTGAGGAGGAGAATTGAGTGTGAGATGCGGGATTTAATCGGAAGCCAGGAGGGGAGACGCGGAGACAGATTTAGGAAAGAGTAGAGTAATTCTAGCAGCAGTGTTTAGGATAGATTTTAGGGGAGACAGGTGAGAGGTAGGAAGGCCGGACAGCAGGAGGTTGCAGTAGTTGAGACGGGAGAGAATGAGGGCCTGAGTCAGAGTTTTAGCAGTCGAGTAACAGGAAAGGGCGTATCTTTGTGATATTGCGGAGGAAAAAGCGACAAGTTTTAGAAACGTTTTGAATGTGAGAGGCGAATGTGAGAGAGGAATCGAGTGTGACCCCTAGACAGCGTGCTTGGGCTACTTGGTGAATGATCATATTTCCAACATTAATGTGGAAGGAGGTAGTAGGGTCAGGTTTGGGAGGAAGTAAAAGGAGCTCTGTTTTTGCCATGTTAAGTTTCAGTCGGCGGATGGCCATCAAGTATGATATTCCAGAGAGACATTCAGAAACTTTGGTCTGTACAGCAGGTGTAAGGTCAGGGGTTGAAAGGTAAATTTGTGTGTCGTCAGCATAGAGGTGATATTTAAACCCAAAAGATGTGATTAGGTCACCTAGAGAGTGTGTAAAGAGAAAAGAGAAGGGGTCCCAGGACAGAGCCCTGGGGTACCCCCAAAGAGAGATTGATAGAGGAGGAGGTGTTAGCAAAAGAGACACTGAAAGTACGATGGGAGAGGCAAGAGGAGATCCAGGATAGAGCTTTGTTCCGAATACCAAGAGTATGGAGAATGTGGAGGAGAAGAGGATGGTCCACGGTGTCAAATGCTGCAGAGAGGTCGAGTAATATGAGCAGAGTGTAATGACCTCTGTCTTTGGCAGCATGGAGGTCGTCGGTTATTTTAGTGAGGGCTGTTTCAGTAGAGGGAGCAGTGCGGAAGCCAGATTGTAGAGGGTCTAGAAGAGAATAGGTGTTGAGAAAGTGTAGCAATCGAGAGAATACAAGACGTTCAAGGAATTTGGAGGCAAAAGGCAGGAGGGAGACAAGTCGATAGTTAGAACAGGTAGGGTCAAGCTTGCTGTTTTTGAGTAATGGTATAACGGTTGCATGCTTGAAGGAGGATGGAAAGGTACCAGAGTAGAGGGAAGAGTTAAAAAATATGTGTGAGCATAGGGATTATAGAAGGACCAAGAGGTTTTAGGAGATGGGAAGGAATGGGATCAAGAGGGCAGGTGGTAGAGGGGAAAGAGATCATCAGTGACACATCTTCCTCCGAGATAGCAGAAAAAGAGTCAAGAAAGGCAGGAGGAGAGTTAGGAAGCGGTGTGGGATGGGAGGAGGCAACAGATGGGATGTTCTGACATATGGATTCCACCTTTTCCTTAAAAAAGTCAGCAAAGTCCTGAGGTGAAATGGAGGAAGAAGAGGAGGCAGCCGAGGGTGGTCTGAGTAGAGCGTCAAAGACAGAAAAGAGTCAGCGTGGGTTAGACTTGTGTGTGTTGATTAGTGATGAAAAGTAGGTTTGTTTAGCCTGAGAGGGCAGGGTTGAAACAGGACAGCATAAATTTGTAGTGAAGGAAGTCTGCGAGCGTATGAGATTTCCTCCAGAGGCGTTCAGAGGAGCGAGTGGAGGAACGCAGCATGTGTGTGCGAATTTAGCCAGGGTCTGGGGTTAGAAGGGCGAGGATGGCAGAGAGAAAGCGGGCATGTAGATCAGAGAGGAGGATAAGGCCTCGGGAATGGTCAGCGCTTAGGCACTGATGCGCGCTCCTGCTCGGCAGTGAGCCCCTGCAGCCGCAATGAGATCGGCTTTAGCAGGGGCTCGCGCACGCTTCCGCACGTTTGCGGAAGCGTGTGTCTTAACAAGTGTTAAGTTTCTGAGCTCGCCGGAGCGCAGGGCCCAATGAGAGCGAACCAGCTCCGTGAGCGCAGGCCCACGCCATCCCAACCCCCCCCCCACCCCCCCCCCCCTCCCACCCCCCCCCCCCCCCCCCCCCCCCCCCCCCCACCCCCCCCCCCCCCCCCCCCCCCCCCCCCCCCCCCCCCCCCCCGACACGCCCCCGGATGGCGCGCCGTCTAAGGCCAGGGAAAGCACCCGCTTTCCCTCATCCTCCACGCGCCTCCGCACGGCTGAAGTCTGTATGGACTCAGCCTAAGGCAGAGTTGTAGATCCTGACCAGGTTGTTATGGTCTGAAGCAGAAACTTTCTTACAATAGAGTACCTTTTTGTAGTCTTGTGTTTAATACTTTTGCTGCCAGATGCAGACTTTCACCTGCAGCGCATTGTTAAGCAGTGATAGGTGTAATTGAGTATGTTCCGAATACAACCATATACTTTGCTTAATAGATAGTACAGGCAGTCCTCAGTTATCCACCGGAATCCACCCCGCAAACCGCTGTCGGATATTAATCCGCGGCGGATAATGCGTTCAGCGGAATGCATTATCTGGCAAAGGATAACAGACTGTCGGATAGCGAGCACCACCTGTATACCTGCTTACGAAGAAAATAAATCAAGACATTTGAAGATCCAGCTACTTCTATGTAAGCCAAAGCTATTCTTACCCTTTGAAATCTTTAAAGTTGAAATACCTGCTATCAAAGCAGAACATTTTTTTTTAAAGCACAAAGTAAAGTATTCCTATAATTGGTGCACACCTATAAGTGAGACACCCGTGCTTAAGCAAGCATATCCTTTCAAACCTGACCTGTTGGTGGTCCTTGAGGAATGGAGTTGGCCACCCCTGGTCTATATCAATATTACAGTGATAATAAAAAAAAGGCATACAAGTTAGATCTGGTACTAATATTACAATACTCCGCTAGATATTGTAGCTGTTATGGTGACAAAATCACAGGAATACAAATAGAGGGCTAAGGCACCCTGCCTATTCTTCCCCTTTTTGTCTTGGGCGTTTCTTACGTCACAACTTCATGTGACCCGGCAACGTGATGTCATGTGACCCAGCGACGTCACCCCCATGGCGACGCGTTGTTAGAAGCAGCCTGATACCGGTAAGGGAACTTACAGAGGCCTTGTGCTCCCCTGGCATTTAATTTAAATGCTTTGGGGAAGAGCACTGGGCCTCTGTAAGCGCTGTGCCCCCCCGCCCCCCCACGCTGTGAAGGTGAAGGGGTTAACCAGGCTTATAATAAAGGTCAAGTCCACTTGGTTAACCCTGACCTGTGTGTTAGGGTCTTAGAGTGTCAGCTCTGGGACCCAGATGTAAAAACTGTATTACTGCAACTGTAGACTGATTTTGCGACATTAAAGAATTATGTGATTTTTGCCTTTACTGAGATCGGGAGATTTCTAGGCTGTAAATTTCAGGGTGTGTTTGGTGGAGAAAGTATTTGCAGAATGTGTCTATGTAGCGGGGTTCCGGAGTTCGGGGATACCCCAAAAGTTGTATCCGGAGATTGAGTGATATCTTCGGATACAGCTAAGCGCATTACTCCGCCAACCTGACTGATCTGTGTTTCTGATTTGAAGTGCTGGTTGTTTAAAGTGTGTGCAGTTAGAACCAAAAGCAGTTTCAACAAGGAAGCGGTTAAACAAGGTATAGTTTATTGAAGTACAGTTTACTGTTAATACTTCTAAACTTCATAGTTGCTAGAATGAGCAGGATTGAAAATGCCACTCAATGCACATCTTGCCACATGTATGTGCACTTGGAGCAGCTGTTCCAAGGAGCATACCGCTGTGAGAGGTGTGAGCGTGTGGTCTCTTTAGAATCAGAGATTGCTGATCTGAAGAGGCAACTTGCAATATTGAGGGACATTGGCAATCTTGAAAGGGAATTAGAGCTCACTGAGCAGGCCCTTGCTTCGACTAGTGCTACAGATGGAGGTGCTGTTAGTGAGGAGCAGGTAGGTAGCTTGGTTGTTGTTAGTGAGGAGCAGGTAGGTAGCTGGGTGACAGTTAGAAGGGGAAGCAGGGGCAATAGGGAGAGGCAGGTCGTTTCTGAGCTGACACATCCCAATAGATTTGCCGTGTTGAGTGAAGATATTGGGAATGTTGGGGCAGAAATGGAAAGGCTGGGGGAGACTAATTCCTCTAGCAGCCAGGGTAATAGTATCTCCAGCACAGTGGGGACTCGGGATGCTCAGATACAAAGAAAGATTGTTGTGGTAGGGGACTCCATTATTAGGAAGGTAGATAGGGCAATCTGGTGCTGGGACCACATGAAACGAACAGTTTGTTCTCTCCCGGGTGCTCTGGTTCGGCACATTGAGGATCGGGTAGACTGTTGGGGGGGGGCGGCTGGGATTGACCCAGCGGTCTTGGTACACGTTGGCACCAATGACAAAGTTAGAGAAAGCTGGAGGGTCCTAAAAAATGATTACAGTGATTTAGGCCAAAAGCTTAAGGCAAAGACCTCCAAGGTATTATTTTCTGAAATACTACCATTGCCATGCGCTACCGCAGGGAGACAGTCAGAGATCAGGGAGGTTAATGCATGGCTAAGAAAGTGGTGCAGGAAGGAGGGGTTTGGGTTTTTAGAGCACTGGGACTCCTTTTCTAAGAGGTGCCATCTATATTCTAGGGACGGATTGCACCTCAATGAAGAGGGATCTTCTGTGCTAGGGAGGAGAATGCTAAAAAGGTTGGAGATTTTAAACTAGGATGGAGGGGGGAGGGGAATGAAACAGATAATGGACTAAATGGAATAGATGAGGATACAAGGTGGTATGGAGGTAGAATGGGGGCAAGTGCAAGTTTGACAAGCAGTGAGACACCCATAGTAAATACAGATAATACTAGAAAACTTCTAAAGACTAAACAAAGTGGGAGCAGAAAGGAAGGAGCAGATAAGATAATAGTACAGGCTGAAAAAAAACTTAAATGCATGCTTGCTAATGCAAGAAGCCTGACATAAAATGGGGGAGCTTGAATTAATAGCTACAAGGGAGCAGTATGATATCATAGTCTTACTGAAACATGGTGGGATGAAACTAATGACTGGACAGTTAATTTAGAGGGTTATTCTCTTTTTCGGATGGATCGAACAAATAGAAGGGGAGGTGGAGTATGTTTATATTTTAAACTGGATCTAAAACCTATTATAAGGGATGATGTCTATGAAGGGAATGATGAAAATGTAGAGACTTTGTGGATAGAAATTAGCAGTGGAGGTAAAAGTATAAAGAAAATGTTTGTGGGAATATGCTATAAACCAAATATCTGTGAGATTGAGGAAGCTAAAATACTTTTGCAAATGGAGAAGGCATCAAAACTGGGTCATGTTTGCATAATGGGGGATTTTAATTATCCAGACATAGATTGGGGCAATGAGATTAGCGTTACAACAAAAGGAAACAGGTTTTTGGGGGTGCTTAAAGAGAATTATATGACCCAAATTATTGAGGAACCAACCAGGAGAGGGGCAGTTCTGGATTTGGTCATATCAAACAATGTAGAAGTAATAACAAATATTCAAGTCCTGGAACATTTGGGTAACAGTGATCATAGCATGGTCTCATTTGAAATAAATTATCAAAAAAATAGATTTCTTGGGTTCAACAAAGACTTTAAACTTTAGAAAGGCAGATTTTAATAAACTGAGGTCTAATCTAGTAGTAATACAATGGGATGATATTTTTGCAGGGTACAATGTAGAAGATAAATGGGCAGTCTTTAAAACATTGTTAGAAAAGCACACTAATCAGTGTATACCCTTGGGTAATAAGTATAAAAGAAATAAGTCAAAACCAATGTGGCTAAATAAACAGGTAGGGGAGGAAATGGACAAGAAGAGGAAGGCGTTTAGATTCTTTAAGTCAGAAGGGACAGAGACATCGTATCAGAATTATAAGGATTGTAACAAAAATTGCAAAAGGGCAATCAAATTAGCAAAAATGGATAATGAAAAAAGGATTGCAATAGAAAGTAAGGTCAACCCTAAAAAGTTCTTTAAGTACTTTAATAACAAAAAAATGAGAGAAGAAAATCTAGGACCCTTTCAGTGTGAGATGGGTAGGCAGATTATTGGAGATAAGGAAAAAGCTGAGGTATTAAACAAATTATTTGCCTCTGTGTTTACCAGGGAAGAATCAAGTTCAATAGTAGTGCCGCAGGAGGAAGCCACAACCTCCATATTACTGGACAATTGGTTAACTGAGGAAGAAGTTCATAAGCGACTTGAAAAAATTAAAGTAAATAAGGCACCTGACCCCGATGGCATACATCCAAGAGTTCTCAAGGAGTTAAGCTCAGTAATAGCAAAACCATTATATTTAATATTCAAGGACTCCATTTCCACAGGCTCAGTACCACAAGATTGGCGTAAAGCAGATGTGGTGCCTATATTTAAAAAGGGAGCTAGATCACAACCGGGAAATTACAGACCTGTAAGCCTGACTTCAATAGTAGGGAAGCTACTTGAAGGTTTAATATGGGATAATATTCAGGAATACCTAATGGAAAACAAAATTATTAGTAATAGTCAGCATGGATTTATGAAGGATAGATCTTGCCAAACTAACCTTATTTGTTTCTTTGAGGAGGTAAGTGTGACGATGGGGAGGATTTGGCCCGGGATTCAAGGGGTTACACCCCAATTGGCCACCCTCTACTCTCACCTGGGAAGCAAGGGGTTAACTGGACTGAGGTCCAGTAATGTGTTTTGTCTGCACCACACACACACTGGGGCTTAAGGGGTTAATGAGCTGCAGTTTAAGAAAATACAAATGTGGTGTGTCTTTTCAGAAAAATCTGGGCTTCAAAAGGCTTGATTGAAGTTTGGGTGTGAAAAGGTACAGAGGGGGTTTGGTGTATGTTAACATATATTGCTGGGAGACAGCTAGGACAGGAGGTCTGGGGCATTGGGTGTGAAATCTAACACCAGGTGACAAATGTCCACTACCCAGGGGTCCCTGCTTCAAAGGATGTATTGATGGGGGCCAGGGGTGCGGTTACGCAAGGAGATATCAGAATGAGTGACCGTATTAAATATAAGAATATTATGAGATGTCCTCGGCTGAACATGCTAAGAGTTACATATGTGTATTCGTGGGACTGATTTGCAGATAAGGAATACAAACACCTGATGTTTAGCCGGTTCGAAGAGACAGATATTAATATCTCTCTTAATTGTAATATTACACTGTAATATTTAGTCTCGTTGGGAGCGTCATGCGTGCCGGAATGTATTAATATGTCTCGCGTGCCGGTAGGTATTACTGAACTGAAGTTATGAAGTTATTTAGATAGGAAAAGCAGTTTGTAAACGTCCTTGGGTGGGAGGATTTTTACGCTGAGGATAACTGTCAACTTCACCGCTGATTTATGAGAGGAGCTGGGTTTAGGTTGTGTTCAATGGGAAATAATTGTATAAGAACCAGGCTCAGCCTATGGCTATTGTCTTCATGCCAGAGGCTTTTCATGTCTTTCGTGTCTTGATGATTATGAAGATTGCTGTATGAACTGCCAGTCCAGATGGGACTGTTTCATCATTCCATTTTAAGTAAGTGTCCATATTTTGCCTGTTATTTGAATATCTTGTGTGTTCACCTTTATCAAGGAATAAATTATATTTTATCATATCTAAGTCTCGTACCAGTTCGACCCCGTTATATGTATTTGGTGTGTATTATTAATAGCCTGTCACAAAGCTCCCGTCACAGTAAGTAGGAATTTAGACCAGGGTAATGCAGTTGATGTGGTCTACTTAGATTTTGCAAAGGCTTTTGATACAGTTTCACACAAGAGGTTGGTGTACAAAATAAAGAAAGTTGGACTCAGTAATAATATTTGCACCTGGATTGAAAACTGGTTAAAGGACAGACAACAGAGGGTTGTCATAAATGGAACTTTTTCAGGTTGGGCTAAAGTCGTGAGTGGAGTACCTCAGGGATCGGTACTGGGACCCCTGCTTTTTTACTTGTTTATTAATGACCTTGAGGTTGGGATCGAGAGCAAAGTCTCCATCTTTGCTGATGATACTAAATTGTGTAAGGTAATAGAATCAAAGCAGGATGTAATTTCTCTTCAGAAGGACTTGGAGAGACTGGAAACGTGGGCAGGTAAATGGCAGATGAGGTTTAATTCAGATAAATGTAAGGTTATGCATTTGGGATGGAAGAATAAAAAGGCGACTTACAAATTAAATGGAGATATATTGAGGGAATCCTTGATGGAGAAGGATTTAGGAGTGCTTGTAGACAGCAGGCTTAGCAATAGTGCCCAATGTCATGCAGTAGCTGCAAAGGCAAACAAGATCTTATCTTGCATCAAACGGGCAATGGATGGATGGAAGGGACGTAAACATAATTATGCCCCTTTACAAAGCATTAGTAAGACCACACCTTGAATATGGAGTACACTTTTGGGCACCAATCCCAAGAAAAGACATTATGGAACTAGAGAGAGTGCAGAGAAGACCCACCAAATTAATAAAGGGGATGGACAATCTAACTTATGAGGAGAAGCTAGCTAAATTAGATTTATTTACATTAGAAAAGAGGCGTCTAGGAGGGGATATGATAACTATATACAAATATATTCAGGGACAATACAAGAGCTTTCAAAAGAACTATTCATCCCACGGGCAGTACAAAGGACTCAGGGCCATCCCTTAAGGTTGGAGGAAAGGAGATTTCACCAGCAACAAAGGAAAGGGTTCTTTACAGTAAGGCAGTTAAAATGTGGAATTCATTACCCATGGAGACTGTGATGGCAGATACAAAAGATTTGTTTAAAAAAAAGTTGGACATCTTTTTAGATGGGAAAGGTATACAGGGATATACCAAATAAGCAGTGGTTGACAAATCAGCAAAAAATCTACTCGCCACACAAAAAAATCTACTCGCCACCTAGTACCAAACGTGTGCTGCTTGGGCCAATATTTACTCGCCCGGGGGTTAAATCCACTCGCCCGGGGCAAGCAAATGTATAGGTTTGTCGAACACTGCAAATAAGTATACATGGGAACGATGTTGATCCAGGGATTAATCCGATTTGCCAATTCTTGGAGTCAGGAAGGAATTTATTTTTCCCCTTAATGGGGTTTTTTGTTTGCCTTCCTCTGGATCAATAAGTAAGTATAGATATAGGATAAAGTATCTGTTGTCTAAATTTAGCATAGGTTGAACTTGATGGACCTACGTCTTTTTTCAACCTCATCTACTATGTAACTATGTAACCTCGGACCCTAGAAACGTTCTTACGACTCACCGCCAGAGTCCCTGCTGCAGCATCTTCCAGACAAGGTAAACGGGTATGAAGGAGTTAAAATATATCTGCAGGTATAGGAGTCCTTAGTATAGCAGGGATTCCCCAGTATAGCAGAGGTACCCACATACATGCCCAGGTATCCAGAGCCTAGAATAGGGGGTTCAGGAAGGTGCTCGAGCTAAGGTTATAAAGCTGATCCTGTTTGCAGTTTTTAAAAAGTTTAAAAGTATTTTTCTAATGTGTGCCAAGAATGAGGCTCGTGAGGGTAGGTGTATTATACCCTCACTCCATTCATGACACCAGAATAGGAACTTATAACTTTTAGCACACAGAAGACAGGACACAATATATCTCATTAAATGGGTATAGTTTAATCTGTAAATATATTGATAACCTGTAAATGAACTGTGGGATTTCGAAGTCATGGCTACCAGGCTCGGTGCTTATGCGTCTGCGAGGAAGCCAGGACTTGAAAGCTTAAGAGATGCCAGGAGGTGTGAACCCTTTGTTGGCAAGGAGGGCTAACTGGAACACTGATTTCCTCAGTTCAAAGGGTCCCTGTAATCTAGCCCTGGCTTAGGGGCATTGAGCTGGTGGGGGAGTTTGAATAGTGAGTGGGCAAGATGGTGGTTTGTGCACATGCTCTCTCATTGTTCTGAAGCCATAGGTGCCAGCTTTCACAAACCTGGCAAAGTGTGTGAGTGGTTGGAGTTTAAATTCCCACGCCACTGGTTGGAGGGCAAGCGGTGGGATGGCCTGTCCCGAGATTTATAAGACAGCTCATCGCTCTCCCTCCCAACTCTCTGCTGTTCTTTCTTGGCTGTTCCATGTGTTCCCAAGTGATCCAAGAAGTTCAATTTGCCATAAGGGCAAGAACGGGTCTGACCGGGCCCAGAGACGCCATGCTGCAATTGCAAGGAGGAAGGCTGCAGGACTTTTAAACCGGAATGATTTCTAAGTCCCCACTTCAGCACTGGACTGTTTTAAAGACTTTATTTGAACTAGGAAAGTCAGTTTGTCAACCCCAGACCCCAGAAAGTGTATCTTTTTCTGTCTATTGTAATTCAATGTGTTTGCCTGTTTCTATGGAATAAATTACAATTTATTTTACTTATTGGCTTTGCTCAATGACATGATCCCGGTATAAAGGAGTATTTAGCCTGGTCTCCCGTGACACCGGGTCTATTTGATTTTTTTAGAGACCGTCGCCACATGTGACTGTCTCTAAACCAATCAGAGACCGTGACCATGGCCCGCCCACTTTCATGACGTCGCTGGCGACAGTCGCTGAAAATCAAATTATAACTTTTGCTGACGGCGACGGGTGACATCATCGGTCACGTCGCCAGCACTATAAGCACGGCCTTAGGCTACGTCCCCCGTGCCGCTTACCACGCTCATGCTTGAGTGGTGATGTCTCCAAGCATGAGCGTTCAGCTGTTCAGCAATATTTAGGTAAGCGGGGGCGTGGCCTAACTGACTGGCGCTGATTGGCTGAGGAGGTCATGTGACCCATCAGCGCGCCTCAAACTCAATTTTATCTGTCTCGGCAAGTGCTGGACAGCGTGGCTGGACAGATTAAAATTGATTGCAGGGTCACCAGCAGTGTGGACGCAGCCTTATAGAGACCCTGTCGCACGTTTGTGACCTACGAGTCGCCCTCTCCCCATCTACACCTTTAATATAAACATTACTTTTCAGTAAGGCTTTTTGTGGAATAAATGGTTTTTTTTCATATGATCTTGCATGCCAGAGATTCTTGATTTGGATTTGTAGGATGGCAGCCGTCTCTCCCCTATGGGAAGTAATGAATCTCCCTTCCCTAATTATTTTATAGTCCGTGTTTATAAAGATAAATAAGCAGTGGATTGCTCCAAAAACATGTCCAAATTGAGTCAGTGTGTCAAGGAGTTCTGCTCTAATTTTTGTCTTCCTTTTCACCAGTGAACATTGTAGAGAATGGTTATAAGAGGAGTTAGGGGAGGAGAGAGTCAGTGAAATATTATAGTGAGGCAGGGCCGCCAACAGTTTTTACGGTGCCCAGGTCATCTCTGGTTTGTTTGGGGGGTAGCGGGGTTGCTGAAAGTTTGTTGCGCAAGTGGGGGAGGATTAGCGGACCAGGTGGAAGAGCGAACCCTCCTGGGTGGCAGTGGAGAGGACCTGGCCAAGTGTATGATCATGTATTGTATTGTATGTCTTTATTTACATAGCGCTTCACAGTAGTAATACATGTGGTAATAAAATAAATAACAGATAATATAAATAACAGATCATGGGAATAAGTGCTTCAGACATAAAAGTAACATTAAGGAAGAGGAGTCCCTGCCCCGAGGAGCTTACAGTCTAATTGGTAGGTAGGTAGAACGTACAGAGACAGTAGGAGGGAGTTCTGGTAAGTGCATCTGCAGGGGGCCAAGCTTTATGTATCCTGTGTTCAGAATATCCACAGTGCTATTCATATGCTTCTTTAAGCAAGTGTGTCTTAAGGTGGGTCTTAAAGGTGGATAGAGAGGGTGCTAGTCGGGTACTGAGGGGAAGGGCATTCCAGAGGTGTGGGGCAGTCAGTGAAAAAGGTTTAAGGCGAGAGAGGGCTTTAAGTTACGCCCGATTACCGTTTGGACCTAGCTTCCCGTATACTGTAGGCCGAGTTGGCCCAGGCTAGTAATAGTGAGGGTGATCAAAATGTACGCCTATTAGTTTTTATTGGTTTTCCTTTCTGTGTGCATCAGATAAATCTGCCATTTCCAGGATGGGGGTAATATATTTCATGAGCGATTTGGGCCTCGATTCAGGAAGAAGCAAGATCACACGTGGCTCTGGTGCAAATTGATGCAAATTAAAATGTTTGCTTCATATTTTGGAGCAAATTTCACTATGACGCAATCTCACCCTCCCCCCCCCCCCCTTTCCCCAATGTGGAGGAGTTTCTAGCGCTGAATAATTTTTATCCTTTGAGTACCAGAGGGGCAACATCTCACTCCTCCGGAGCAAACACACGATGGTGATGAGAACGGAAGAGGAGGCGTCTCCTTTTTCCATTTAGATCTCAACTTCCTTGACAAATGAGCAAAAATCCAATGGTCACGGGGCCCCTGGTGTGCCAGACCTCAGGATGGGGTAACTATATCATGGCGCATCCAAAGGGTTAAGACAGTACTTCGATTTCAGGGATTATTTTGTCCCAGGCCACGTTTTGAAACTATGAATACTATGACTCTTTATTCTTTGTTTTACGTTCTCATTTCTTTTTTTCCAGAACTGCAGGGAAATAATACAGTACAGCCGTGCTGATGCCCATACAGCTGGTGAGTGCCCTTTGTAGAAATGTGTATGAACTTTCCCATCATAGGGAATCACTACTTTAATCTTCAGTTGGCATTGGTGGGGGGGGACGGGGACAGGATGGAACTTGAAGCAGTGATAAATCAGGCAACATGCCTTCTTGTTTTAGTTCAGTAAAGAGGGGGTGTCCCTGTTCTCCAGGCTAGCATGTTGTAGATGAGCAGCCAGTGCCTGTAGCAGTGAAGGGGTTAGAAAGGCAGACAGTGCCTCCAGCTCTGTGCCAGTTCTCCCTCCCACACTCCAGCAAGAGGAATCAGGGCTCTGGTTTGTATCTGCTGTGTCACTGTCGATATTCTCCTTTTGCAGTGAGTGAGCCCTTTAGAGGAGCCATGAGACTGCTGAGTGCTCTGCTCTCGGTGGCCGCTGCGTGCCACTTGGCTGATGCCACACTGTCAAAGACAGACTCAAAGAAAATCGCTTCAAAGACCCCAGAGTCAAAGGTAAGGGGATAGATGCAGTATCTAAGTGCTGTACGTGATGGGCGTAACACAAACTGAGTAACACTAGAGTAGATCCGGTCTTTTACAAGACTAGGCTAAAATGAGAAATACTATTAAAAATTACAGGGCTGAGTGCTTTCGATTGAGTTTGACTCCAGTAAATGGTGTTAGGTGGAATCACACATTCAAAGGGCCAATCCTTCTTGGCAGTGACATGTTTCGGGGGTCACAACGGCGTAATTGATGCATTTATTTTACCCAAATGTGATTTATATCCAAGTATTTTATGTTTAAATCCTGTTGTAAAGTTACTTTGTGAACATGGTGAGCTAAGAGTCAAGGGGTTTGATTTCCTCTGGCTACACTCTTTTGTCTGATGTCACCGTGTTCAACAAGAGTTTGCAGAGGTAAAGCCCCCCTTTCCCTAACCCCCCTTTTATTGGTTCTCTGATAAGGACAGGTTGGGCTAAAGCTAAAGAAAACACTGAATTGACACACTCCCCCCATTCAGAAGCCCATGCATTTTGTAATTCATTTTCAGTGAAAAACAAAAGAATTCAAATCTGTTAGCATGGCTAGGTTAGTTTTAAAGAAGCTTAATTGATTGATTTAATTATTTATAACATTTATATTTTCAGCCAACTAAGTGGGGTTGCACCTTTTTTTAAAGCAGCACAGTGTGTTCAAACACAAATTGAGTTATTATTAGGAAATGATAGAGTGGAAGCCTTGGCAATTCTCAATATACTTTTGCATAAAGATTTCACCGTTTTCACCGAAGTACTTTGTCCGAAGTTTTTTAATTAGCATTTTTGTGCGTCTTGAGATTCTTTGCTGCTTAAAACTCGTTTTAATTTTTTTTGCTTCATTGTGGACATCTTACTCATAATTATTATTTCCTCTCATTCTGTCATTTCTCATAACATTTGTCGGGTGGTCAGGACCACGTGTTGCAGCTCTGAGCTTTTTATTTAATGATCCAGCCTAAAATACTATTATAAAGAGAGAGAATGCAACTTTAGGCTGAGTCCCCGCTGGCGCTGAGCGCGCTCATGCTTGTAGAGCGCTCCAAGCTTGAGCGCCGGCTGTCCTGTCATTTACGCGCGGGAAGATAGGCATTGAGCGCGCTGGAAAGTAAGATTTTTTTTTTTTTTACATGAGTGACGGTGAGCATGTGTTCCCGCGCGCGAGCGGAGACTTACATATATCTATATATGTAAGTAACCGCGGCAAGCGCCGCCCGCTCAGCGCTATCGGGGACGCAGCCTTATAAGGGCAATCTAATTTGGCCAACAGAGGGCAAAAATGAAGATTCAGCCCAGCAGCATGACTTCAGTAAGGTTCATCACCTTGTTTGGCTATTAGGGTTTTTGATGGTTTTCAATGGCATACAGAGCTGTAGCAGTTTAAGGGCTACATTCTATATATCCATTTTCAGCTGCGAATCCGCATAGACTTCAAGAGAAATTAACGCCCATAAACGGCCTGTTCAGCTGCTTCAGCAGATGTAGAATAAGGGGCTTATTCTAACCGTGCCGAAACTCCCAATTGAAGTAAATTGGGCCATTTTTAGACAAAATTGCCAATCTGCCGCTCTGGTGGTTATTGAATAAGGCCCTGCGTGTCCATTATTTTAATCTGCTAATAGCTCTGTTCGAAATGCAATTCTGTTACAAGCTGGCAGTGTGCCCTCCCAAAGATCATAGGACTGAAACATAATGATATTATCTCCATCAGAGGTTTGTGGAGAATGCATTGTTTGGGGTTTTTTTTCCTGCCCTTGTCCTCCAAAATAATTTTTTTTTCCTTTGGGCACCAAGCACCTCTCCATTTTGTATTCCACATAAAAATCCAGTTTAATAGAATAATACCACTTAGTTCATAATAGTAATTGTGTTCTTTCGATAGGTCACTATTTTTAACACCCTCTCTCTATTTGTTATTCATTGGCCTCCCATTACGTATCTGTCATTGTCTGTGTCCTTCCTGTCACTGACCCACATTTGTTGTAGTTTGTGATACCTTCTTGGGGACCCGCATTAGAGTTATTCATAGTTGAAATTATAGCACACAGAGCTTTCTAAACCATATAGGTTTCCTCTCTTAAGTGCACTGTGTACTGTGGATAGAGTGCACTTGAAGTACTCAGTACACTCGAAAAAGAAACCTTTCCAGGTTTCAAAAGCTCTATATACTGTAATTTAATCTATTAACTAAATCTTGATCCTCTAAAACAGGGCTCTTCAATTATTTCTGCAAATCGGCCAGTTTAGAGAACAACATTTAGGGCCTGAAGCTTATTTTGAGATCATGTAAGGACTTAAAAATTACTATATAAAAATGTTGCATGTGTGTACATACAGTATACATATTTTACACGTGGATTTCAGTGTGACAAACTCAAAGGCACATAACTGCCTAAGCAACTATTGTTAAATTAGCCAGAGCAGAGTGTCTAATGGCCACATTAAGGGGCATATACAGGCCGTGTTTGCCCCACACACTGCTAGTTAAAAAGCCCTGCTGTAAAAGGTATCCCTGTCTACAATTAATCTACACTTCTCTGGGGACAATAAAGCTACTTCAATTTTGAACTACAGTAAGTAACCTAACAAGACAGCTGTTAGTTGTACAGCTAGAACTCAACATTTTGTATTTTTTGCCACATTTTAGGTAGACCCATAACGTTGCCTGAACATACAGTAGCAATATATTATATTATGTATTTTTAGACGTTCTAATATATCATTTTATTTTTTATATGGGTTGTTCACTAAAGCAAAAAATCAGCATCAGTCCATTGAACTGACTTGTTGTAATAATTAAAAAAAACAGCGGTCACAGTTTAGTGACTAATTCTACAGGCTGGATCCACAAAGCTCCATCAAATCAGGGCTCATAACGTGACTTTACCTAAAACAGGAACGGAGGTCATATTAACCGAGGTTAGCACGTATCCTCAAAGCTAATTATATGCAAAACAACGGGCATAGGCTTAACATCACATTATTTTAGCATAACGCTGCGTTATCTTCCAGCAACGCCACTTTAACTACGTCTTGCGATAATCCGATTCAGCCACTAAAATAGATCTTCAGCTGAAGTCGACAAAGAGGAGAGGATGATAGTGTCGGGAAATAACGTTGTGTGAATCATACGTAACTGTGATTTTACACCTCTCCAGACTCTGCAAAAGCCCTATTTCAGGGTCTGTATGTGAGTTAGGCTGCGGCCCTGGTCCTCCGGGCTGCACACGCGCCTGATGGGATGGGGTGCAGCGACTACAGCCGCGATTAGCGGTCTGTAGGAAGCTCTATGGGGGGGGCATGACGGGACATATCTGCCCATGTGACCATGTCGCGGCACGGGAAGACAAAATTCTTGTCCTCCCTGCCAGCGTACACGTCAGAGCGCTTTGCGCGCCCACACACACAGCCACTAGGGCCTGCTCCATAGAGCCGTAGCGGGCGCCGCCGTGACCACTGGGGACTCAGCCTAAAGCCAAGTTCAGATATGACCTAACTAAGGTAGTGTTAAATTCCTGCGTTAACCTCAACAGACTTTAGTGACTGGTCACTATGCAATGTTATACTCGCGCCTCATTTGCATGTCAGGACTTACAGTCATTGCAGTTATAGCGGTGCTCTTTGCGGGAGGACCTGACTTAACGTTATGTTATTGTCCTTTTGAAGATTCAGTCGGTCTTAACGGGACGTCCAGTTAGGTTAACGTCCAGTCAAGTGAATTAATAGAGCTTTTGTAGACGTGACTTTGTGTGTTTGAAAGTTTCCGCATCACCCGGTCAGTCCTAATATGCTCCCTGTCTCTGTGCGGCAGACGCATTTCTCTGATAACCCAGTCCAGTCCCGAGGACTTGTTTCCATTGACGTCAAAGCCAAAGACATAGTGCTGGAGCACAGAAGTTACTGTGCCAAGAAGGTGAAAGAGCGGCACGTCTCTGCGGATGTGCTGGGATACGTCACCCCTGTAAGTCATTATTGGCTGTTATTCTAGTTACACTGTATATTTTCTTCTGCTTCTTCCTTCATTCTTTTTTTTTTTCCTTCTGTTCTTCTAAAAAAAAAAAATGCAATGTATCCAATTTCTATTTTTTGTCTTCCTTTCCTATTTTTATATTGTAAGCTTTTTAGCTCAAGGATTACTCTGCTTCTTATGATTGTGCACTTATCCCTGTAATTATATAATTGTCATTATTCTGTTTATACTTATACTCTTTAGCTATATATTTGTATCCCTGTATTGTATTCAAAATAATTCCCAGTATAATAATGCCCATCTGGTTAAGTGCTGTGTATATAGTTAAAGCTCTATTAATCAAATGCACCTATATACTGCATTTCAAAGCGGCAATCCCTACCAAAAGGAATGTGTTCATTTGACTTTACCTAAATCTTGGGGGGCCATCGGGACTCGTATGTGGTTCCCCGACCTTCTGGACCAATGCAGCAGAAAAAAGAATTAAAAACCTACAAATATGACTGCAGGATCACCAATAGAAACCTGTAATGTCATCTTCCGATGACATAGCAACTTCCCCACTGTCTTCTGGAGCCAGCCCGACCCCGGCGGTCATTTTGTGTGTCTGCAAACCTCAAGAAAAAAGGAGCAGACAGGACTGCTGCATTAATATAGTGCCATTTGAGAGCAAAAGCAAGCTGATCAATTTAACCTTTTCTGGTGCCCCTTGACGTAGTAGTTACATCATGAGGTTCTTGCACTTCAGGAGCCCCATGATGTTCATAGCTATGTCATATTCTATTTGCTCGTTTTTGAAGGGGAGATCTAGCAAGCAGGAGAACGGACGAGGACTCCCTCCTGTTCCATTTTGCGTCACCAGTGACGCAGCAATGGCGTGATTGCGAAGTACCGGAGGAGCTGTGGCCCTCTGGTGCTGACGTCCCTCCTACGCACAAAGGGTTAAGATACTGGGAGATACTGTACCTATGTACAATACATGATGGGTAAGAGCCACAGACAAAAAAGGTTATAAGCAAGTTTTTTTTCCCATTGCTGAAGGTGGTAGAACCTGACAAGTAGGTTATATATATTTTTTTTTTTATTCACATTGTTTTGCAAGTCGTGGAATGTCTCTGGTCCTTCGCTATCATGAGAGCAGCAGAAACAAGTGGGACAAAAGAAGACAGAGCAGAAGAGGCAACAGGAGCATAGTGGAAAATTAGAGCTTGAATATTTTTGAGCTGCAACACAGGCTCTTCTGTCAGTAAATGGGTTAGGTGAGCTATAATAGCCTTCTAATTTCTCTAGCTTGTTATACTTTGAAATATTACCCCTTGGTTGCAAATTAGTTGCTGGCATGATTGTGTTTAACCCTTTTCTGTACTACAGAGTCCTGTAGGTGCCTTCGCTGTTATCGGGTTGATTGTGCCAAGTGCTATAAACTGGTGCATTGTGCATCATGTCCACAGGATGTCAGCCTTACTCCATTTAAGATCGATACGTGTGCATAAATGTATACTGTCCGAGAGCAATACTCTGCCACAGATCTCAACATGTAAGAAATGCTTTGCCGACCCCATTTGTTAATGAGGTTTCCCTAAAGATCAAGCAATCCATTCCTATTCTATCCACCAGGAAGTACTACTTTTCTAACCGGAGTATACTTCTCCAGATTTGGGGTTTTCAAAGATTCCCAGAATAATAAAAGGAGCATCCTGAAATCCTCTGTGAAATACACACGGCCATATTTGCTAAGCATAGTTATTCCTTAAGACGCCTTCCAGCACAGCTTAGTAAGTAGGACGCTTTAGGTGTCTTCTGTCTTTTGTAGTAACACTGCTTGGCAAACAAGGCCTATTAACTTCCATTGGGTTGTTGGGTATCTTCCAGCACGGAAGGTGTCGTACTGAGTAAATATGGTCCACAGTCTTGTTTCTAAACAGAAAGCAGGTGGTGAAACGTATAGGCATGTACCATGGAGATCCAACGTTTCGGGGGAACATCCACTAGTTCAGACACTTACCAGTGCTCTTGCTTTTTTGCTACAGTGGAACGGCCACGGTTACGACATTGCCAAAACGTTTGCACCTAAATTCACACTCGTCTCCCCGGTCTGGCTGCAGATTAAAAGAAAAGGAAGCGAGTCTTATCAGGTTACTGGACTTCATGACGTAGACCAAGGTTTGTATCTCCTAATCTATGCATCCGAATGCAGATTACCTACTCCTTTTACACTAGACACCTTTTTATTTTGCCATTGTTTTTAACCCCTTTAGTGCCTGAGGGCCCTGCTATCTCCGTGGCCTCCGGCTATAACGCTACAAAATGAGCAAACTATGATTATGTACAGAGTATGTCATGAGGGCCCCCAGGGTACCACGTTTCATGACCTGTCTAGAGTGCACTCAATGGGCTCATTTTTCCCTTCTCATTTTGTTCCTACTTTTATAGTTAAAATGCCCTTTTTTATTGCAGAGAACAAAAGTAAGGTAGACGTGATACCTTAGATGGCTAACTAATGATTTTAAAAGCCCGAAAGCTTTCAGGATCACTAAGGTCGTCAGGCTGGTAAAAGAAAAAATGCTATCATCGTGTCCAGCACGGACCATAAAATACATATATATTTTTAAATGGGATATATGTATATTACGCAATATCCACACACCTACCAGTTCCCTATAAGGAAGTAAATTCACATGCCTCCTGTGAGAAACCCGGGATCGCTGGTGTTTTGTCTTTCCTTGCAGTCATTGGCTGCTTCTTTCAGCGTTGGCAGCCGTTTGTTGCAGTCAGCGTTCGCAGCTGTGAGTCTCTCGAATCAATCCCAGTAGCGCGCTTCCGGTACAGAACAGTAAGCACAGGAACCTGGTTCTTTAGAAAAATATATGAATAATTTTATTTGATCATCAACAAGGAATAAAAAAATCCAAAGGGACTTAAAAGACCACCCGCACATTTTGCACCAGTATGGTGCTTTCTTGTACTGGTGCTAAACGCGTGGGTTATCTTTTTAGTCCCTTTCGACTTTTTTATTTGTGTACGATCCAATATATTTCATATAGATTCATATAGTTTTCTAAAGATCCAGGTTTCCGTGCTATTTTTACCTGCAGTTGCTCCGCATTTTCCTCCTCTATGCTTCATGTTGGAATGGAGTGTTCCTGAAAGTTTGCACTCTTTTTAAACATTAGTTACATAGTAGATGAGGTTGAAAAATGACATGTTCATACAGTTCAATCTACTGTATGTTAAGTTTAGAAGACCACTTATCATATATTTGTATTTACTGTATTTTGATCCACAGAAAGGCAAACAAAAGACCAGAGTGAAAGATTATCCAATCATTTCTCATAAGAGAAAAAAATAAATCAATTTGTGAGTCCAATCATGGCAATCAGATTTCTCCCTAGATCAACATCCTTCCCTTGCCGTTGCAAAATCTATGCACATCAACTACATTACCATTTAAACTGTTGCTTTTACTTTGTTTTTTATTTTTTTATTATTATTTCATAGCCTTTTTTCCTGTCTACTCTACAGTCTAACACAGTATCATCTTCTTATCTTTTTTTTTGCATTGATTATCTTTGAGAAAGTATAGTACACACTTGAAAAAAAGAAAAACTATAAGCCAGATGAAAGAAAACAAAAGCGGTGCTCCTGTTTACAAACAAATAATAAATAATCGCTGTCTTTTGTGTAGAAAAGATATGACCTATAAAAATGGCCACTTGTTAGTTTTCAAAGCTGTTTCTGCCTCTAGTTTGCTCATAATAGAATATAAACAATCACTGAATATTACAGGAAATATACTTGAATCCATTACTATAACCAGGGTTTTAGTGCAGGAAAGTTTTCAAAGTTCCTGCAGAAGTTGCTTTGAGGACTGGAGAAAAATGTGTTGAATCTTCCATGTTATTCAGTGGCTGTGGTGTTTTGTAGATACGTGACTGTCTGCCCAACTACTCTTACAGAGCGCCCATCAATCCATTGTTTGTGACTTTATTGCACAACATCACAGAAGCCTCTGCAGAGTTCTTCCTCTATTACACGATCAGAAGCTGTGTAAATTGCAACTCGATTGCTATTGTATGCATTGAATTCTGAGTTTTAAGATACCCATAGCAGACCCGTCTGCCACTAAAGAAATGGAAAGATTTATTTGTGGTATCCCAGTGGATACGAACTGTAAATTGTTCTGCATCACCACAATAAAATAGCAGAACTTTACCACCAACTTCATACAGTATTCCAAAGTATCTGAATATATATCATATCCATGTGCTCCTCTCTTGTGTTGTGCCATATGTAGTACGGGAATACACTCCATTCATAGCACACACAATCAGACTTGTGGAAGTGATTAGGATCTGAAGATGAGTGAAGATTTGTAGGCAACATACATCAAGAAATCTTGGCATTACCAATGTAATAATGTTGTTGATCAACGGTTTGGTAATGCACGTTTTGCGGAGGTCCTGATGAAGCTGCACAAACGCACTGAAACGGTGATCAATAAAATGTAGACACTGGTATTGTTTGTGTCTGGTATATAGAATATCTGCAGATGAACTCGCCTTCGCCCAATGTTATTGGTACAGTGTAAAATTAATTAATCTTTACAATGTTCTTATGCGACTAATTGGACACTCGGCTGGTTATTTTCAATGTTCCCCTTAGTGTTGTAATTTAACTGCAACCATACATTTAGTGAGAATATTTACCTCCATCCTCTTCTCTCTGAGATTTTCCAGCCACTGCAGCACAGTGTCAGGCATTGTACATCAGAAGTAGTACGTGGAGCACAGATTGGAAACCACTGGAGCAGCCAAATGAAAAAGAATATGATCTCACGGGATAGCTGTAGGAGGAAAGTGGTTAACGCTTTTATTTTTTTGGTTGCAGGATGGATAAAGGACATCAGGAAGAATTCGAAAAACATACAGATTGGTGAGTGTGTATATGACTTACCCATGCTTCGAGCTGGACCCCTCCCATTCCCAATTACCATACCAGACAACTTCTTGGGAGAAAAACGGTCACCGCTATATTCTTAGCAACAATCTTGATAAATATAACAATTTATCCAAACTAGAGACCCAGCAGATTGCTCCGCTAACATCCACCAAGAGCTCAAGGGTTACCCTCCGCTCCTGCTCATTAAGCATTTTAAGCCGAATGGCACAGAGACCACTTAACGGAAGGTCACCACTATTCTGGCCGCCTAAGACTGGAGTGGTGCCACCTTACCCAAATATCCATTTACGAGGTCTGCGACCTCCCACCAGGAGATAAAAATTACAGTCCCCCTGCCACCATCAACTTAATTTAACAAGCCTTAAGCTTGCCTTGCGAGCCGCCACAAGACTCACCGCCTTCTCCAGCGCACACTGTCGTGCTAAGATCAGGATGTAATTCCCAATGTCAGATAGGTGAACCCTATCCTCTCTGAACAGGCCTTTTAGCCTCTCTTTCCAGGTCCACATACCTTACTGCAATCCACCAAGCACGAATTCCGCCATCACCTTATTAACGCTCTTCCTTGACCTGTCTACCGCTGCACCACTCCTTGCCCCTCCCCACCGCATCCTAGGTGACACCTCTGATCAGACCAGCAACAGGGGCCTAAATCTCACCACTAACTGTGCTATGTCTCGTTGCATGTTCCACATTAAATCCAATGACTGGATTGATGCCAAATTGTTCCCCCTCCCCATATGCAGCAAAATTATATCAGGAGGGGCCCTTCCATGCGCAACAACTCTGGAAGCTTTTGGTCCCAAATCATTCACCTACTGCCAACCCACAGCATCCTGGGCAAGTCCGCCCTTGCCCCCAGCTGCCTTCCTCTTGGCCTAAGCGCTTTCCGCTTCCCTGCCCAGTGCACATTTGAATCACGGCACAGCCAATCTTCCAGCGGGGCTTGACTTAAACAAAGCAAATAACAACAAACATCAACCACTATTTCAACCATTTGTACAGGGTCTAACAACCCTTAAAATGTCCAGATGATCACCTGCCTAATTCTTTAATAGATGCTCCCCTAAGCCCACTCTAGCGGTTTCAGATGCCGTCCCAATCCATAAAGAGTGGGACTTTATTGTCAAGCCCTTAAAACACGCTAGTTCTGCACCTTTCTTCAAAACCCTAACAAACACAACGGGACACCGCAGCCCTGTCTTCAAGTATCAAAAGGAATAGGCACCCCCCTGGGGCCAACACTGCCAGTACTCCCCCACTTGCCTTACCGGACAGATCATGTTGCCCTCCATCCGGCCCCGGGGAACCCATTTCCTTACTCCCGTCTGATTTGTCTTTGACCTACTTATTCTAAACTGCACGAACCCGGCTTCCCATGCTACATCTTCTCTGCAAGCCAGTGCCCCCGCCCTCCACCCAACCCTTCTTTGAGGCGCTCACTATTTCACTAATGTGCATGGCTCAAAAATGGACGTTCAAAATGCTACACTAAACGGCCTTAGTGCATTAAAAATTATATTAGTAACCACAAAATAAAGGTGAGTATTAAGCGTACATTTAGATAGAAAAAACAATCATTTCAGGGTTAATGTTACCCAAGCACCAACAGACGCCAAATGAGATGTCGTGGTTCTCTCCTTCTCAATCCCTCAGCCTCGGGGTAGGGCCTGGGTGGTCTTCCGATCGGTTAGCTGTTAGTACAGCCCTCAGCTTCAAGGTAGTACTTAGGAGGTCTCCAGTTCAGCTGAACAGCAGTACAGCCAATTCGCCGTGCCAAGCAACAATGTCTCTCACTGTTCCAGTCTCTGTAACAGCGGAGCACACGCTGTGGGGCGTCTGGATTCGGCGCTTCCGGGTTCGTGACGTCACACGATCGCGACTGGGCGTCGCAAGTCAGCAAAAGCACCGGGCTGGTTCTCACGGGGTGGTTGGTAGTGAGGGTTCACAAGTAGTCTTTAGTCCAACGCGTTTCGAGACCACAGGGGTCTCTTCATCAGGGAATAAGGACTCATAAAAATGATATCACTTAAATACCCCTCGCTTGTCCCCGATTGGGCCTTCAAATGGGAGTGGCAACCAATCATGAGGTAGCGGGGAGGAGTCAAGTTACTCCAAGCCTACACAAGTATATACACGTTGCCCTGGGTAACCTATTACAATACAATAAACTTTATTAAACATGAATTGACGCACAAAAACGTATATCAGTGTGTGGTGACCCTAAAATAAAGGAAAATAATATTAGTACACAAATATAGAGTACAGGCACATTTACAAAAAAATATATGAAATTAAAACCATAGAATTGGATTATTATATTGAAAAAGAAGCATGATTTTAAAATATCGCATTAGAAAATAAATAAAAAATCTATAATAAATAGATAACTTACAAAATATAATTCAATTTAAAAAACAGCTCAAGGTAAAATAAAACTGACTAATTTATATCAGCTAAAAAACTAAACTTTTTAATGCACCATGAGCGTTGTGCGCTGTGTTTTTTGTATTTCTGTTTGCTATTAGGGGGTATTTGAGCCATCCCTGGTGCCACAGCTGCAGACGCTCCATATACTCTACGTGTTTAAAGGTCACCCTTTTTTGTACATCACTATATCACCTCACTTTTATTGATTGTAGTAGCGCACTTTATTTTTTCACATTTTCACACTAAACGGCCTTGCCTTGTAACCTAAAAAATCACGCCTTGCGTGTTGCCCCAACTATTTTTTTCCAATATTGCTGCTAATCATCCTTGGATCTAGCCTCCCTCTTCCAACCTGCTACTACCCTGCATATCACAAAATCCTACATATAACCCCTTTCTCCCTTCAACTTTTAAGAAAAAGGAGACTCCCGACAAAAAAGTCGCCACCTTTGAAGCTGAGCCTCTCAACTCGCGTTTTCTTAACAGAAATCTCAGATGCTTTTCCCTGACCACCTTAAGGCCGCGCTTATAGTGCCGGCGACGCAAGAGAAAGTTGTATTTCGCTTTGCGGTGGCGTCGCAGGCGACGAGGATACTGATTGGTTCAGGGTCTGTCACATGAGGTGACAGCCCCATAAAGATCAAATATTTACGGCTACCAAAAATCGTGTCGCCCCGTCGCTTTGTCGCCGTCGCGCTTACTATAAGCGCTTGCACCGGCGACAATGCTTTTTGTTTTCGGGCGACGTTGCATCGCCGGCACTATAAGCGCGGCCTTATCCTTGCGACATCCAACCCATTTCTTTCAAATCCTCGACTAGGCCCGACATTCTTCCCAAGACCTGATATATGCTGACTAGAGATGGGCGAATGTTTTGGGGTAGATTTGAATCTGCCACGGATCAGCCAGTTCCTTTGGGCTGAAAAAGGGCGCTTGTGGACTTTAAGAATTCAATCCGCAGATTGAATTGGTAAAATTCACCAGTGTATTGTATTCAATTTCGGATTTTGATCCACACGGATTGAAACTGGAACAATTCGCAGACGGATTTTACACCGTGGATCAGATTTTTACTGGAAAGCTCGGAAAGTCTGCGAAATGGGTTTTGACAGTTTCATCCATCTCTAATGCTGACCCCAGGACGTGCCTTGCCTTGTACCATATGTTATGATCCAAGCATCTTAGGATCAGCAACCGGAACCTCCCAGGGAATGAAGCCGACAGATGTTCATGGCTGCAATCACACCTATGTTGTCTGTCCTGAAGATGACTTCCCTGTTGGCATGCTCCATCCCCCTTCGCTCTACCGCAACCACCAGAGGAAAGAGCTCCAAAAACTTAAAATTCCCCATAAACCTTTGCTGACCCCACTCCTTCGGCCGTTGCTCTGCCCACCATTGACCGTGAAAAAATACCCAAAAACATACGGATCCTGATGCATCCATGAAGTGCTCTATCTGCCCGCTTTCCACCACCCTGCAAAGGCAGCGTAAGACCCGGAGATTCCCTTTGACTTGCTTTAAACCCTGATGAAGTGGTGTTGTGACTTCACCCGTGCCATTGCAAAGGCAAGTCACCTCCCAAAGACCCTTCCCATGGGGAGGATCCTGGTCACTAAATTTAGGTGGTCCAGCAAGGACTGGAACTGCCTCAATGTGGCATATTTAATCCCGATAAATTCACTCACCAACGCCCTCCACTCCACCAGCTTCCTGGCCAGGAGCGATACTCCATCTTCACCGTATCAATTTAAATTCCCAGAAAGCTGATGCACACCGCATGCCTCTCCATTTTGTCTCTAGCCAACGGGACCCCAAACTATGCTATGAGATCCTGAAATTCTCCTAGTAACCTCTCGCACACATCGGATCCATCCCTTCTTGGGAATAAAAAGTCATCCAGGTAGTGAAGAATGCCTCCAACTTTGGCCACGTCCCCAATGCCCAGTCCAAAAATGAGCTCAAAGTCTCAAAATTAAAACAGGATCGAACAACCTGATGTGGTCTACTTAGATTTTGCAAAGGCTTTTGATACGGTTCCACACAAGGTTAGTGTACAAAATAAAGCAAATTGGACTCGGTAAAAATATTTGCACCTGGATTGAAAACTGGAGAGAAAAGGTGAAGATAGGGAGTGATCAACTATATAAACCATACTAATTAACAAACTGAATGAATCGATAATTATAAAGTGGGTGCAAACTGTGACCTGGATTGAAAACTGGTTGAAGGATAGACACCATAGAGTTGTAATAAATTGAACTTTTTCAGATTGGGTTAACGTTGTGAGTGGAGTACCTCAAGGATTGGTACAGGGACCCCTGCTTTTGGACTTGCTTTTTAACGACATTGAGGTTGGCATAGAGAGCTAAGTCTCCATCCTTGCTGTGGCACTAAATTGTGTAAGGTAGTAGAATCACAGCAGGATGTCATTTCTTTCCAGAAGGGCTTGGATAGACTGGAAACTTGGGCATGTAAATGGCAGATGAGGTTTAATACAGAATGTAAGGTTATGAATTTATATATATATATATATATATATATATATATATATATATATATATATATATATATATATATGTATATCTAAACTAAAAACATATGGTCATTTAGTTTGATTATTTGGCCAAAGTATCTTACGCCTGCACACCAAATGCCAAGGTAGACCAAATCTGTGCAGGTCCTAACACTAATCAAATTCTTAATAACCTGTATAATACCAGGAAGAAAACTTTATAATAAAGCTGTTGTGATTAGCTGCATAGTTCTTAGGTTGATTGAAGCTCTTATTTACCTGTATAATACCAAGAAAAGCACTCTGATTTAGATTTGTCACAACTAAACTGCATGCATGGACCTGCATGTGTGGAAAATGAATGATCTTTAACCATTTGGAAGCATAGTGGGATGGGGTTGAGCTTGGAACCTGGGAAGGAGGAGCCACCCTCCCTTAATCAGCTGTGACCAGCTGGACAAGATTGCAAAACAGAGAAAACCAGTAAGCTCCTAATTTATATACCCCCAAGTAACCACAATATATATATTTGCATATGAGTGTCAAAACGGAGTGCTACTGGGCATGGCAATATATAAAAAATAATAAACACAGAAGCGCACCAAGGGTCAAGATTTATGTAAAACAATAGAATAAAATAACAAGTAAAAACTTACATATAGGAATATATAAGTCCAGTAGATCAGTGCTCAGGTATCAGTTCAGATGGGTTCCTAGGCGCAGGGGGTAGGTGCTGAGGCTCACAGATCAGTCCCGCGCGCTGGGGCTGGCTTGCTCGGCACCACTCTGTTGTTACTTCCGGGTTGCGGCTTCTCGCAGGACCCGTGTTTAGTAGCCCACCACAATCGCCGGTCCTCCACCATAAATCTCACTTGAGCGAAGAGAAGAAGTCTCTAACTGCTTGTGGGAGAGCTGGAGCTTGTTCTGCCAAGTGTCTGAATACCAGTATACACTGTGTGAACTCCGCAACGCGTTTCACACGATACAGTGCTTCATCAGGCGGTGTTTAGGACACCTACAGGGGGGCTTTTTATACAGTCACTCCAAGATGCAAATTAAATAAATAATTAATCAATGTGTATAGCAGGCACTGTGAGTGCAGTGCAACAACAAGAATGAGAGAGTGTATAACACTCATCTAGCAGTACATAGTGTATAATCTTAATATATAAAATCAAAGGTTGGTACTAGCTGCGGTGAATGTGATTGGTCCGTGGCCAGCACGACTGTCATTGCCCAAGAGGTACGCCCCACTGTGACACACACCGCCCACACGACTGTCATTGGCCAAAACTTACACTGACATCACTGACACACACCTACTTCACTGTCACACACTTGCACTGACAGCATACCCCCAAAGAAGCATTGCAGAGTCATTGGTAAGTTCATCTCACTCTCACCCCTGTGTGTAGACACACACACACACACACACACACACACACACACACATGCCCTGCAGAGTCCTTGGTAAGTTCATCTGACACTCTCACCCCTGTGTGTGCACGCACACACACACACACACACACACTTTACATATGCCCACTTTCCAATGGCCACTGTCATCCCATCATACACACACAACACACACTTGACATTTTTATATATGCCCACATGCCCACTTTAACATTCCCCTTTTTGTATATAAACACTTTACATATGCCCACTTTCCAATGGCCACTTTGAAATGCACCACTTTCAAATTCCCCTGCACACACACACACACACACACACTTTACATTTGCCCACTTTCCAATGGCCACTGTCATCCCATCATACACACACAACACACACTTGACATTTTTATATATGCCCACATGCCCACTTTAACATTCCCACTTTCCAATGGCCACTTTGAAATGCACCACTTTCAAATTCCCCTTCCTACATATTCATATGTCCACTTTAACATTCCCCTTTTTGTATATGAACACTTTACATATGCCCACTTTCCAATGGCCACTTTAAAATGCAGCACTTTCTAATTCCCCTTCCTACAATGCCCACTTTCTCACTTTCTCCATCCTGTGTAAACACTTCAAATCATAACCGCCAGCTTTACCTACGCACTTACTGTCATCCCATCATACACACACAACACACACACTTTACATATTTCTATATGCCCACATGGCCACTTTAACATTGCCCTTTTTGTATATGATACACACAGCACAGACTTTACATATTAATATGCCCACTTTCTCACTTTCTCCATCACTTTATCACTTTCTCCATCCTGTGTAAACACTTTAAATCATAACCGCCAAATCATAACCGCCAGCTTAACCTACGCACTTAATAATTTTTTTATAAAATGGCCGCACCAGCAACTCACATGTGCGCTCCGCACATTACCTACGCACAACAGCAACTGACATGTGATCCGCTCAACTACTACATTATTCTGTACTTCCCGCATTAAATCATCACCGCTACCGTTAAAATGCCTTTCAAATGCCCGCACAGCAACACTGGAACACTCTACCACTTCACTTTCTATCATAACCGCCACCTTTACCTACGCACTTAATTATTATATTGGTTGATAAAATGGCCGCAACAGCAAGTGACATGTGCGCTCCGCACATTACCTACGCACTTACCAATACTTTTATAAAATGGCCGCTGGCCGCAACACCAAATCACATGTGCTCCGGTCAACTAATACAATATTCAGTACTTGCCGCATTCAATAATCAACGCTACCTTTAACTCAAATGCCCGCAACACCCTACTCACACTGGAACACAGTACCACTTCATGCCGCAACACCAACTCACATGTGCTCCGGTCAAGTAATAAAATATTCACTACATTACCTACATGCCGCAACACCAACTCACATGTGCTACGGTCAACTAACAAAATATTCACTACTTGCCGCATTCAATTATCACCGATACCTTTACCTAAAATGCCCGCAACACCCTACTCACATGTGCGCTCCGCACATTAGCTACATGTGCTCCGGTCAAATGGCCGCTGGCCGCAACACCAACTGACATGTGCTCCGGTCAAATAATAAACAACAACTGACATCTCCGTTATCCCGCACCACCATGTCGCTATGCGCTCCGCTTAACACGATACCTTTGTCTATAGGCTCAGGCACAAGACGTGTGCTCAATTAAAACTTTATTAACACAAAATTTCACATGTGCGCTCCGCTCCACTCCACTCAACTGTAAATGCACGCTGTACATGGACGCACCTTTATTTCACTACACTGGCCGCAACAACAAGTCACATATCAGATACCCCGCAGCACCCTTCCTCTTACACACCCCCACCAACCACCCTTCCTCTCACCCCACACCACCCACCCTTCTTCCTTCCTATTCACCCCCCCCCCCACAAACACCCTTACTCTTCACCCACCCTTAATCTTCAACCACCCCCCCCACCCACCCTTAATCTTCACCCACCCCCCCACCCACCCTTAATCTTCACCCACCCCCCCCCACCCACCCTTAATCTTCACCCACCCCCCCACCCACCCTTACTCTTCACACACACCCCCAACCACCCTTACTCTTTACCCCCCCGCCCTTAGTCTTCACCCCCCCACCCAACCACCCTTCCTCTCCCCCCCCCACCCAAACACCCTTTCTCTTCCCCCCCCCACCCAAACAACCTTCCTCTTCCCCCACCAACACACCCTTCCTCCCCCCCACCAACATCACACACCCTTCCTGTTCACACAAACTCTTCCTCCCCCCCACACCCACACTTCCTCTTCCCCCCCCCCCACACACACCCTTCCTCTTTCCCCCCCCCCACACCCACCCTTCCTCTTTCCCCCCCCCCCCACACCCACCCTTCCTCTTTCCCCCCCCCCACACCCACCCTTCCTCTTTCCCCACACCCACACCCACCCTTCCTCTTCCCCCCCCCCCCCCACACCCACCCTTCCTCTTTCCCCCCCCCCACACCCACCCTTCCTCTTTCCCCCCCCCCACACCCACCCTTCCTCTTTCCCCCCCCACACCCACCCTTCCTCTTTCCCCCCCCCACACCCACCCTTCCTCTTTCCCCCCCCCCACACCCACCCATCCTCTTTCCCCCCCCCCACACCCACCCTTCCTCTTTCCCCCCCCCCACACCCACCCTTCCTCTTTCCCCCCCACACCCACCCTTCCTCTTTCCCCCCCCCCCCACACCCACCCTTCCTCTTTCCCCCCCCCCACACCCACCCTTTCTCTTTCCCCCCCCACACCCACCCTTCCTCTTCCCCCCCCCCACACCACCCTTCCTCTTTCCCCCCCAAACACCCTTCCTCCCCCACCAACATTCATTTCCACCCACCCTTTATCTTCCCCCCCCAACACACATCCAGCCTTTCTGTTCCACATCCACCCACACACCCTTTATCTTCCCACCCCCACCCACACTTACTGTTCCTACACACACACACCCACCCTTACTCTTACCAGCCCCACCCACCCACCCTTACTCTTACCAGCCCCACCCACCCACCCTTACTCTTACCAGCCCCACCCACCCTTACTCTTACCAGCCCCACCCACCCACCCTTACTCTTACCAGCCCCACCCACCCACCCTTACTCTTACCAGCCCCACCCACCCACCCTTACTCTTACCAGCCCCACCCACCCACCCTTACTCTTACCAGCCCCACCCACCCACCCTTACTCTTACCAGCCCCACCCACCCTTACTCTTACCAGCCCCACCCACCCACCCTTACTCTTACCAGCCCCACCCACCCACCCTTACTCTTACCAGCCCCACCCACCCACCCTTACTCTTACCACCCCCACCCACCCACCCTTACTCTTACCACCACCACCCACCCACCCTTACTCTTACCAGCCCCACCCACCCACCCTTACTCTTACCAGCCCCACCCACCCACCCTTACTCTTACCAACCCCACCCACCCACCCTTACTCTTACCAGCCCCACCCACCCACCCACCCTTACTCTTACCAGCCCACCCACCCATCCTTACTCTTACCAGCCCCACCCACCCACCCTTACTCTTACCAGCCCCACCACCCTTACTCTTACCAGCCCCACCCACCCACCCTTACTCTTACCACCCCCACCCACCCTTACTCTTACCACCCCCACCCACCCTTACTCTTACACCCCCACCCACCCACCCTTACTCTTACACCCCCACCCACCCACCCTTACTCTTACCACCCCCACCCACCCACCCTTACTCTTACCACCCCCACCCACCCTTACTCTTACCACCCCCCACCCACCCACCCTTACTCTTAACACCCCCACCCACCCACCCTTACTCTTAACACCCCCACCCACCCACCCTTACTCTTAACACCCCCACCCACCCACCCTTACTCTTAACACCCCCACCCACCCACCCTTACTCTTAACACCCCCACCCACCCACCCTTACTCTTAACACCCCCACCCACCCACCCTTACTCTTAACACCCCCACCCACCCACCCTTACTCTTAACACCCCCACCCACCCACCCTTACTCTTACCACCCCCACCCACCCACCCTTACTCTTACCACCCCCACCCACCCACCCTTACTCTTACCACCCCACCCACCCACCCTTACTCTTACCACCCCACCCACCCTTACTCTTACCACCCCACCCACCCACCCTTACTCTTACCACCCCACCCACCCACCCTTACTCTTACCACCCCCACCCACCCACCCTTACTCTTACCACCCCCACCCACCCACCCTTACTCTTACCACCCCCACCCACCCACCCTTACTCTTACCACCCCCACCCACCCACCCTTACTCTTACCACCCCACCCACCCACCCTTACTCTTACCACCCCCCACCCACCCTTACTCTGACCACCCCCCACCCACCCTTACTCTTACCACCCCCACCCACCCACCCTTACTCTTACCACCCCACCCACCCACCCTTACTCTTACCACCCCCACCCACCCACCCTTACTCTTACCACCCCCACCCACCCTTACTCTTACCACCCTTACTCTTACCACCCCCACCCACCCACCCTTACTCTTACCACCCCCACCCACCCACCCTTACTCTTACCACCCCCACCCACCCACCCTTACTCTCACCCCCCTCCTTACTCTACCACACCCACCCACCCTTACTCTTACCACACCCACCCACCCTTACTCTTACCACCCACCCACCCACCCTTACTCTTACCACACCCACCCACCCTTACTCTTACCACACCCTACCTCCCACCCTTACTCTTACCACACCACCCACCCTTACTCTTACCACACCCACCCCACCCTTACTCTTACCACACCCACCCTCTTACTCTTACCACACCCACCCACCCTTACTCTTACCACACCACCACCCACCCTACCCTTACCTCTTACCTCCCACCCCCACCCTTACTCTTACCACACCCACCCACCCTTACTCTTACCACACCCCACCCACCCTTACTCTTACCACACCACCCACCCACCCTTACTCTTACCACACCCACCCTTACTCTACCACACCCACCCACCCTTACTCTTACCAACACCCACCCACCCTTACTCTTACCACACCCACCCACCCTTACTCTTACCACACCCACCCACCTTACTCTTACCACACCCACCCACCCTTACTCTTACCACACCCACCCACCCTTACTCTTACCACCCACCCACCCACCCTTACTCTTACCACACCCACCCACCCTTACTCTTACCACACCCACCCACCCTACTCTTACCACACCCACCCACCCACCCTTACTCTTACCACACCCACCCACCCTTACTCTTACCACACCCACCCACCCACCCTTACTCTTACCACACCCACCCACCCACCTTACTCTTACCACCACCCACCCTTACTCTTACCACACCCACCCACCCTTCCTCTTAACACACCCACCCACCCACCCTTCCTCTTAACACACCACCCACCCACCCTTCCTCTTAACACACCACCCTTCCTCTTAACACACCACACCCACCCTTACTCTTAACACACCCACACACCCACCCTTCCTCTTACCACACCACACACCCACCCTTACTCTTACCACACCCACCCACTCTTACCACACCCACCCACCCTTACTCTTACCCCACCCACCCTTAACTCTTACACACCCACCCACCCTTACTCTTACCACACACCCACCCACCCTTACTCTTACCACACACACCCACCCCACCCTTACTCTTAACACAACCACCCACCCACCCTTACTCTTAACACACCCACCCACCCACCCTTACTCTTACCACACACCACACCCACCCACCCTTACTCTTACCACACACACCCACCCACCCTTACTCTTAACACAACCACCCACCCACCCTTACTCTTAACACACCCACCCACCCACCCTTACTCTTACCACACCCACCCACCCACCCTTACTCTTACCACAATTACTCTTACCACACCCACCCTTACTCTTACCACCCCCACCCACCCACCCTTACTCTTACCACCCCCACCCACCCACCCTTACTCTTACCACCCCCACCCACCCACCCTTACTCTTACCACCCCCACCCACCCACCCTTACTCTTACCACCCCCACCCACCCACCCTTACTCTTACCACCCCCACCCACCCTTACTCTTACCACCCCCACCCACCCTTACTCTTACCACCCCCACCCACCCTTACTTATACCACCCCCACCCACCCACCCTTACTCTTACCACCCCCACCCACCCTTAATCTTACCACCCCACCCACCACCCTTACTCTTACCACCCCCACCCACCCACCCTTACTCTTACCACCCCCACCCACCCACCCTTACTCTTACCACCCCCACCCACCCACCCTTACTCTTACCACCCCCACCCACCCTTACTCTTACCACCCCCACCCACCCTTACTCTTACCACCCCCACCCACCCTTACCACCCCCACCCACCCACCCTTACTCTTACACCCCCACCCACCCACCCTTACTCTTACCACCCCCACCCACCACCCTTACTCTTACCACCCCCACCCACCCTTACTCTTACCACCCTTACTCTTACCACCCCCACCCACCCACCACCTTCCTCTTTCCCCCCCAACCACCCTTCCTCCCCCACAACATTAATTTACACCCACCCTTTATCTTCACACCAACACACATCCAGCCTTTCTGTTCCACACCCACCCACACACCCTTTCTCCCCACCCACACCACCCTTACTCTTACCACCCCCACCCACACTTACTCTCCCCCCCCCCCAAACAACCTTCCTCTTCCCCCCACCCACCCACCCTTCCTCTTCCCCCCCCACCCACCCACCCACCCACCCTTCCTCTTCCCCCCCCTAAACCACATATCCTTACCCCCCACAACATTTATTTCCCCACCACCACCACCCACACACCCTTTGTCTTCACACCCCCCCCCACCCACACACCGTTTATCTTCCACCGACCACCCACACTTCCTATTCCACCCCACCAACCACACTTCCTCTTCCCCACCCCCCACCCACCCTTCCTCTTCACACACCCACCCTTCTCTTCACCCACCCCACCCTTCCTCTTACCCCCCACCCACCCTTCCTCTTCACACACACAACCTACCTCTTCCACCCCCACACACTGTACCTCTTCCCCCCCCCCACCAACACGTCCTCTTCAACCACCCTTCCTCTTCACGCACCCTTCCTATTCAACCACCCCCCCACACAACCTTACTCTTCACCCACCCCCCCCACCAACCATTACTGTTCCCCCCCCCACACACCCACCCTACCTCTTCACCCCCCCCACACCCACCCTACCTCTTCACCCCCACCACCCACCTACCTCTTACCCCCACACACCCACCATTCCTTTTTCACCCCACACACACCCACCATTCATTTTTTTATTACATTAATTGTATAATTTTACACACATCAACATTTTTGCCTTTCTGACGTCTACAACTGTTCAACATTATACAGTCCAAAATTTTTACAACAACAACCAGCCTTCCTCTTTACCCCCAACCCAATAAAATTTTCAAACAATTATTATCTATGACTCAAACTTTTTATGTTCAATATATGGTGCTACATATGTTACACTTTCATTACTTTTGATTCATATACTTTTTATTCCAAACATTTACCTATTAACATTCTGGGCAACGCCGGGTCTCTCAGCTAGTATAACATAAATATGTGTGTCATTATATAAATATATAATAAAGTGTATATATGAAGTATTCAATAAATAAGCTTTTTAGGGGAGTGTTGAGTTAATACACTGCTGAAGGCCACCATGTAGATGGAAAAAAACATAAATGGTCAGGCAATAATACAATAATATCACAAGACCACAATTGATCACAGTAATGCATACAATACTATACATAAAAATACATAAAGATGGGAAAGGAAGGGAAGAGGGGGGGGGGGAAAGGGGAAAAGGGGGGGTGGAAAAACAAGGGGGAGGGGCGGGGGGGCAGGGGAAAGGGGAGGCAATGAAAAGGGGGGAGGGGGGGTGGGAAACAAGAAAAATGAATATAAATTTAAAAAAAAAAATTCAATAATAGGGGGGAATATATATATATATATATTAAATATATATATATATTATATATATATATATATATATAGTATATATATAAAACCACATAAATAAGGGAAGAAAAGGAAGGGAGAAAACCTAATGGTCACAATACAAACACTAGTCCCCATCTATCTCAAAAAAGGTGTAAGTTCAATATAGTCATTAAGACCTCCCGGGTGTTTTGACTGCAGGGTAAAGATCCAAAATTGCTCTCGTTTGGCAATTTGTAGATCTCTATCTCCTGCTCTTGCATCACCCATAATCCTCTCAATTCCCATATATTGTACACCCACCGTACTACAATTATGCACATCTTTGAAGTGGGCCAAGAGGTGGGTGAGGGGTTTGGAGGTGGCTTCTAATTTGGGAATGTTAGTGATATTGCGTAGGTGCTCCATGATGCGCAGCTTCAAATTCCGTTTAGTTCTGCCCACGTAGGATGCAAGAGCGCGGTTTGATTTTATCATGCATGGCAATATATAGTTAAAATCAAGGACAGAACATAGAACACAGACAGAGCCCAATGCTACTTCCAATGACACAGATACACAGTAAAGTACATATATATATATATATATATATAGTTGAGCTGCCATTCTGCCTGGCCCCACCTCCTTCTCTATCTTCGCCCACACCACCTGCATGTGCATCTCCAGTGATTTTTAAAGAGGATTCGTTGTTCTGGACTCGCTGGTTCGCCAAATGAAAATTTTCTTAATTAAATTCAATATATATCAAATAGTCCACGGCACAGTTCTGTTTTAAAATGTAGTCAGGGACAAATAGAACACATCTTTTACAGCATAATTTCAGTCATCAGGTTTCATCATTCAGGCATATAGTTATAGAGTGGAGAATCTTAGCGTGTTCTTTGCTTGGTGGTAAAGGATTCTGAATTCTATAAATCCAAATGCACTCTTTATACATTTCAACAATACATGTGTTTCTCAGTCGGCTCAAAATATTCTTGTTAATGTCATCAGAATGTTGTTTCTTCATTTAGACTTTGATTTAGAAGACCCTCTTTGTTCTGTCATTAAGTAACTATAGTTAATCCTATGTTCTTAATCCTTTTAACACCTCTCCATTGTATTGTCTTTCTTAACCATCTATTTAATTAACCTTCTAATTCAAACTAAATACAATCTACTATTCAACTCAGCAGACATTAAACATACAAGGTTTAAAACATGTATACACCTGGCTGTCTTTAACTTCTTATTGCAGAGTCAGCTTAATCATTTTCCAATATAATTTCTAACTTTAATACTAAATTAACTAGTTACATGCTGAATATAGAGAATATAGCATCATTAATATTTAGGATGCTTTCAAGCCTAGCTTCCATGTTCAAGTTCTTTCTACTGAGCGAAGCTTCCACCTCCCTGAAGGGGATCCAGAAACCATTTCTGAAGCCACAGTGCCATCTCCTCGATGTTCTCTGATGTCCTTGCTCTTCACCCCAGCCCCTGTACTTGCTCATTTTCTGAACCCACCCCTGCTCTTTTTAAGCTCTTCGACGCGGTGTGTTTACCCCCACAGCCGTAGCCTAAAGCGACCCTCCCCCACCACCACCACTTACACTGTCCCTCATTAAACTGCCAGCGTGCCATTTCTTTTTCCCGGCCGACTGCCCAGCGTGTTGCTAGCCTCCGGGCCCCGGCCCTAAAGGAAGGTGTCTTATGTGGCATCATTTTGGACATCCACAGATCCATGTCTGTAAACGTCCCATCTCAACTGCTTCCAAACTGTAATTTTTTTCTCTGAAGTCCCTGTCATTCTTCGACCACCCCGAACCCACCTAATACTTGTAGGCCTTCCAAATTGTATCCATGTATATACAGTGGTGTGAAAAAGAAAGTACACCCTCTTTGAATTCTATGGTTTTACATATCAGGACATAATAACAATCAACTGTTCCTTAGCAGGTCTTAAAATTAGGTAAATACAACGTCAGTTGAACAAAAACACATGACATATTACACTGTGTCATGATTTATTTAACAACTAGCTGAGAGACCTGGCGCTGCTCGGGACCAACACCTCCCGCTCCTTCCTCTCGCCACCCCCCACCACCCCCGTTCCCCTCGTCTCTCTCCGCCTCCCCCCACCCATGCGCAGCGGTGGTCCTTTCCCCCCCCCCTCTGCGCTGCTCCGGTCACACCCCCCCCCCTTCACCGCGCAGGACACAGTGCCACACACACCATGAGACACAGTGCCACACACACAAACCCAGTGAGAGACACACACAGTGTCAGACACATACACTCACATACACACAGTGTCACACACACACACAGTGTCACACACATACACACACACACAAATGTCCTCGGGCACTAACAACAACTGCAGTGAGGACCCGCCCCTTCCCCCCACCAGCGGACACCAGCCACCTCCGTCCAGTCTCCGAGCTCCCACCGGTCCAGAAGGCGCCTCTCTCCTGTCCGGGCGCTCTGACCAGTTGGTCCCGGGTGTGGGGGCGGAGCATGCAGCGCAGGCCGCCGAGCGCATTGCAACCCGGAACGGGCGCGAGTCGGTGTCGGGAGAACGCTGCTGGGCGCATGGCGGCCTGAAGCGGGCGCACGGCCACCCGGAGCGGGCGCGAGCCGGTGTCGGGAGGAGGCTGAAGTGCCCGATGAGCGGGAGCAGCCACAGGCTGGAGCCGCAGCGTGCGCGCACCGCCAGGCTGCTGGACGACGGAGCACACGTGCAACGCGCACGTGACGGGGGAAAAGGGGTGGGGGGCAGGGTCCGGGGTGGACCGACACAAGGCAGTGGGGGGGGGGGGTGACACCCAGGGGGCATGGGGGTGCGCTACCCGGAGGGGGGCAGGTGGAGGTGATACCTGGGGGCAGGAGGACTCAGCGGGAGACAGAGACACAGTGTGGTGTGACCGGGGGGATGGGGGTTGGTGGTGGGGGAGACGAGGCCGGCGCCGAGGAGCAGCGGGTGGTAGTGGTGTGACCGGAGGGGGGTTGGTGGTGGGGGAAGGATGAGGCCGGCGACGAGGAGCGGCGGAGGTGTGGGTGTGGGGGGAGAGGTGAGGAGTGTGGGTTCGCCAAGTTCTCGTAGCAAGTAAGGTTCCAACTGCAAGTGAGATGGTCCTGCTAAGTGAAGTTGCAAATCCAAGTGAGGGCAAGAGGTGCAATGTGAGGGGTGGGGGGGCGTGCGTCCATGGCCAATGACACAGGGGGAACACAAGGCCAATCACACAGGGGGAAGAAATACACACACAAACATTATTTCAGTTTTATAGATATAGAAAATAAAGCCAAAATGGAGAAGCCATGTGTGAAAAATCTGCCCCTTTTCAAGCCCGCACTGCATGAACCCTGTATCCGATCCACTCTCCTCAAACTCCAATGCCCGTCTGCGTCTAGGCTGAGAGGTGACCACTCCCCGTACTTCTTAACATGTTCCCCCCCCCCACAAACCCCTCCCTCTCATCTGATCCCCACTCCCCTGCTCCATCCCTCTCTGCCCCACCTAAATGCTCCTGGACCCCCTCGCCACCGCCCACCTTCCCTGAGTTGACTTGCCAGTTGCTCCGAAGCTGGCCTAGTCCATTTCTGTGCCCTCTACCCTCCTCTCCTGCCCTGATGGGCTCAGCCTCAGTGGGTCCTGCTCCTCCAATCCCCACTGCCTTGGGCGGCCGCGTCATCCACCATGCCTCTCGCTCTGTGCCTCATGATGTCACGCACTCGAGCAGTGTTGCCGCCCAAAGCCAAGCCTCGCTCCCTCTCCTTGTGCTGTTGCCTCTCCCTGCTCAGCACCCTAGGTTCAGACACATCTAGGCCTCCACCGAGGCCTGCCCTGCCACGTGACCACCTCCCCTGCAGTCCAGGGCTTTCTTGATGTTCGACAAGGAGCACGGAGGAAAATTAAAGGAAAGAATACTAAATGAGTAGCTCAGTGTCCAGTGCCATCTCTCCTTTTCAGTTAATCTCCTTCTGCCTCATGCTTTAAAATTATATTGTGAATTCTACGGGGCAGGGATTCCTTGAGCCTGCAACAATTCTATGTACAACACCATACACTCATCGCTATAGAATAAAAACATCTTATTATTAATTTGTGAAATACTTTGGGTTGAGTGAGGGAGACTGCATGTGTAAGTGCGTCTCCCATCCCTGTACTTGCAGTGCCACGCATCCTGTTTGACAGCTGGTCTTATCAGGACTTCGAGAGCGTGTTCAACAGTGAAGATGAGATTGAGGAACTTTCCAGCGTCATGGTGCAGACAGCAAAGGTTTGGAATGTGTTTGATTTGTCATGTAAAGAAGACGGGACAGCACATCACTGCTCTTGTGCAAAACATTCGATCAACGTTTCAGTCCTATTTTTGGAACATTGTCAAAAGGACCGAAACATTGATTGAATATGTTTGCACAATAAATGTACTATTGATTTGTCACAACTCCAGTGGAGTGCAGTTCAATCGTCTTTACTTTACCACTTTCTACCCCAAGGATGTTGGGCTGATGTGCACATACAGTATGGCAGGATGCAACTGTTTTTGTGAGATCCTCTCTGTATGATGTACTGGTTGTCTGACACGATTATGAAGTGTGTAGATGACCACCATACTTACCTGTTTCAATTCATTTTTCTCTCCATGTTAACACAAACGTTTGTATATAGAGAGGTTTAGCAGAGTTAGATTAAATGCAGTTGCACAGTTTAGTATGATTTATTCGAGATTTCTCCACAATAAATGGCTCCACAAGAAACCTCTCTGCAGGGAAAGAGAATCAGCGAGTACTGCAGGCAAAAAATGATAAAGGCTGGACTGTGCTAAACAAAAATGCTTTTATTATTCCATGAGCAAAAAATAGGATAAAAGGAGAGACAGGATCCCCTGGCTCCAAAATAGTTACACTATTTTGCAATGCAATGTTGGCGATGGAAGGGGATGACTGGCCCTTCCGCCACTTAAAGAGTAACATTTGTCTCTACCTGTCTGTTTTTCTACTCCATTATTTTGTGTGTGTGTATATATGTATGTATATGTACGTACGTTAATGCATGCATGTCTTCTCTTGTCTATACTTTCACTAATAACCTAAAAATTGACCCTCTGCTTGGTAGCTGACTAACTATTCAATCCAATCCTGTCCTAATCTGATACATGCTCCTGAGAGAACGACCCTCTGATCGATACTAAACAGCTTGTAATATCTTTAGGAGGAGCGGTTTGACGGCTTTGTGGTGGAAGTTTGGAGTCAGCTGGGCGGGCAGAAACGGCAGTGAGTATAACCGTCTCTGCAACTCTTATTGTTCCCCACATACAGTATATGAATAGGATCTCTGCAGAATTTAGAATTTGTTTGATAGCTTTACCTATTCAAAGCAACAGCTCGGGCTAATAGTCAATTTTTTGGCATGTTCCTTTTTTACTGGCCCTTTTCCATCGCTGTTTTTATTGTATATTTAAACCTGATGCCCCCATTTAGAAGAAGTAAGCATTTAAAATATTAAGTGTCTGGGAGGTTAAAATGGAGTTCTCCCCAGAGCCCAGTGCAGTCTAAAGGTTAGCAGAAAAAATCAGAGCACCTGGGCTGCTGTGTCAATGCTCGAGTGTGCATACCTGAACTTCATAACATATAATGTATAACAATTTGAACGGTGTAGGTTCATAGAAGAATATTGTTTTTAAAGGTTTGTAGACATTGATATCAGACTTTATGATAAAATGTTGCTGGATAACAGGTCATATAATGCTCCAATTTTGAGGAAAGATAACAAAATTAATGGCAATATGAGGGGATGTCCGCGTCCCCTGTAACAAAGAAACACCCAGGCCCCCACCCTAGCCTAATGCATCTCTCCACTGGTGCTAGGCTAAAGCAAAAATGGTAATGAACCAAGCAATAGTCTTTTGCAATAAAGTACTCATGACTTGGTGAGTGGTAGCCTGAAGTCTGTGTGCTCACTGCTCAATCAAAATCGTAGAAGTAAGATCCCATGAGGGAAATATTATGCAGTGCACTGCGTGTCAACCTGAAGAAAAATGACAGAGGCTGGATTGCTTCAACGGATGGACAAAATCTTTATTGAATCCCCCGCAGCATAGTATCACACAGACTGTGAGAGGAACCTCTGACGCGTTTCGCGCATGCGTGTGCTTTGACACTAATATATATAATGTAAGTAACCGCGGCAAGAGATGCGCGCTCAGCGCTAGCGGGGACCCAGCCTTACTTACAACAAAGATACTTGAAAAAGATAGACCATTCGCAGCTCTTTGCTCTTTTACTTGCAACAAAGTAATATTTCTCACCACTTCTATAGCTTGTGCTAAGGTCATTTTTGTAATTGCTTTTTATTTGGTTGTAGTTAATATCACTGTCTCCCCACTTCCCCCCTCCATCCACCTCTCTCCTCCCCCCATCACCTCTCTCCTCCAACCCCCTAACCTCTCTCTCCAACCCCCTCGCCTCTCTCTCCTCCAACCTCCTCGCCTCTCTTCTCCCCCCCTCACTCTCTTCTTCCCCTCCCCTCACCCTCTTCTTCCCCTCCCCTCACCCTCTTCTTCCCCTCCCCCACTTCTTCCCCTCCCCTCACCCTCTTCTTCCCACACCTCACCCTCTTCTTCCCACACCTCACCCTCTTCTTCCCACACCTCACCCTCTTCTTCCCACACCTCACTCTCTTCTTCCCACACCACACCCTCTTCTTCCCACACCTCACTCTCTTCTTCCCCCACTCACCTCTCTCTCTTTATTCTCCCCCCCCCCCTCATTTGCTACTTTTACTTATTTTTCCTACAAAGGGGTATCAGCGTAGTTCCGATTTTATATATCTATACAAAAGTGTCAATTATTTTATGAAAAAAAGCCTACATTTAGCCTATAATAGTAATAATTCCCTCAGAAGAGGACATTACTGGCCAATAATGTCCTGGCTGGGTTAAAGGCCCTCGGCTTTGCCTCAGGCCTTCAACTCTTCCAACCAGGGCATTATTGGCCAGTAATGCCCTGTTCTTCAGGGATTATAACTTAATGAAAGTTCCTACCTTTGAGACGGATCCAAAAATGGAATGGCACTTTGGAGCAGTGCTTATTCTCTTTGATGAGACATGTGGTGCAGTTTTGTGAGGATAAATTAAAATTATTGGAGAAAGAGATAGATGCAGTACATATGCAGGGAACAAGGAATTTATTGATTTTGACGAGACTACAAACAAATGAGTTGAGACATTGGAAAAAGAAATTATCACAATAAAGCATAACAAACTTGATCGTGATAAGGATGACTATGACTCAGATAAAGTGAGGATGTAGAAGCATCCATTTATTTATAAAAGACAAAATAGGAACACCTGTAGGAGCCGTGTGTGGGGAGGTGTGAACAAAATACAGGAATCACGTGAGGTTGCTAGGCCAGCTGAAGGTGCAGCCATGGGAGTGGATTCATGTCCGGTGTTAAACCTCCCGAGTGGAGGTACGGATACCCCACAAACGGGCAGTAGATTCAGCGTTTTGAGAACAGATAGTCCTGGTGATTATAAGAAGAGAAGTTCAGGTTACCTAACATAAGGGTGATACGAGACCTAAGGACCCTATGTCTAAAATACCCAAACAGCAGCAGCTTTTTTTAGACAGGGCTCCCTGGCAAGACAGAAACAGGGAGAGAGCGAAGGAGAAACAATACCCTCTCTGGGACAAAGAAACCAACAGCAAGCTGGTTGTTCGAAGCAAAAGAGGTGCAGAGAAACTAGAGCAGGCAGGATCCAGGCAAGGAAAAAGGCGAACCGACTTCTGATCAAAACACCTGAAGTAAGTTCTATATTTAACGTTTCATTAACAAAGTTATCCGTTCATGAAGTATCTTTATTAGAACATGGACTTTCCTTTTCACCAAATACTTTTAATGTTTTTGTAGATTTAAATAGTCTTATTAGGAAAGTCAAAACTAAAAAGGCATTTTAATATACTTCATAATAAAAATTTAAATAATACAGTAGCCTTGTTCAATACACAAGATAATCTTTGCGTTGACGCACTGTCTATATTACTAGTAGAATTGGGTGAACAGACACAATCAGTGGATGGGATTTTGAATGAATCAGATTTGACTCTTCATCCTACATGTTCAGTGATTTTGGATGAAGTCTCTGAGTTAAATGTAGTACATTCCCCTTTAGACCAAAATCTATATTTTTTTCGTTATCAGTCGAAGGGAGGTTTTATAAATTCCTTCTACAGTATAGTTTTAAAGGATTTTGAACAACTTTGTTTAAAGACAACTCATGTTGCAATGAACCTATCCAAGTCAGAGTTAGAAGCTGTCGAAAATCTCAAAAATAATAAAGGGATTATAGTCAGACACGCTGACGGGGGGGGGGGGGACATTGTCCTTCAGGATAGAGCAGCCTATCTGTTAGAGACGTGCAGACTCTTGGGGACACTGCCTCCTACTCCATTCGTACGGAAGATCCAACTACTGTATATCAGATAGAACTGAAACAATTTCTTGAACAGGCGTTGACAATCGGAGTCATCTCTAAATTGGAATTACATTTTTTATATCAGGAATATCCAATGACTCCGATTTACTATCATCTTCCTAAGATTCATAAATCTATGCTTAACCCCTCTGGAAGGCCCATAATCTCGAGAGTGCGGTCAATGACATCTAACCTGTCTCAATATGTGGATTTTTATCTCCTACCTTTTGTCACCAAGTTGAGGTCCCATATTAGTGACACTACACGTCATTGACTCCATTTCTAAGATAACGTGGCAACCAACATATTTATGGGCTATGTGTGATGTTTCATCACTTTTATTCATGTATTGATCACTCCAGGGGTGGTGGAAGTAATTAAATAATGGCTGGGTCTGGATGAAACTATCCCACAAAGACCGAAAGAGTTTTTGATACAGTATGAACTTTATTTTGAAACACAATTATTTTATGAAGACACTTTTTTCCTTCAGATCTGTGGAACGGCCATGGGTGCAAGGTTCGCTCCGAGTTATGCAAACCTCTTCATGGGGTTTTGGGAGAAGTTTTCCATTTGGCAACATTTGGAGCTCCGGGCAGGCCTCATATGCTATGGCCGTTTCATCGATGACATGATTATTTGGGAAGGTGAAGAGGAGGCATTTAGAACTATCTTGGAGTCATTAGATGATAATCAGTTGGGACTCAAGTTTACGTATAGTATTAGAGCAGAGTTGGTGGTCTTTCTTGATCTTTTACTAAAGATTAAGATGACAACATTATTACACAGACCCATTTCAAACCGGTTTTGGTTAATAACTATATACATGCCTCCAGTAACCACCATAGCCAATGCTTGAATAATGTGCCCACAAGTCGCTTCCTCCGATTTAAAGCCGAATTGTACACGTGAGGGTGACTTTGTGTCACAATCTGAAATTCTTGGAAGAAGATTTTTGGATAAAGGTTATAGTAAACAACTCATTGATGAGGCCGTTAACAAAGCGTTGGCAATGGATCGTGTGACCTTATTAATCTAAAGAAAAAAGATTAGAAAGGTCCAATACAATTGCTAAAGATAGATTTGGAATCGATGAACATTCAGCTCCAAGGTTCATTACTACATTTAATCAATCCCATAGAGCAATTCAGTCAATTCTGAACAAACACTGGAATATATTACTCTGTGACCCACAACTAGGACAAATATTGGCAAAAAAGGTTCCTGTCCTGTTTAGGAAAGCAAGGAGCCTAAATGGCACCCTGGCTCCTAGCAAAATTCCAGAGGAAACTCCTGCTTCTAGCACCGTATTACTAAATGTGGCATCCCTACCTTGCGACAGATAATCTACAGTCCGAGAGCTGTGTATGCAGTCCTGAGACTGTTCATCATCTCCGTTGGTGGTGATATATATGCACAAACGCTAGTTTTTACTTTTTTGTTGTGTACGTGCACTTGATTCCCCTGTTTATCCCTTTCCTTTCACCAATAAATGTCATATTGCGCTATGGAGTTGCACATTCTCTCTCTCTCTCTATATCTATCTATATCTATATATATATATATATATATATATCTATATATATATATATATATATATGTATGTGTACAGTTAGGTCCGGAAATAATTGGACACTGATACAAGTTTTGTTATTTCGGCTGTGTACCAAAATAAATTCAAGTTACAATTAAATAATGAATATGGGCTGAAAGTGCAGTCTATCAGCTTCAATTTGAAGTTATTCACATCCAATTGGAGGAAGGGTTTAGGAATTACATCTCTTTAATATGTAGTCCCCTCTTTTTCAAGGGACCAAAAGTAATTGGACAATTGACTCAAAAGCTGTTTCATGGACAGGTGTGGGCTACTCCTTCGTTATTTCATCATCAATTAAGCAGGTAAAAGGTCTGGAGTTGATTCCAGGTATGGCATTTGCGTTTGGAAGCTGTTGCTGTGAACCCACAACATGCGGTCAAAGGAGCTCTCAATGCAAGTGAAACAGGGCATCCTTAGGCTGCAAAAAAAAAAATGAATCAGAGAGATAGCAGGAACATTAGGAGTGGCCAAATCAACAGTTTGGTACATTCTGAGAAAAAAAGAACGCGCTGTTGAGCTCTGCAACGCAAAAAGGCCTGGACGTCCACGAAACACAACAGTGGTGGATGATCGTAGGATCCTTTCCATGGTAAAGAAAAACCCCTTCACAACATCCAGCCAAGTGAAAAACACTCTCCAGGATGTAGGCATATCATTATCCAAGTCTACCATAAAGAGAAGGCTTCACGAAAGCAAATACAGAGGGTTCACCACAAGGTGCAAACCATTCATAAGCCTCAAGAATAGAAAGGCCAGATTAGACTTTGCCAAACAATATCTAAAACAGCCAGCCCAGTTCTGAAACAGCATTCTTTGGACATATGAAACTAAGATCAACCTGTACCAAAATGATGGGAAAAATAAAGTATTGGGAAGGCTTGGAACGGCTCATGATCCGAAGCATACCACATCATCTGTAAAACACGTGGAGGCAGTGATGGCATGGGCATGCATGGCTTACAATGGCACTGGGTCACTAGTGTTTATTGATGATGTGACAGAAGACAGAAGCAGCCGGATGAATTCTGAAGTGTATAGGGATATATTGTCTGCTCAGATTCAGCCAAATTCAGAGAAGTTGATTGTACAGTGCTTCACTTTACAGATGGACAATGACCCAAAACATACTGCGAAAGCAACCCAGGAGTTTTTTAAGTGGAATATTCTGCAATGGCCGAGTCAATCACCTGATCTCAACCCGATCCAGCATGCATTTTGCTTGCTGAAGATAAAACTTAAGGCAGAAAGACCAATGAACAAACAACAACTGAAGACAGCTGCAATAAAGGCCTGGCAAAGCATCACAAAGGAGGAAACCCAGCGTTTGGTGATGTCCATGCGCTCCAGACTTCATGCAGTCCTTGCCTGCAAAGGATTCTCGACAAAGTATTAAAAATGAACATTTTATTTATGATTGTGTTAATTTGTCCAATTACATTTGAGACACTGAAATAAGTATGTAAGTGTATGAAAATGGTTGCAATTCCTAAACGTTTCATACGATATTTTTGTTCAACCCCTTGAATTTAAGCTGAAAGTCTGCACTTCTATTGCATCTCGGTTGTTTCATTTCAAATCCATTGTTGTGGCGTACAGTGCCAAAATTATGAAAATTGTGTCAGTGTCCAATTATTTCCGGACCTAACTGTATATGTGTGTGTGTGTGTTTGTATATATATATATGTATATGTGTGTGTGTTTGTTTGTATATATGTGTGTGTGTGTGTGTGTGTGTGTGTGTGTGTGTGTGTGTGTGTGTGTGTGTGTGTGTGTGTGTATATATATATATATATATATCAACTGTAAATATTCCTGTATATTCATTTGCATGTCTTAGACAGGTCTGCAACCCTGTCTTTCACCATTATCACCCAGCACACAGCACTTCTACTGCAGCAAGGGATTCTGGGAAATGACATGCAAATGAACACACAGTGCCACCTTTTATCTCAAGCTCACATTACATGAGCAACCCTTAGCCAATGCATGCTGCTTTAGACACAGCTTTTAAGCAAGGGCTTGGGAGATGCAAAGCCAGCAAACCCACTCACAGACATGTTTCAACCTTGATGGGTATCATCAGTGTGAGGTTGGTTGCTGGCATTTGCTCAAATGAGATAAGAGTCGGTACTCACCACACTTAAGGTTATGATGGGTAAAAAAAGTGACAAAAACCCTCCACGGTAAAGCATAAAGCAACTGTAAATATTCTTGTATATTCATTTGCATGTCTATACCAAGTTCCAGTTACACTTTCTTTTCCAAGAAAAGATTCATCTTAAAAAGGTCCCTGTGTTTCTGTGTTAAAATCATTAATATTACAATAACTTTTCATAAATGAGCTTAAATAAGCTATAGCTCCATTGGTTGCACTGTCTTGAATTCAGGCATAGTACCACTACTTTTTTGCTTTGTGCAGCTTTTCATCATCATCAGGCCTTGTCAATCCACTGCAGGATGAAGCCCTTCCCAATAGTCCTCCAGGTACATCGGTGTCGAGCCTTTCCAACACATTTTCTGATTTCATCCTCACATCTTTCTTTTGGTTCACGTCTTGGTCTTTTAATTCCCCTTGGAATTAAGTTGGGTATCCCCTTTGTAAAACCTTCAACCTTGTGATGTCACAAACTTTAGTTTCAAAACCATTCGTTCTTTACTTAGCATACATCTCTGTGTACTGCTTTGAGTTGCCTAAAGCTTCTGAATTATCTTCACATTTAGGGTCCAAGTTTCACATCCAGAATACATTGGTTAAACTTTCCTCGAGGCACAGTGGAAGGTTCTCTTGACAGATTGTTTGTCTCTTCCAAATTTGCTCCATCCCATCTTAATTCTCCTATTGATTGCATTCAAAAGGTCCTATCCATTGCTACTTTCCGTCCACGGTAGACAAAAGTTTCAGCTTCGTCTAGTTATTTTTTATTTATTTAGATATATACAGTATGTAGTAGAGTTTACACATTTGTTGAGCATCACCTTGGTTTTGATTCATATGGAGGCCCCTCTTCTTACTTGTGTAATCCTCTTTGCTTACTCTTAGGCCTCATTTATTGTAGAGCCAGCAGTGTGCGTGCGAAACCTGCACTGCCGGCTGGAGGCGACAGGGAAGGGTGGCAGAGGCGTGGCCGTGACATCACTTGTTTGCCCCCATTGGCTGAACCGCTCATGTGACGCAGGCGTCGCGCAGGGAAAACTATTTTGGAAATCTTTTCCAACATCGCACGCCTGGACGTTGTTTGCGTGCCTTCATTGATCTGCTTATGTTTGTTCCTGCGGCGCGCACCCCGCCATTATAAGGACGCCCTTAAGGAGTTTACGTCAGTTGACTGTGTACATGGCTTTTCTCTGTCTCTCATAATGTAACAGGGTGCTGGATCCGCGCAGGCTGGGCATAGATATACTGAGGGAATAATGAAAGGCACCAGGAACTTTAATAGTACAAACAGGAGCTTTATTAACAGCCATTGATAGTGCTCTTCACATAAAGGCTTTCGTTACTATATACACTTTAACTGGTGAACAAACATGGTTGTACTCGTTACTTCTTCCCTAGGTAATCCTTACTCTCTCATGCTAGGGAGGTGCTTAGGCTTGTTACTGTCATCTTAAGTGGCCATCTTCTAAGTAGCATCTGTAACTCATTATCTCAATAGGTCCCCATTTTATGTTACCCTTACCATCATGAACTGTGGGATCACTATCCCGGTGCACGGTACTTCGTGCCTATCTTAAGCACACTGTTTCGGAGACAACAGGAGACCTCTCAGCAGGGCTGCTCCGATTAGATCCCAGGGCCATTCCTTGGATAACCCCAATAAGATATAGGTTTCCTCTGTAGGAACCTGTAAGCTTCTGTACTTCCATGGCTATGGATGCTAAGTGGACAGGACACTTTCCCTAACTACACAAGAATGGACGGGGCATTATCACTATACATTAACTATACACAGGAAAAATTTACATTACCAACTGTGAGGCTCCACCAACTGTCAAACCCAGGAACCTAAGTTCTTGAACCCTCAGTCTCACAATACCCTGATGGTGATGTCACTGGTCACCATGCCCACAGTGGAAGTGGTTTCTTTCCTGCTAAGTCACTCTATACCATATGATTGATGGAAGAGGGACGTTACTCTGTGTGAGCCCACACAGTTAACTCCTTAAGGTTCTTGGCCAACATAGTAATACCATTGGGGGTTACTCTTGCTTCGGCGAGTTTTCTGATTTGTTGCTTGGGGTCTTCTGAACCTGTGGGAACAAATGTCTGTAAATCGTAGGTGACGTACAGTAAGTATTCACCATTGATTGTGATATATTTTTCTCGCCCATATCATTTTAATCTAATGGTTGAATGTGGCATTCTTGTTGATGTTCCTTATAGTATCTATGTATGCTGCTTCAACACTTTGTGCTAATGCATTTAAAACGGCAGAGGTGTAGAATCAAATGTTTTTTCGTAATCTACGAACCCTAAGATTAAGTGGTAGATCCTATTCACTAGTTTGGGAAATCACTTCTTGCGGCACTCGGATATTGTCCGTTGTTTTGTATGCTCATTGTTTTGCAGCCCATTAGTGAGTATCTTGAAGTAGACTGATTGGTCTGTATTTCTATGTCTCTCTTCTTTTGGATGGGGGTTACTATGGCATTGCTTCACTGTTCTGAAATGTTATTCCCAAACGAGCAACACGTAAAGTGTTATAAAAAAATATTTCAAGCCAAGTGCACTAAACCATTAAATAATTTTGAAACGGTAAATGTTCATCAAGTCCTATAAAGAATTATTTCTCCAAGGTCCAAACGGTTTTGTGACAGGTGCGTTCAAGCACATCTGATGCGCTCACTCATCCCTTCCTTCATCTCGGGTGGTCCTTCTGTGTCAGGAGACAGAGCTGCTTGCTGCTTGTTCAACAGATTCCTCACTTCGACAGAAACATGTACTGTGTGGGGGAAGAGAGACAGCGTAAGCTATGCTTGAACGCAAGCAGTGTTTGCGAGTGCATTTGGTTTACCTATTTGTTATGCATTACTGTATGTGAATAAAGTTACACCAAGAGAAGTGTGTTGTGTGCTCTCCCATCTGTTCCAGAATGTAAAACGTTTTGCAAGGGTTTTCTCTACTTCCCCTATTTCTTTCAAGATTTTAGTTAGTAATTCCATCTTTCTCTGGGGCTACCCATTCTTCATGGATTTTATTGCCTTTGGCACTTATTCTGGAAGGACGTATAGTAAATCAGTATCAGTGCTTTCTTGCTCTCTTGTCTGCTTGATAATGGTCTGTTATCTGTAGTCTTCATTTTTTGTAGCAGCATCAATGCTCTTTATAAGTGCATGTGTTCTGTGGTTGCAGGACTTTTATAAAGTAGTGGTCTCTGATCTGTGTGTATATAAGAGTAATGTTATCTGTCAATTACTACTACCTCTCCTCCAAGACCACTTTATGCCCAATGTTCCCAGCTGATGACATGCCAGGTTACATTTGAGGGGTTTCCCATCCTTCCCACCGCCCTTTAAAGTGATGTGAAACTTTTTTGTGTTTTGTCACTGAAATTGTATTTTGATTTTGATGTTTTTGATTGAATTAAAAACTTCTGAGAGTATAATTTATTTTTCTGCAGAAGTTTCCATAGTATCCGTTGGAATACATGATACATTTGATTTATGATGACTAAAGTTAGTTACATACAGTATGTTTTGGCTTGTAAAGTATCTAAATGTCGTTGAAAGACTGCATCAATGTTCAAACCTGATCTTGTAGTTGGAATGGCTGAGTTGGTGTTGAGAGTTAAATTGAATGTTTCTCGCATGAATGTAATGAGCGGCAGTGCTTCATCAGAGTCAAAGTTTATGTTAAAGTCGCCGCTTAAAATGATGGGTATTTTATGATCTTTCTTCAATAAGGCTGCACCTTGAATAGAGTACGATAGCAGAATGAAATGGACGAAGTCAATGATACTCTCCACTGTTTTGTTTGGAGAAAAGTATATGCCGGGGATAAGGACAAGTTGGCCATTGGGTAACATGCACTACTCTGCCACGCATATTTCTCCAACCGGTCTAACACTGACTGGTAATCCAGTCGTCTGTGTGTGGATGATGTCTAAATGAGGCGTAATAACGTGTGCACCGTTTTGCTTGTTACGGTACAATGCAACTACACCGGCTCTTAACATTTTGATGCTTAAAGTGAACCACACAATCGAAGTTAGGAATAGTCACTTGTTCGTTATTGTCCAACCAACGCTCGGAAAGGAGTAGGATGTTGCACAGGTTTGGATGTTAATGTACTGGTACTGTGGCAGGTTTGGATACAAAATCCCCCCCCCCCCTCTTCCCCAAAATGTGATGCCTTCTTATGTCCTCCATTGTACATTTTCTAAGGCTAGGTCCCCTCTGCCGCGCGCCTCCCACCAGCTCCTTACCTCCTCCCTAGCTGTTCCCGGTGTCGCCTCGCTTCTCTGCTCACTGTGATGCGTCAGCCAGCAGGAGCTACAATAGGATTGTGTTCCCGAGCTGCGACGCATCACATGGTGCGCCAGGGAGCAATCATCAGATCGCAAAAACAGAAATAAGTGGCCAAGAAAGGTCACTAAAAGTCCCTATAGATTGCACTCATTCCATAGTCTAATGTATATCCAAAAGTACCAGTTAATTAACTAGTACCAATAATATGAGAGTAAATATGTAGACCAACTGGGAAAATAACCACAAAATCTAAACTATAGCTAGACAAACAGTTATAACAATTTTAATACATAATAAAATAAGATGAAATGCATAAAATTACAAATTTACAAAAACTAAAAAGATCCCCTTGTGGGTGAGATAGGAACAGTAAGGTGATAGTAGGGGTTAATATGACCTATACTATATCCCCATGGAGTATGTATATGGAGAGGAGGTACAAAATATATTAACACGGCTAAATAGCCTCACCATACCAATATGCAAAATAGTAGCTATAGTACATTGGGAAATCCCACATTAAGGAAGTCTAAACACACCAATGAAGGACATTGCTATGTCACAACTAAAATACTTGATGCTATAACCATGGTTAGTACTGTGAATAAAATCCAAGGTAAGTTCAAAGTACATCAGATGTCATTGGTGACGAAGTACAAATCTAAGGGCAAGTGTATAGAGATAAATGACCTGCAAGTAGAAGCAGGAAAAATACAACCTGATGGCTATTGCTGCAAAAACGGCAATATGGTTGGTGCCCAGTGTGTATAGCTGTGTGTCCAGCGTTCCTAGCTGCATACACGCTACGTCGCCGCCCACGTGACCGTCAATGTGATGACGTCACTATAGCCCGACGATCGTTTCGTGCGATGACGCGCATCACGGGGAGGGCAATCATCAGGTCACCAGGAAGCTGCAGGAGGAGATAGACAGGGGGGGTGGACTATGGGGAGGGAGGGGTGAGCTGGACAAGTGTATCCTCTGGTCCCCGCTGCAGTCTATTAACATACTGAGGGCCCTATTTTTATAATAGGCTGCACTAAGAACAGATCATGTTATTTTCTATGCTACAATATGTTATAAGGGTGCATGTGTAGGAAACTCTTTTGCTTTGTCCGTGTCATGGCCCTGCCCCCCCTCCTGGTCATGGCCGCGCCCACCCGACCCGTTTTGGCCACCCCCCTCCCCCCCCCCCCCCGCCAAAATAAGTTTCTACAGATTGCGGTGAAGCGCCGTGCACGTGGGAGGCAGGCGGCGCGTGCAGCCGAATTCCCCGGTCTGCAGGGGGAAAGACGGGGGTGGGCGTGACTTGGGAGTGACGGGGACGTGCCCATGACGTCACCCGGCAGGTTCACCCTCATTGGTTGAACCGCATGGGGCGTGGCCTAGCGCTCCGTCGCTAGTTCCCATCTCAATTTTCATGTGTGCCATTGTGGGGCGGCTCTTATCCCTGCAGCGTTCGCCACAGCGGGCGCTGCAGTAGGCAGCGGGGACCTGGCCTAAGAGGCATTTCTCGGGAATTCTTATCTTTTTAACCAACCCGCAATTAAAATATCATTAAGGGCCAGTTTGATGATATCATGAGTTATTATGTATTTTAATCAATCTGGTACTTAAGGGGTTAGCGAGTGTAAGTTAGAAATTGTGTTTAAATACAAGAATTGTTTTGAAGGGTCCTGTGTCTGTGTTGACCTTGAAAGAGGGCGTAATTGGGGGGCTAACACTGATGGCCCACTAAAAGTGAAAAATGTATAGTTTGAAAGGCTATAGATGACAACCAGATCATGAGCTGTCATCCTCAAGGAAATCCTTAGATTCTTGAAATATCCTCTCTGCATCACAGAGAGAGGTGAAAAACAGGTCACCACTTCGTCTGAGGGTTATCTATTGTTACGCCGGTGCTGCCCGCAGACCAGACCCGTCCCCTGTGCTGAGGTGGGACGTAGGGATACACGTACCCGCAGCAAAGGGAGCGCATCCGGAGTGTGGTGTTGTGTTGCCAGGCCAGGTATAGTAATGAAGACAATACTTGCCGGTACCGGTAGTAGAGGAGGAGTAGTTATTGCCGTTGCCAAGATCAGGGATAGGAGAGTTGCGGATGATCGAAGGTATAAGCCGTGTTACAGGGATGCCAGAAGTCCGAAGTCCAAGTAGAGCCAAAGTCGAGAGCCAGAGGGGGTAGTCGTCCAATTCGCGTCAATACCTGAGGAGTCACTGAGAGAGTAGTCAAATGCTTCCATACAGAGACTATGTCGAGCGACGAGTGATGGGAAGCACAGGCATAATAAAGCTGGGCAGGCCAATGGGAAAAGGGGGCAGGCCTGGAGGACTGCAAGGAGTCCTCCCTGATAGGAGGGAGGTGTTACAGCCCAGCTGAGTGTAATCATTGATTTGCATGGAACTGTGTGATGCTTGGGGGCGACGCCTCACTGCAGGAGCAGTGGTTAAAAGTGCTCTGTTAGGCGTGTGCTCTGTAAGCTGGGAATGCATGCACATAACGTCTGGGGCTGGCGTGCGTGTAGGTGTGCGTGCAGGAGGGCGTGGGCGCGCCCGGCGCTGAGCAGAGGAATCGCCAAGGGGAGTGATCCCGCGACGGCGGCAGGGGCGAGGAGCCGTGGAGGCCGGTAAGGCAGGATTGTCTTGTGTGTCCAGGGGCTCCCTGCGGAGAGGGAGTGCTCTGTGTGGGAAGCGAGGAGAACGCCGATTCCTGACATCTATATATATATATAAAACTGAAACTGTTGTTTGTGAGTCCCTGTAGACAATTTCATTGGTCCGTCGGTCCGCCCGCCCTCCCACGGCTCTCATTGGCTGATGTGTCCCTCCCCCTGTGTGTCCCGCGCACCCCCCACGTCTCGCCCTCCCCCCCCCCCCCACGTCTCGCCCTCCCCCCCCCCCACGTCTCTCATTGGCCGGTGTGCTCTAACCCACTGTTCCACTCACACACCACACTCATACCGCTTCAGACTCTCACCCCCCTGAGCTTCCTCATACTGTGTGAGCCAACCCTGCGTATTCCATTCATAACACACCACACTGACACAGCCTGAAATGCTCACCCCTGGAGACGCTGACCACGGCACAGAACAAAGTAAGTACAACACTCCCCCCTCTCACCCCTCCGGCCTTGCACCCCCCCCCCCTATCACCCCTCCGCACTTGCCACCGCATCGCCCTTGCCCCGTTCCCCCTTCTCTCACCCCTCCGCCCTTACCCCACGCTGCCCTTGCCGCCGTGGGACCTCATAAACGACGGTGCTGACCACACACTCCTGTCACCACTACGAACACTTGCCTCCGCCCTTGCCGCCGTCCTCCGCACTTAGCCCACTCTTCCCGCGCTCACTACCGCATGGCACCACTGGCAGAGCAAGCGACGGGGGTAGGGCTCCAGGGGGAGAGTGTACACGGGAGGAGCGGGGCATGAGGACCGCCCCTACATGGCGGCATGGCGCCGGAGGGAAAGTGTGCACGGTTAGGAGCTGGGGGGAGGTAGCGGCACAGGAGGCGGCTGCGCGGGTCCACTGTTCTCCACACCCCGCGGGTCCGGGGGGAGGGAAGGGGGGGCCGACCGCCGACCGGGGTTAGGTGGCTGAATGGCCACGCGCCGCCGCCGGGAACATTTAAGGGACCGGGGGGGGCACCCAGTCACTGGCAACCTACCCACCCACTCACTGGCAACACACCCACCAGTCACTGGCAACCCACCCCACCCAGTCACTGGCAGCCCAAAGTCACTGGCAGCCCACCCACCCCACCCAGTCACTGGCAGCCCACCCAGTCCCTGGCAACACACCCAACCCACCCCACCCAGTCACTGGCAGCCCACCCACCCCACCCAGTCACTGGCCACCCACCCCACCCAGTCACTGGCAACCGACCCACCGCTCCTTCACACCCATACCCAGTCTCTCCCACCCACCCAGTCTCTCCCGTCTAACCCCAGTCCCGTCTAACTCCAGGGTCTCCCACCCACCCAGTCTCTCACCCACCAACCCAGTCACTGCCTGCCCACCCACCCCTCCCAGTCACTGCCTGCCCACCCACCCCTCCCAGTCACTGCCTGCAGACCCACACCCAGTCTCTCCCACCCACCCAGTCTCGACCCACCCAGTCTCTAAGTCTCTCCCACCCAGTCACTCCCACGCACCAAGTCACTCCCTCCCACCCACGCACAAAATCACTCCCACCCACGCACAAAATCACTACCACCCACGTAACAAATCACTCCCACCCACCCACGCAACAAGTCACTGCCACACAGTCACTGCCTCCCACTCTGAAGGGGGGGGAATCACTACCCTACCGCCAGCCCCCCCACTGAGCCACCGCCGCTGAGCCCTGAAGGGGGGAGGTGGACATGTGACGGGGTGGGGCGCACCGGCCCCTGACCAAGGGGGGAACATTGGAGCTGTGAAGGGGGGGGGGGGGAATGGAGCTGTGAAAGGGGGGTGGTTCAGACATCTGAACGTGGGGTGGGGGGGGTGAACCCAGCTGTGAAGGGTGGGAGCGGAGAGAGAGGGGGAGCAGAAAAATTAAATCCCGGGCAACGCCGAGTATATCAGCTAGTATTAAATATAGGTTATCATGGCATGAGATCTCTTCTGAAGAATAACATATAGATTTTCAAAACAGTTGTAATTAGACGGACGCAGTAAGGCCAAACCCTTCACGTTTATGATGTGGCAAAGGACAGATATCCATTTCTTTGTAGCTCAAATTTAGGCGCAAGCCAATCAAAAAATAGTATCGTTAGAGTCGGCAAACTCGCCTGAACCTATTTGATGCATGATATTCCAAGAATTAAAGTAATAAAATTATGAGATAGACGTTTAAATGTTCCAAGACCGTTTCTTTTTTTTATTTCTCCCCCAAGTCGTAAATGCAGCTAGTACTGATTTACGACTTGGGTGGGGTCTTGTGTGTTTCAATGCAAGAAGGTCTGGCAGAAATGTTGGCATGTTTGAGTAGAAAATTAGACTTGAACAGAGGTGTGTTTTTGGATCAAAACACGTGAATTCTCCTCCAGGGACACCTTTGGGAAGAACCTATGACATGGTAACGAACTGTATAGAGATTTCTGTTCATGTTTTATCCTTTTTAATTTAAGAAACTAGTCTGCATTTATTATAACTGTGTATGTTCCTGTAATCTCTTTCTGTAACCTAAGCACGGTATTTTTATATATTAAAAGTAATACAATGGGATGATAGTAATACAATGGGATGATGTTTTTGCAGGGAAAAATGTAGAAGATAAATGGGCAGTCTTTAAAACATTGTTAGAAAAGCACACTTATCAGTGTATACCCTTGGGTAAAAAGTATAAAATAAATAAGTCAAAACCAATGTGGCTAAATAAACAGGTAGGGGAGGAAATGGACAAGAAGAGGAAGGCGTTTAGATTCTTGAAGTCAGAAGGGACATTGACATCGTATCAGAATTATAAGGAATGTAACAAAAATTGCATAAGGGCAATCAAATTAGCAAAAATGGAGAATGAAAAAAGGATTGCAATAGAAAGTAAGGTCAACCCTAAAAAGTTCTTTAAGTACCGTAATAACAAAAAAATGAGAAAAGAAAATATAGGACCCTTTCAGTGTGAGATGGGTAGGAAGATTATTGGAGATAAGGAAAAAGCTGAGGTATTAAACAAATTATTTGCCTCTGTGTTTACCAGGGAAGAATCACGTTCAATAGTAGTGCCGCAGGAGGAAGCCACAACCTCCATATTAATGAACAATTGGTTAACTGAGGAAGAAGTTCATAAGCGACTTGAAAAAATTAAAGTTAATAAGGCACCTGGCCCCGATGGCATACATCCAAGAGTTCTCAAGGAGTTAAGCTTAGTAATAGCAAAACCATTATATTTAATATTCAAGGACTCCATTTCCACAGGCTCAGTACCACAAGATTGGCGTAAAGCAGATGTGGTGCCTATATTTAAAAAGGGAGCTAGATCACAACCGGGAAATTACAGACCTGTAAGCCTGACTTCAATAGTAGGGAAATTACTTGAAGGTTTAATACGGGATAATATTCAGGAATACCTAATGGAAAATAAAATTATTAGTAATAGTCAGCATGGATTTATGAAGGATAGATCTTGCCAAACTAACCTTATTTGTTTCTTTGAGGAGGTAAGTAGGAATCTACTGTAGACCAGGGTAATGCTGTTGATGTGGTCTACTTCGATTTTGCAAAGGCTTTTGATACGGTTTCACACAAGAGGTTGGTGTACAAAATAAAGAACGTTGGACTCAGTAATAATATATGCACCTGGATTGAAAACTGGTTAAAGGACAGACAACAGAGGGTTGTCATAAATGGAACTTTTTCAGGTTGGGCTAAAGTCGTGAGTGGAGTACCTCAGGGATCGGTACTGGGACCCCTGCGTTTTAACTTGTTTATTAATGACCTTGAGGTTGGATTGAGAGCAAAGTCTCCATCTTTGCTGATGATACTAAATTGTGTAAGGTAATAGAATCAGAGCAGGATGTAATTTCTCTTCAGATGGACTTAGAGAGACTGGAAACGTGGGCAGGTAAATGGCAGATGAGGTTTAATACAGATAAATGTAAGGTTATGCATTTGGGATACAAGAATAAAAAGGCGACTTACAAATTATAGAGATATATTGGGGGAATCCTTGATGGAGAAGGATTTAGGAGTGCTCTTAGACAGCAGGCTTAGCAATAGTGCCCAATGTCATGCAGTACTGCTGCGGCCAAGTTTATTCGAGCATTTGCCCGTTCTTGGCCGCAGCAGTAGCCTGGCGCGCGCCCGAGTGTGACGGGCGCGCGCCGAAGCAGCAGAAGAGCGCCCTCCGATCGGGGCGCTCTCGCTACCGGGTCCGCCGGGTCCCCCGGAACCCCCTGCCGCCGTCCCGCAGATCGCGGGACACCAGGGCTCCCTCGGGGAGCCCTGGACGCGCGTGCAGGGGGCGCAGGCTCCCGAAGACGCGTGACCGCGCGTCTATGACGCGCGGCACGCCGATGGGCAGCCACAAGCAAGCCGGGAAATATCCCGGCTTGCGGTACCGGCCACACTTTAATAAAGTGTGTCGGTAGTGTAGCTGCAAAGGCAAACAAGATCTTATCTTGCATCAAACGGGCAATGGATGGAAAGGAAGTAAACATAATTATGCCCCTTTACAAAGCATTAGTAAGACCACACCTTGAATATGGAGTACAATTTTGGGCACCAATCCTAAGAAAAGACATTATGGAACTAGAGAGAGTGCAGAGAAGAGCCACCAAATTAATAAAGGGGATGGACATTCTAACTTATGAGGAGAAGCTAGCTAAATTAGATTTATTTACATTAGAAAAGAGGCGTCTAAGAGGGGATATGATAACTATATACAAATATATTCAGGGACAATACAAGGAGCTTTCAAAAGAACTATTCATCCCACGAGCAGTACAAAGGACTCTGGGCCATCCCTTAAGGTTGGAGGAAAGGAAATTTCACCAGCAACAAAGGAAAGGGTTCTTTACAGTTAGGGCAGTTAAAATGTGGAATTCATTACCCATGGAGACTGTGATGGCAGATACAATAGATTTGTTCAAAAAAAAGGTTGGACATCTTTTTAGATGGAAAAGGCATACAGGGATATACCAAATAAGTATACATGGGAAGGATGTTGATCCAGGGATTAATCCGATTGCCAATTCTTGGAGTCAGGAAGGAATTAATTTTTCCCCTTAATGGGGTTTTTTGTTTGCCTTCCTCTGGATCAATAAGTATAGATAGATATAGGATAAAGTATCTGTTGTCTAAATTTAGCATAGGTTGAACTTGATGGATGGAAGTCTTTTTTCAACCTCATCTACTATGTAACTATGTAACTATGTAAAACAAATCTTTAATAAGTAATGCTTTGGGCTCTGAATGAACTGTTTGCATGCTTTGTATAAAGTTCGTTACCTATACTCCTGTGGTGAAACAAATGATACCTGGGAAATATGTAGATACATTTTTACATATGCAAATTAATATTTCCCAGGCATCTTGGGTAACATCCTAGGTTACATTTGTCTCACTGCGTGGAATCTAGTTTTATCTGTTTGTAGGTATATAAGCAAAGGCAGCTGTTTTGTCCCCTGGGATAGATCAGTGGAGCAGAGTTTATTAATTGGCTATTTAGCTCCTTCCCTTCCAGAGCAGCCAGCCATCCATATCAATGCCGGGAATGGGTTAAAGCTTTTCCTCTGTGGAGATAAGAGATACCGCAATGGGATATGGGGCAGAAGAGGATAAGATGCAGACTATCACATCACAGATATCGAGGGTTCAGGAGAGAAGAATTTTTCAGACCTGATTAATCAAGGGGCATGCAAAGAAATATTTCACTGCAAGTGTTGTGGATGCACGGAACCGCCTCCAAGAAGAGGTTGTGGAAGTTGATGCAGAATTTTGCAATGACTTTGGACATACACAAATGATTCATAGATGAGAAAAGCCAGGGATCATGGCAGATAGGACAATGGAGAGACTGGGTGAGCCAAGTGGTCTTCCAGAGTTAAATGTTTTTGTGCTTCTCATTTTCAGATCGATGCTTTGACTTGTGTTTCATTTAATGAACTAACCCGTAAATATAGGGGAGCTCTTGAAATCTCACAGCACCCTTCATTTACGTGTAAAATGCATGAAATAGAGACCCTTTGTGGTTTGGTAATCTGTGCACACACTATTACCATTTATGAAGACCTCCTATTTGTTTATTAAAAGATATTACAATCTGCACTTGTCCCCTGCTACTGCTGCTTGGCAGTACATAATCGAGACAAGCGGTTTGCAAGTTCCCATGTGATTCCCAGTTATGTCACTAAGTGTCAGTGTTGCTATACCTCTCACTCGCATTAAACAAGTTTCCTGAAGCGTGAGGTTGGGATAGCAACATCCGTTAAGAAAACCCCTCTCTCTTAGCTCAGTCTGAATGGGTACAGTGTGCGTTTGGCTTTGATTTCTGAAATTGTGTGATCTCTGGGCTTCCGAGATACAAGGCCTGTTCTTCCCACGCATGCCCCTAGTAACCGAGGTCCCTAGATTCTTGTTGTTAACCTTTACATTATATGCTGAGCTGGTCTCCAGTGTGGAAAAGTAAAGACAGAGAGGGGTCAGTAACACATTTTCGTAGCGAGACGTCTTTAAGAAGAAAAAAAACAGTGGAATGAATCAATGGGGGGGGGTGAGATTACTCAGTTCCGATGTGTGCTATCCCATCACAATCCTGCATCACAGTTAATGGCCGTTAACATGCGATCGTGGTTCAATAAACCATTCAGTTGTTAGTCAATCCCGGCCAAGGTAGTTTGTACTCTGGTTTGTGCCTTTACTCAGGAAAAAAGTAATTTCCTAAACATTACAGTAAAACTGTAATATACAGTACTGTATGTATAATTTTATTTATATAGCAGGCACAGTGTTTTACAAAATAACAATACAGGGAAACCAAAGTATAAACAATGGGGATATGAGCAGCAAGTAAATATAACACAAGGCAAAGGGACACCTTGCCCGGAAAAGTGCCGGTGTAGTGTTCCTTGCCTATTACCGCTGAAGGGTGAAGATGTAGTTGTACTTCAAAACAATGCATAGATCGTCTGTTGTTGTTTTCAGACCCTGACCAGTTCACACGTGTACAATACAGGTAAAGTTAAGGTCCACAATGAAACCTTCCTAAAGCAAAATTCACAGTGGTTGCTATATTTTACAGTCCCTGTGAAAGCTATTTTATACCAGTATTTTTCTAGATTTGACAGTGTGACTGGGATACAAAATAAACACTTATTTACTGTTATTTTAATTGTGATAAATTCTTGTGAAGAATAAAAAGATCTTTGGGACTTTGATGTTGTTTCCCGCATCTTGGCTCTTGCTCTCGTGAGGTTAAGTACTGTTAAAAGCTTCCCACATTTTGCTTCCTCGCTGCACAAATTTGCTGATCGTTTGCAATTTCCCATCTGCTGCAAATGCAAAAACCGGCAATAAAAAGATAGAGTTGTATATTTCAGTAACTGAATTACCTCCTGGATTTCCTTCTCGGTGCAGTGTAAAAGCAACGCTGTGGAAACCTCACTTTCCCCCCATTATTTACTCCAGTTGATCAGTTCCCCCATTGGTATTTACGGTTGCTTCATCAAACGCTGAATCCATTAAAAGCATCATATAAATCTAGATCAAGGGTGTTATCCACTCCGGGATAGAGAATGCGGAAGCAGAAAAAGTAATTTACAGATGATAAATATTACAGATTTTATATATTTTACTGTAAGACTCAAGGGCTTCATGCACATTGTACAAGTAAAAGTTAACACTAGTGCATTGTTCTAACGCATAATAGCTGCTGCTTATGTCAAGAAGTGACATCAGCAGCTGCAATATGGCTTCCCTCTTGTACAGAAGAATATTGCACCTGAGGACGAGGGATCCCCGAAACGTTGTGCGTTTGCAACCTGCAAATAAAACAGTTCATCATGCTACTGTATAATGTCTGGTGTTATACTTTATTAGACTAGTGTGGCAAGAAGATATCCAGCTCTTGTACAGAAGATCAAGAAAAATTATTTTATCTAATCTCATTTTCCTAAACCAATATCATAATACTGGCTTGCTCAAACGTCTCAGGCATTCTGGCAGCGAAGAGGTTATATCAGTGACACAAGCACTGCTGTCATACAGAGGTAGCCGGATTTAACTACCTCTGTGCCGTAGCAAATAAATTTGCTCCGGCCTTCAAGTTGCCCAGCCTTCTCGGACCACAGTTTGTTGGGGAAGTTGGAGTGTGTCAAACCATGGTCAATAGAAACTGGGCTACATCTGTATCTTGTGCACCATTAAACATGTCAGCGTTATTAGGTCAAGTTGTTACTATGTGGGATTGACCCTTTAACCCATAAAACAGGTCACAGTCTAGGTCATTTTGCTTCTACTTGGGAGGGACCCTTTAAGCCATTAAACATGTCATTAACATTGTCACTTTGGTCCTAAGTATGATGTAGGATCGAAGTGGTTACAATAGAATGGCCCTTTAACCAGTCTATTGTAGCCCAGTTGTCTGGACTACAATAACATTCTACGTCCTTTGAAATGCAGGACAGCAAGGATTACAGATGAGGCTTGGCCCGTTTGTTACATACTCTTGTTTTGCCAGAGCAGGTGCCTCTTGTACGCCTCTCATATATCAAGCACTGGGAGAGCTGTCAGCAAATAGCTGAGCCTGTCACCCACTCACTTATCCAACCAGCTGCTTGAAATACTCCATTCGTCCACAAATCTCAGGGGAGTCCAACCTGCATTTTCATTTCAAATACACCGTTTATCTTCAGTTTTATAAAGGTTAATGGGAATAGCTGCGTCTGCCTCTTGTGTAACAAGGTGGGGGGGGGGGGCTCTAACTTATTGGAAAGCGGTCTCGTGAAGACTGTATCATTATTTAGGTGTGTGGTTCCTATGAGACACCTCATAACTAAATTCAAATAACTGCAGTTTAGAATCGTTGCGGCATCCGTACTTAATTTAGGTCGGATCCCTGAAGTAAGGAGCAATGCAGCTTAAAAAGTACAGATAAACAATGTAGAGATCATAATATGACTAGTTGTTTCCATACAAGTGCATTTTACCATCAAATTGTGGGGGCGGGGTGGAGGAGTGGACTGCACCTTTATTAAAGGCAGTTGAAGATGGGTTTTTCTACCTCCGTCAATAATTCCACGGATCGGTTCTTGTTCCAATACTTATTCAGAGATAATAGAAAGCAATCTGCATCATATATATCTTTACAGGCATTCTCAGTTATGGGTGGAGAATTGCAATTTCCGTTGGTATCATTTCAGGCATAGTTATCAGTAGTTATCATTTCAATACATACAGACAAAACGTTTATACCTCATCCACGGACAGCTGGACCTCCCCAAATGTAGGCTTGCCTCAATTTCAACAGTCTTTCTCCAGCTATGCTCTTATCAGTATGTTCGTTCAAACCTGCTATCTCCGATCCTGTCATCCCCTACATTCTCTTACCATCTCATTATTTTCTATAGCCCCTTTGTATTATTATGACTATTTAGGTTCTAGCTATGGTGCTGTATGAATAGAGACAATATTGCGTCCCTGTGGTTCAAGTTTGAAATCCTCCCATCTCCAGCAGTGACATAAAAAAATCTTCATACAACAACACACACAAATGGGCTGCATGGAGCCCCACTATTTATTTTATTTGGAAGCCTAGTACCACTACTTTTAATGTATAAACGCTTTGTTGAAAAGTGTGTTGCTCCAATGTTTAACTGGTTCAACTTCAGAGAATCTGTATGGTTTATTTATTTTTTTATGTTATATTTCAAACCAAAAATGACAAGTTATTTTACCCTAAAGGGCTTTTTCCATATGGCCAAAAATTCTCATTGACCTGAATTGAGATCAGCCTTTTCCTAGCTTAATGAATAAGTGCCTAGGACATAGCTCTTCAACTGGTGGCCCTTGGGCTATGCAGCTTATATCAATAGATTGTAAGCTCTTCGGAGCAGGGCATTTTTATGTCTGAAGCACTTATTCCCATGTTCTGTTATTTGTAGTATTTGTTATTTATGTGATTGTCACGTGTATTACTACTGTGAAGCGCTATGTATCTTAATGGTGCTATATAAATAAAGACATACATACAATATAAGGCCGTAGGAGTATTCGGCCACATGGGAGCTTATTAAATAAGCTCTTCAATGTGTTTGTATAACTTTTATTCGATTTTATTTTAAACAGTTGTCAACATACTTTAAACATACATACATCAAGAGAAAAAGAGAAAAAAAACAGCAGCCGTAAACAGTGTGCCAGCGTGGAAATACAGTGAACTATTTAGCAAGTGCTATAACTTATATTTTCTAGTGTGTATTCAATATAGGGTGTAGAAAGAGATATTAATTTAACTAACAGAATGTGTGTATAACCAATCACACTGAAATATAAAACAATCAAAAGTTCAAACTAGTTCTTTGGGAGAAAGTGAAGTGATGGAAAAGAGCCAATTGCTGCTTCTGAAGTGTTTTTTTGCCAAACACAGGAATATCTAAAAAATAAAATAAAAAGAGAAGCGCAAGCTCCATAGCGTAACACAATGTGGCCAGGGTCCACTTTCGGCCCTTACCTCCCGATGCGGCTGCGACTGGCAGCGGAGGCTTGGGAGATTGCGGGGAGGGCTGCAGTGGTGTGTGAGCCGGAGCTCTGCGGTGGAGCAAATGCCCAGGGCGTCACCATCGTGCATGCGCAGTCAACATTGCGCTTGCGCGGATAGGTCCCCGCTGCAGCGGCCATTGCACAGAGACGCACGCATGCGCAGTAGGGGTATAGGAGCGGCAGCCATGTTAGGCAAAGCCCCACAGGAGAACTACAGTCCCCAGCAGCCCCATGGGCTTTTAGATCAGGTGCTACACAACAGCCAATCGCGCGTCCGGATTCCCCTGCAAGCAGAGAGATACATTTGGCATGCAGAGGAGACCACGCCAGTCGGAGCTAGGACAAGAAGAGGGTAGGGTGTGTCTGCAGGGTGTCTGTGGCCCCTGCACTAGTCCAGAGACCCCATAGGCCCCAGCTAGGCCCCGATTCCCCTGTAAAGTTTGTGGCTGCTACAGGGACAGGCCCTTAGACAGGGACACTGCCCCATTTAGCATTCATAGTATCAGGGACACAGAAGGACGCCACGCAGTGTTTGTGACCTGTGGTCTGGGACCATACCACCAACGGCTACAGACTGAAAGTGGGACCCTCCAGCTGGATTCCACCCCACGTGGAGGCAGAACTCATCGCTGTCGACGATAGCTTGGGACAGGGTGGCCCCTTGTCTTCAGTCGGCGCTACCGGGTGTTGGTGCACCCGGCAGGTATCATCACATCACCAAGTGCACCAACAATAACACTTTAGTTGTAGGCAGCGCTGTCGCACACATTGGGGTGGTTGGCTCTTGTGGACACCAGGTTGGTTGGGTGCCCATGGGCACCTCAGTACTTTGGGGGGTTATCCCATCAGGGTGTGGGCATTGTATTGGAGGGCACTGTGGGGTTACGGTCGTGTGTGGCGTATTTGGTGTGGGTGTTACATTGTTATTCCTATTATTTTCTGCATGCAGTAAACTGCTATCTATACCAGTGTGTGTATTCTTGCATTGGGTCCTGTGACGGGGTTATCCAACATAGTTAGGATCCCACATGGGTGGAGGCGCTGTCACCAGACGGATCAGGTACACCCCAGGCTCCCAGCAGCGGAGGTTCAGGCCTCCTGTGAGCCACCGGTAATGCAACACACATACCCAGTAGCCGCCATATCTCCCATAGGGTGGGGGAAACTGCGCTACAACAGTAAAAAAAAGATTTAATAAAATAAATGGAGAAAGTCACCAAGACTTGCACTCCCAAGGGAAACATGGTAACTCGCATTTGATAGAAAATCTCTGCTTGACGTCATACATACATGTATACTTACTAGATTTCCAGAAGGAAACCTGCTAAATATTGGAGCAGTATATTTTTGCCTTGATGTAACCCTTGGACTCTGCTCTTGCTAATTTCTTTGTAGTTGCTTTGGCAGCTAAGTGCTGTATTTTCCACTTGTACGTTTTGACAATGTACATATCTATTGTATAGATGTTATAAATGCTTTCAAAAAGTTGAAAAATATTAGTCTTTACATGTATCTAAAATGACATTGCAATAAAGTGGCCTTTCTACTTCTACATGTTTTCTAATTTGACCCCTTTGGCAAAGTAGTTGACGAGTCCTGCTATAAGACTATATGTGGTGAGAAGCTTTTGATACATAATTAACAAAGTGAATAGAAGGCGACAGGCATCATTCATTCATGTTCTTGTCCTCTTACCATATTACAAAGGGAGGTAAAGCATAAGAAAGGATGTTCTTTTGGTTCCTGGAATAGAGGATACAGTTTCTGCTGCCTGGCTTTTTCCTCTGGTTTAATGGATGTTTCATGCCTTTCCTGCCCGCAGGGAGTTGGTTCACTTGCTGATACACCTCGGAGAGGCACTGCATCACGCCAAGCTCCGGTTCATCCTCGTCATTCCTCCTGCAGTAGCACCCGGGTAAGTAAAACCATAAATCCCTGAAGTCGTTGGACACCCTGCGGCGTCCGCTCATCGATGAATATTGCGGTTCTGGAAGCAAAAAGAGTAATTTCTGCTAAATGTGCGCTATTTTTCACATTTGTCTAAATCAAATGTGAGAAACGGGCTACCCACTTCACTAGGGAGAGGCTTAGCAATTATTTACCGCTCTCTCTAGCAGCAAGGGGGCATGATAAGATATCTTGTATTTTTAGTGCAGGTTTTTTTACTTACTGTAGACCACCAAACTAGACCTTTTTCCTACAAATGTGCATCAGATGTTACAGATGGAGAGGGCTTGCGCAGAAGAGCTTACAATCCGAGTGATGTATCTGTTTGTATGTGTCCTGTGTAACGTAGTGTGGCACAGTGAGCATGTGCTGCAATGTATCTAGTACCAATGGACAGCAGAGTTCTTCTGTACGCCAAAATTACATTTCATTTTTACTAGTCAAGGCCTTGAGCTATTCGTGGCAGTGCCTGTTTGCAAAGTTACTACGTTGTGTTACGTGGCTGTGAGCACTTTTTCCATTATGTATGTAACTGAGCGGGACTGCACTTTTAACTCACAATATAATATGACATTGCTCCGAAAGCTGTTATTGTTTAGCGGGTGACAAAGAAATATGTGTGATGTACATAACCAACCTCTCCCCCTGATAACCAACCCACGCATCAGCTGAATTTATCAGTAAAAAGCCTATAAAAGCTTCTGACCCAGAACTGCTTACCCTGCTCTCCTGGTGCCTCTTAATTATGCTACCCTTACATTTCCCCTCCAGGCAGTTGGTAACAGTCTGAAATTCCATTACTCTGCTTTTTCCCATTAAATAGCAGCACACCATATTTTCCCCTGGCCTTTTTGGTTTACCCTTAAAGCCCTTACATGGCAGAGAGGCCTGCAAAGTATGTATATACTGCAATTGCTTCCCTGCTATTTTAACCCCCCCCTTGCAAAGCAATATGTTGCAGGCTGCCCTGTTTTCTTTGTTCTTCAAGAGATGGGTTACTATCAAATAGTTACCCATTTTGGTGTTTCTCGTAGCATTTTGTTGGGGGGGGGCTGAGGTCACGAGTCCTCATTTTTAGGTGGCTTCAGTAACGTTTTATATGTTGCTGTGTCGCAGCAGTTGGAAGTGGATGCTTACTATTACTAAATTTGGCAGTATGCTGATATTCAGTGATGGGGGGAGGCGAGAAAAGTTGCATCTTTAATGATCCCAAAAGGGAATTACTTTAGCATACCGTTCTTGAAAGGGCTGTCTGAAGTTTAGAAACAGCGTGTTTTAGCAGTGAATATTTTTGGGATACACAGAGTTTTTTTGATGTTCTTTATGCTTATAGGGGTCCGTGTTAAAATGAATCTGAAGCAAAAGGTGACATTTGGTGTGTATTTGCATTTGTCATTTCCCAGAATCCCTGGTTGCATTGGTTGGTGCGTATTTGCATTTGTAATTTCCCAGAATCCCAGGTTGCATTGGAAGCACTTTATGCTAGGAGACAATGGTGAAAAGCAGAGTTGCTGGCCTGTCAGACAGACATGTGAATAAACACGTGGTATTTTTATTTGCTTCATGTTCTTTCAAATCTTTCCTTAGGTAGGTACAGTACGAGACTTTTCTATTCTACCTTTTCAGGGCATTTCCAAGCTGCTAAACATATCTTAAAGCAGCAATTCCACCTAGGCGATTTTCTTTTCTTCTTTTTTTCCAACTAACTTATTTTGCAGTATACAGCTCAACCCCCTTATAACGCTGTGCTTGGGGTCCAAAGAATCACATCGCGTTATAAGCAGATCGCGTTAGAAATAATGTACAATTGTATGCATTGTACAATAAAGTATTTAAGATATCAATAATCGTGTTGTAAAGTATTCATAAATACGAAAATTGGGAGCCACCCTTGCATCGCGTTATAAGCAGATTCGCGTTGTAACGGATCGCGCTATAACGGGGTTGAGCTGTATTTTATGAGATACAGGAAAAGAAACAGTGGGAAGCAGATGTGATAACACACATTAAAATATGTAGCATATCATTCATTGTTGTATTATGCAATGAAAAGGGAGAAGATGAGGGAAGAAAGTAAACCAATTATATATAGTGAGTAAGAAAGGAGGTGCTTAACTCCACACATGCGGCTCTGCGAAGATCCCCCGCAGGAGTGTCAGACTGACTCAAGCGCACACTATAACAGAGTCCTTGTGCTATTCATTACAATAAGGTTATTGGCGCCGGGTCCCACCCTGCCTTTGTTACCATCCACGGCCCCCGTATCGCAGAGAATTTGTGAGACACTTTTTTCTCTCAAGAAAGCTGTGATTTTTTCCATTAGAGAGCACATACCATAACCTCCGTTTAATTATAATAATGTCAGGTACTGACTGTTTGTTCCAAAGGGCCACAATGCAGTACCTGGTTGCCAGGACGATCTGTGTTGCTAGTTTAGGCTGCGGCCACGCTGCCGCTGAGAACACTCATGCTTGAGAGCGGTGATGTTACTAACTGTCCAAGCATGAGCGATCGGCTGTCCTGCATCATTTTGTGAGCGGGTGGGGGCATGTCATTGGGTGGATCAGGGCTATTTCTGTGTGTAGTGTGTTTTTGTGTGTGTGTGACTGTGTGCTGTGTGCATTGACTGCTGCTGAGCGCGTTACAAAATCAATTTCATCTGTCTCCCCAAGCGCCGAGCTTGGGAGAGAGTATGTGGCCGTGCACGAACGTGCGTGAGGCCGTGCAGATTTACCTTCATTGAAGTAAACGCGAAAAGTGCCAAGCGCGCTCAGCGGCAGCGTGGACGCAGCCTTATCCGTGTTTTTATGGAAGTTTGGTGGAGATCTTCTTTACAAGGCAAACCATGGGTCAGGAGCGAGAGTCGTGCCTAACAATGTGCTGATCAGGGTGAAGATTTGCCTCCATATTGGTGAAATCAGCAGGCAGAACACCATGTGTGTGATGGGGAACCATTTTGTCCACAGCCTCGAAAACGTATGGGGGACATTGCATTATTAGTGGCGTGTAATCTGACAGGAGTCGGGAACCATCCGAACAACATCTCGTTTTAATTTTCCGCTATGATTGTGAAAAGTGAACTCTTGGCAGCAGCCTCCCAGATTCCTTCCCACTTCTCTAGCTCTAGTCTAGGGCAGCGGTGCGCAAACTGGGGGGGGCGCTAGATTTTCTGAGCATGACATTTATAGAGGTCCCGCGCTCTCCCCCCAGGCATTTAAATTAAATGCCGGGGGACCGCACGAGGCCTCTATTATACACTTCCCTTCCATCAACGCGTCGTCCTGGTAATCCGGCATCAAATGACGCTGCGGGGTCACGTTACCATGCGACATGACATCACATGACCCCGCACGTCATTTGACGCCGGGGTCAGGGGAAGGTGCGAGGCACCCAGGAGAGCAGGCAGGGGTGCGCACTGGGAAAAGTTTGGTCTAGAGCAGCGGTGCGCAATCTGTGGGGCGCGACCCCCAGGGGGGGCGCGAGACTGCCGACGGGGGGCGTGGGGTTTACAGAGGCCCCGCGCGCTTCCCGAAGGCACTTAAATTAAGTGCCGGGGGAGCTGCAGGGCCTCTGTAAACCATACTTACCCGTGGCTCCGGCGGCTTCCTCCCGGCGTCGCCATGGCAACGCGGCGTCAAAATGACGCTGCGAGGTCATGTGACGTCACGTTGCTATGGCAACGTGACGTCATTACGCCGGAGCGCGGGTAAGTTGGGGTTGGGGGGGGCGCGGGAGCGAGGGGACAGCCGTCAGGGGGGCGCAGGGAAAAAAGTTTGCGCCCCCCTGGTCTAGAGTATCTCCCAATTCTTTCTTCCACCTCTGCATATATGCAAATGTTCTTGAGGGTTCAATATTCAAAAGCATTAGATAGATCTGTGAGATAAAATCCCTGTGAGATTAATTTTGTTAACATTTTTAGTTAGTTTTTTTTACATCATTGGAACCAGCGGTCCTCTCATAGATCAAAAGTACCGGTCTTCCCTCCTGGGGAAACATTATTGTCGCCACATCGTGTAGAATCTGCTGCCCAATAGCAAGTTGCAGCATCGAAACAGGTGGCCATGATTTCTTCATGAGTGAGCACCGCACCTAAAACGAAGTATCTCTGAAACCGGGAGGTCTCCTGAGCTGAAAGGAGGTCTCCTGAGCTGAATGGAGAGTGGTTCAGCCCCGGAGTACTCGCTCCTCCTCCGTTCTTATTATGTAGGAAACGAAATTAACATTCGGGTGAGATTGCTCTTTTAAATAGTTAAGAGACTGTTAACCCTTTCACTGCCAGAAGGCAGAGGGGTTCAAATGGGCAAGGAATCAATTCCACCATATATTTTTAAGCGGAACTGCAACTTTAAAAGGGGCAACACAGTGAGTTCCAGTGAAGTCAAAGCGGAGTTCCAGTGAAGTCAAAGCACTTTGTCATGTAACTGCTTCTCTGTAATAGCGATGTCAGCCATTTTTAAGAGTACCCGAAATAAGTATTTTTGCATCTAAAGGTATCCAAATTAGAAAGAGCACTGGGTGATTTCACAGAGAAAAAATGTGATTTGGAAGAAAAATAAAATAAAAATAACTCTTGTGAGCACATTGGCATGTCTCAGACAGGTCTGCAACCCTGCCTTTACCCATTATCTCTTAGCGTACAATGTTTCCATTGCAGCCAGGGATTCTGGGTAATGTCATGCAAATGAGCCCCCAAAATGGGAAAATAGAGGGAGTTTGTGAAGGAACAAGAAGAAGAATTGAAGCGGTTAATTAGGACTGTGCCTTAATAACGCAATCCTATTTACTGCACCACAGCTGTAAATAGTCATGTTGTTGGCTGTTCTTCACAAATTACTGTCACTGCCACCAGATCGTCACATAATGCTCATTACTGTTTATTTGCAGTGTGCATATGGATGCTCAAAGTGTTGGACCGGAATTTTTTTTCACGCTAAAGTCAAGCTGACTAGTTCTTTATGACTAACATTGTCACTATGCTTGTGACCCTTCGCACTCTATGGCTGTTAATACAGTGCAGTGTGAGCGGCACATACATCTGTTTTTATCACCTAATGATGCAAACAGTGATGCCCAATTTAAGAAAAACACATTTTCTTTTGGTAACCCTTTCGTAATGATCTTCTAGCACAGGGGGTGCTCAAACTGGGGGGCGCGAGATTTTCTGCGGGGGACGGCGCAGGACTTTTAGAGGCCCCACACTCTTCCCCAAAGTATTTAAATGAAATGCTGGGGACCACACAAGGCCTCTGTAAGTTCCCTTATTTTGCCTCCGCAAGCTTCAGGCAACTCAACGTCACATGACCCCGCTGTGCCATTTGACGCCGGAGACAAGGTCTGATTGGGCGTTGTGAGCAAGGGGGGAGAGCAGGCAGGGGGACACAGAGGGAAAAGTTTGCGCACCTCTGTTTTAGCAGTGCATGGCTGAACACCACTCTGGCGAGGAAGGGGTTCAAGCTCCAGCTCCATTTAGAGGTTTCATTCAACAAACATTTTCCGTTTAAAAATCTCTGTTCGTTTCCCCTTTTCATTACAAACTTGTCTGTGTTTGTGCCTCTTTTGACACATGGCCGCTGAGGTCACCAGTAAGAAACCGCAATGTTTTCTCATGATAACATTGCATCTTTTCTGTTGGCCGCCTGAGTAAGCCCTGACCCGGAAGGCCATACTGTTTGACCGCTGGTCCATCCCGTGCTTGCCGCTGCAGAATGAGGGGGGTCCCCGAATGTTAGGGTACCACCGATCCTGGGCTCTCACCTGTTTAGGTAGGATTCAAAATAAATTGCTGCTTTACCCTTTTCGACTGGTCTGCTACCGGACCCCCAACACTTCCCATTGGAGCAGTCAGCCGGATATGCCACTAAACAAAAATTAGCGTTTGTCCGTGCCGTACCTTATATTTCGTAAAGACGCCATAGGCCGTGTCATACGCACCATTAATAGGGCCCTAAAGATAACAGCTTATGTTATGTTTTGTAGAATTTGTCATTGTGCCTTTTAATGTGCTGAAATTTGATAAGCTATTAAACATATGGTAGCCATGTAGAAAGTTAAAATGCTAATGGAATTTAATGTATTATAATTTCAGTGTAACACATTATTTACAATTTGTAATGCATAATTTATAACGCTATTAGTTTTGCAAATTTAGCTTGGACATAACAGAGGAAAGAACACATTGAACATTCCAACGTCGTCGTAATCAGAGCAGAGTTATTAAGCAGTATGTAGAAAATAGCATTCTTTAGTAGAGCTTAAGGATTCCATCAGTATTACTCCAAATGGAAAACTAATACATGATTTTACAATGAGGTAAAAGCAGGTAAATAAATGGAATTTAAAAGAAAATGTCTGCCTACACGGCACTGAAGCAAATGACATATAAATGAAAAATATTTTCGCCACTGTTTGCTAAATATGATCATGAAGTATCACTGACTGTGCTCTCTAACCAAGGTAATCTCAGTTGGTGATTTCTGGAAACATTTCATATTATCGCAAAATAAATTTCGCCAGCGGTTAATGCCCACAATTTGCCAACCTTTACATTTGCGGGAAGATTTTGCCAATTTCTTGTCCCTGCCTCACTAGTGGTTCCTGATGCCTTTCAAAATTCACTTCATGAAGCTCTCTCCTACAGTCTCTGCATTTTCAATCACTACTCTGCTGATTTCTAGACCCCTTCCAAGTCATTCTGAAATATATCACTAGCACTGCCGGTTACATGCCCAGCATGTAATGCAAGTGAATCGCAGGTCATATAAATTTCAGATGAATGGCCTGTGGCTTTCGTAGAATTCAGTAGTGACTAGGTATTTGATTTAAATTGTACACTTTGAAGTAATTTAGAAGACTTCCGGAGGGGCAATTAACAGCCCTGTGGTGGGAAAGTGGAAACTAAAACGGTTTGGGTAAATTTTTGTGGTAAACATTTTAGCAATTTCTCTTGTGTAGTATTGCATGGAAGTTTCTATTGTTGTAGAACATGATCAGGTGGCAAAAAGGTTGTAGAAGATAGTGTGGCAGATGGATTGCCACTTTGAATGTATATATATGTAGGTATGGTACGCCTACAAACACTGGGTAATGAAGCACAGGTGCACAACGAATAGTTGGGTTGTACAGGATAGAGAATGACCGGCACTCACAATACCTTGTGTTTCTCAAGTCCTGCAATGGCATATAGACATTTTGATCAAGAGTCAGAAGATTTCTCCTGGTGTGTGTATATAGATATATTGATGTACAGCGCTACGTGTGCTTCTTCAAATGATTATTAACACTAACGTGGTCCATGATATTGAGCAGTATGAGAACACGTTAGTTGTTATAGATGCTCTTATGGGATATTTTCCGACTTTTGGTGTTGCAGTAGTTTCCCAGTCACTGCATGGACACAATCCTGAATAAAGGGGTCCGTATGAATCATTCTTTAATATGTGAAAACAGGGTGGAAAATCCACAGTGTTAGAGTGCTTTCACTTTACCCCAGTATATGGTAAGTGAGAGGACACTTTTAACCCCTTTACTACCAGAGGGGCCAAGGTTGCAGGCACCTTGGATAGTGATCGGGTTAAGTCTAGTGGCATCTAAGGCTACGCTTATAGTGCCGGCGACAGTCGCTGGAAAATCAAATAGAGATGACTTCCAGCGATCGCGACCAATCCGTTGCTCCGTCGCACTTACTATAAGCGCACGTGACGGCGGCAATGCATATGTTTTGTCGCGGCGTCGCCAGCACTATAAGAGCAGCCTAAGGGATCAACTGCTCTCAGAACCAAAATTACCCAATGTCATGGACCTATTGTTAATGAGATTGACGCCTCTGGCAGCGAAAGGTTTAATGTTGCCAGTGACCGCCTTTGTCTGGCAAAGTGGAGCACCAGCAGCATCAACCACACCCACCTCTCTCACTTCTTATCTGCACTGCTCAGAAGGAAGTCCAATAAGCCGTCTGCAGCCTTTGCAAATGTCCTTTCTCATAACGCCGTCCTCCCCTACCCTTAGATCCAGAGATGAAACTCCAGCGTGGACGTTTTTTCACCTTCTCATCTCAACGTATTGGAAGCTATTTCCCAGCTTGTTGAGTCAGAAAATGTGTGGGCCTTGCAAATTAATTCCATGACCTGTCACAGCGTTGTTATTGTACAACTTTTTGAACACAACATGATAAACATGACAATTACCCATACTAGGGATCCAGACAGATTGCTCGGTTACCATTAACCAAGAGCTTAAGGGAAACCTTCAGCTCGTGCCCACATCACCACTCGCTGCCCAGGCTGCATGGCACAAAACACACCATACAGCCGGCCACACCTTCCGGAATTGGCACTGTCTTCCCCAAACTTCCAATTGCGAGGTCTGACACCTCCCCATGAGGAGCTAATACTGACCGAGTTTCTCCCCTCCCCCACCCCTCCTTGTGGCGTGATTAGTGTAACAGGGAGGGAGGGGGCGAAAACTCGGTCAGGGGTCCTGATGCATACCCAGTGGGCTTGCTAAACGAAGGTAAGTGCCCCTTAAAACTTTCATCCTTTTTTCTTCTTCTGGTGCTACCACGTCAGCAGAACTCCCCACTGCCACCACCACTGTTGCACCTCCTCAGACCACCGGGCCACAGACCCCCCCTTCCCTCCCCAATCCCCGTACTACTCCCTCCTTCCAATACGTCACCCCTGAGAGTGCTTCAGCAACGTGAACACTTCCCCTGACGCTTTGCTGGTAACAACCCCTGCATCGCCTCGGCCCTGGCCCCCATACCCAAGCCACAATCTGCCCCCCCTCTCCAATACCCAAACCGCCCTTACCCTTCTGTCCCCACTGCAGAAAAAACCCTAGACATCTCTCCCATGAGCCAGAACTCACCATCTGCACGCCTCCCACTCTCTAGCACCCCCAATAACCCTACTAATCCACCCACACCCTGTCCAACTGTCAATCCCTGCTCGGGTGGAAAGGTGACACCCCTCCCCCGCACCCCTTCTCATGGCCTACCCCCTACTGCACCCATTCGCCCCCTCATCCGATCCCTCACCTCCCTCGATTTGTTCTTTCCCCTCCTGAACCTGCCCTTTTGGGGCTTACCGTACCTCTTCAGAGCGGCCCTGAAGGCTCTTGCTGCTCCCACTGCCTCCTGTCCTGACTAGCTAAGCCTCAGTGGAGGCTGGGAGTGCCGCTGCCCCAACTGTTCCTTGCTGCTTGTACTCTCTAGGGCGGCCGCGTCACTCAACCTGCCCCCTGCTTCGCCCCTCATAACATAATGCGTTAGGCCACCCGGAGCCACACTCCCTCTCTGCGTGCTGTGGCCTTGCCCTGTCCCGCTCTTTTCCAAGGGCCCTGGTACCTCCTGGCCTGTGCTGTCGCCCAAGCTCGCCATGCCCGGCATCCGACTCCTTTTGCTCATCACCAGTTGCCCCCCCCCCTTCCCGCTCCTCCAGCTGGGACACCTGACTAACCGCCAAAGACACTGAACAGCAGCCACTCCAGATCGTGCCGCCTCGCCTCTTCCTGCAGCTCCCACATCCACAAATTCCCCCCCCCGACATCTCCGACTGCCGGACCTCTCTTAATCCTCGCTGTGCTGCCATCACGAACAGGAACCAGTACACTCCAGACAGAGAACTTCTCTTTACTAGATCCGGCAGAAAGAGGGAGGTAAGATCCATTTCCCCCTTCTTAAATAACCCTCTAAAGCCTCCGACCCCTAACCTGACCACAGCTCCTTAGGGGAGGGGCCCCTTGGCCTTAAGTCATGCCGCCCTTCCCCTTATAGCTCCAGGGCTCTCTTTTCTCTTCGTACATGTTGTCTAGTGACCCTGCTGCTCTCGAATAGTTTTTCTGTTTGTACTGTTTTTCTGTATAGATTGTTTTCCTTACTTTGTGTCACCTTAACTTTGAAATTTCCAGACTTTTAAGGGTTTGCTTATAAACCTTAACTACACCTCAACAAAGTTTTTCCAATTGAAAAAAAAGTCTCTCCCCTCCCTCCCTCTCTCCCTCTCTCCCTCCCTCCCTCTCTCTGTCCCTCCCTCCCTCCCTCTCTCTGTCCCTCCCTCCCTCTCTCCGTCCCTCCCTCTCTCCCTCCCTCCCCCTCCCTCTCTCCCTCCCTCTCTCCCTTCCTCTCTCCCTCCCTCTCTCCCTCCCTCCCTCTCTCCAAACACACATATGCACATACAGTATGCATATACTGTACAGTGTACATAAGAAAAACATCAGCACTCCACTCCAATTATTATAAACTGTCAATTAGTGTTGACTAATATAAATGTATAATTTTCACTTCAGTATGATAAATGTGTATGAAGTGTATTATAATAAAGTGCCAATATGATGTGTTAAATGACAATGTGTTAACAAAATAAATAAAAGTGCTTACATATTAAATCAAAAAGTGTGTAGCATCCATTTAGTCAATATAAAGCATATGTCAATTGACTTGCAGGAAAATATAAAGTGGCAGCTTCAAGTGGAACCAAGGGGTACCACAAATTTAGATAACAGAAAAAAGAAGTGCATGCTCCATAGCACAATATATTTAAGTATAGTAATAAAAACAGACAAGATAAAAATCCTCAATAATAAATGAGTTAAGTGAATAACAGATATTAACATTACCAGTCTGAATTCTGTGAACAGGGAATATTTCCTGTCAATGCTCAAAAATGGACCAATATGAGGAATTATCCTTTAAAATTGATGCCTCATAACGACCAACTGTGTCCATGAAGCATCTAATAAACCAGAAACTTTTCATGGGTTCTACAATTCTCAAAAGAACAAACAGTGAATTTTTTTTTACAAGTGAGACACTTACTGTAGATGTTCCACAATAGACATTTCCCATCTCTACTGTATGTGATCGATTTCCTACAATAACATTGGAGGAGACTAGGTGCCAAAATATTTAAGATTTTTTTTTTAGCCTTGTGGAAGATTACCTTAGTTATTACTTACAGTAGTTAGTACTTTTGTCCTTCACGGGGCATGTGGACATATTCTGATACAATTTTTATGTTTTTATAATATTTAGCATTTTACATATTTATACAAGCACATTGGATTCCACGGCCTCAATGTTGGACCAAATTCTTTTTCAGCCATTTATCATCCAACTTTAAACATTGATAGATTTCTTTCATTAATTCACTGTAGTCTTGGATCTCTAATTTTTTTTATATCATGGCACCATTTACATTTCATACGTTTTATGATTACTATTCTTCTGATAGAAATTGTCCAAAGAATAGAGCTTTATGTTTTGTAGGTTATTATATTTTGTTGTTTTATAGTTTTAGTTAATTTGTGTGTGTACTGTATGTTCATATTTATTTATATATCAAATATGTGTATGTGTGTATATACATACACACTTCTCTTATTTATGTCGGTCATCACAGACACTCGCCACCTTCTCCTGTAGAGAGGGTACTTCAGACTACCACATTGTGGAAGTGTGTTTTAGGACTATATAATCTCTTGGTATTTCTCTATAGAGAGCCTGGTCTCTGCACAGGGCGGCCTGAAGGTCACACAGAGACCCAGTGACACCACCTCTGATCATTCTAATGGCAGACGTCCTTTTAAAAACCATTTAACTACAAACACTGGGTATCCCTCCCTCCCTGTGAAACCTTTTAAAATGTATTGAGCTCCTGACGGCGGCTAAAAGCCACAGGCTGATGCCCCGCTGAGGCCTCCTAAACCATCCTTTAAAGCCCCAGTCCTGCTTTGACGGCTCACACCATTTATTTATTTTTCCTATTTCTGATCCCCTTTACTTCCACCCTGTCACATTTCACAGCACTTGTCAATCCTCGTGAATATCTATGTCTGTTTTCCTAAAGGCCTCTGAACCCCTTTGCTGTTAGCGGGGAGTGCTGCAACGCATTGTAAAGCAGGGCCTACTCTTCCCCTCTGGCAGTGAAGGAGTTAACAAATGTGTTGCTGGGAATGGAGAGGATAAATAAAAAATATTTGACCAGATTGGATTTGGGCCCCCCCCCCCCCCCAAAGCTAAACCATGCTATTTTCAGCTGCGGTTTCCCGGGAAAATTAATGGTCAAGATACTAATATTACTTTCTGGTTTTTAAAGGGGCATCAAATAGGAAGCTGCAACCGATGATGATGTGGATTCCTGTTGGCAGCCATTTTGTTTCCCCTGGCGGATGATTTAACCCTTGGGAAAATAGTTTGGTTCAGCTCCAGGGGAACCTCTGGTTTCCATCCTGCAAAAACAGAAAATTAGAAGGGGGATTTCTATTTTAAATTCGGCCAACATTGTGAAAAAAATGTATTTATTTTTCCAGTTTAATCTTCTATAATGACTAAGGAAAGCAGCATAAGTTGTATATTTCACTGGAGTTTGCCCTTAAGGTTTTTGGACCTGAATGTGTTGCTAAAAGGGACTGTGAATTTAACCCTGTCACTGTCAGAGGGGCCTGCAACACACCAACGCTGCACTTATAGCAACAGTGACGCGTCGCGTGACGTCGCCACAGCGATTGTTGTACTAGCTGCAGGAGACCTTTGGAGGGCATAAGGGGGCGTGGCCTGTGACATCACACAAGCGGTTAGCCCACATTGGCTGAACCGCTCACGTGAGTCTGATGTCACACTGCCGTCGCTGGCCAAAGTCTAAATTCTTAGACTACAGCGATTTTGGTCGCTGCGTAGCGCCATCGCGGTCGCGCCCACTATGGGCACCTGCGACGGACTTCAAGCACTTGCGATGGCGCACTGTCGCCGTATAAGCGCAGCCTGAGGAGAAAAGCCAGGAATGATTAACTGAGATTTCAGGAACAGGACATGAAACTGCCAACAATGGTATGAATTAAAATGTTTTTTGTTTTTTTAACCTCGCTGTACAATGCGTTACAGACCACTCTAGTCGTGATTACAATAAAGTAGAAGGGAGGAGACACATTCGCATACTCGGCTGTAACTTGCCACGGATGCTCAGAAAACCCTGACAGTGTAGGGTATAACATGCAGACAATTGAGAAAAGCAACGGCACTCCAGTGGATTGACGTTTCGGTATTACCATGCACCCTTTGTCTTGACAAAGGTCCACAAAAGGATCAAAGCGTTGATCCGTGTTCCCGATCACCTCTTAAAATAGTTAACTGAAGTGCCGTTGATTTTCAGTTGTCTACACGTGATTACATTAAAGCCAGAGACCTGCACAGCCGCATAAAATGCATTTGTAATAAACTGAAAGCACTTCACTGTGTGAAACCTTATCTAACCTTTTTAATACCCTTTGCTTAGTCCGAGAGGTAGTTAATGTGGCCTTAAAAATCTCAGTGACAAGTCTCCCAGATTGCTGCAGTAATTCCAGGGTCGTAACGACGAGGGCTCAAAATGTCTGCTGCTCCACTAGTCCGGAACAAGGGAAAAGTGAGGGGAGAGGAGTGCTGGAAATACAGCGGCTGCATAAGGGCCGTTGTATACTGTGTGCGGCCGTGCGTGCCTGTGCGAACGCACGTGCCGCACGCTTTTTGTGTGTATGCTGTGCGCGAGTGAGGTACTGTGTGTGTGTGTGTTTAAATAAGTTTTGAAATAAATACTTTAATAAATTGTTTATTAACATTGTACATACACACACATACACACACATACACACAAATGCATACATTTCAGCGGCGGTAGCGGCGCAAATTCTTTATTTTCTCCATCCTCTCCCTTGTCGGCCGGTTCCACGCACACTGCTGTGCGCACGCGCGGCACCATTATAGAAAGGCTGACTAACCTCAGCCAACTAAAACTGCCGCGCGCGCACACAGTATAGAACAGCCCTAAGAGCAGTGTTTTGCTGGCAAGGCTGTCAGACCCCACCCTGCTTCCTGAAGTCAGGTTGCACAATGCATGGGATGCAGAACGGCGATTGACCGATTCGACCGCAACACAGTTTTTCTTCACCCGTAATATTTCTGGCCCCCAGCTGTAGAAGTGCTCTTTTTCCATTGTCAGATGGAGTTTTGTGATGGTTATCGAGCCCTGGTTGTGATTATGCAAAGTGGTCACAAATGATTATTATTTAAATTTTAAAAAAAATATATGCAGACAGAGAAAACATCCCGAAATTGGTAACATTTACATAAAAAATCCCTACATGCCGCTGTCATACTCAGCAATTTCAATTTGCTCATATTGTTTGCCAGTGATCAAGTTAAAAAAATGCTCCAAAAGATCATCAAGGCCCAGAGAGCAGAAAAATGAAAAATAAACAAACGATGCAACATTCTTAATAAACTTGCCTTACTGCTCAGCGCCTCTTAGTAAATATGGCTCATCGCCTTTTTTCTCCCGACCGAAACTATTGTGTTACTAGGTTACTGTGCTAATGCTGTCATTTACTCTAAGGAAGATTTCCATTTCCATGCTGTACTCTCCAACCCTGAATAGCGCAGAGCTGATGCAAAATGACACTAAATGTTTCTTATATATTGCCCAGCTTTGCATAATATCATCGCGTTTCTGTTTTTCGAAATCAATTTACATTTGCAATCATCTTGACGAAATGGAGCGACAGTCTGCTTCTGAGATGTTATTGCTTGGACATTTTATTGTTTCCGTTTAACCAGGCTTTTTGCACTTGTTTTTTTGTATGTATGTATATGTCACTTGTTTTGTTCAAAAGGAGGCAGATAGGAAAAATACGTATATTACACCCTCTGGCAATGGGCAGGGGAGAGGTTAAAATAATGTAATCAGTGTACCCTGTGAAAGATAAAAAATTTTCCCCGTCTGTAATTCTCTTCTCTCACTGTATTGTCCACCCAACTTATCTTTGACTGTGCCCATATAATGTACCTGGCACAGCATGGAACCTGGCACGCCATTGGCCCTTATGATGTACCAGTTACGTAATAAATACATGGTGGTTTCGGGCTGAACGGCCCGATTTGGAAATAGTAGTGGAGCCCTCTCCCCTTTTTCAGTTAACCGGGTGCCAGTGGTGGTCATGTAATCGCTGGAGCGATCACGTGACCTGAGGACTGGTACCACTTTGATGCTGCCGGACCCTCTGACCCTGTAAAAGTTAAGGGAACAAGCGTTCCATAGTCAAGCACATGGCAAAAGCGTACAGAACCCGGAAGCATCCAGTTACAAGGGAAACATTAAAATTGTGAAATATAAATATACAAAAATACTTGCGTTGCATTCCTATCAGGCAACAAGCGGGTTAACGGGTAACTGTATATTCACTAATATACAAGATAAAATGATTCTGAGCCATCCACTAAAAGCATCAGATACAGTATGTCAGATTAAGACCGGGAAGCACTTATTCACTTCATTAACAGTAGTTGTGTTGTGGCTGCAAATAGTATTAACGGGTTTAAAAGAGGATTAGGCATCTTCATGGATGGGTAAGACCATCAATAGGTATTAGCAAGATGGACAATAATGCAGCTTAGTGTCCTAAGTGCAGTACAGTGCCTAATGCCAGAGGCAGGGACTGGGTGATGTGGTGGAATTCCCAATAGATGGCCTGTTATCTAGTCTACCCACAACCTTCCAGTACTGCTGCTAATTAATAAACTTCACTGACCATTTGATCTGACCTTGTTGAAGTTTTTGTTAGAGATGTGCAGTGTTATCCCAGTTTGCTTAGCAAATGTTTTTACAAATCCGGACAATAGGGAGGGGGGGTGGTTCAGACATTTGTGCATTAGTGAGTTTCGAACAAATGTTGTATGATATATCACAATACCCATTCATTTTGTAAATGTTGCAGTGTTTGCCATTTTTTCAATTTTTTTTCAAGTCGGATATGTCTGAAATGTAGGAATTTTTGAGTGAATGTTGGACCCCATCTGCATCAATGACAGGAGCCAGGCAGAGGAACCACGGTGCTGGTTTGAATACACAAACTTTGCAGCCACTTTCACTTGTGTGACCGTGGCTAATATGTACCATCAACTTTAATTGTATAATATTGACATTCTCAATCATAGGGTAGCCCGCTCTGGGGACTACTAATTGATGTAAGGGGTCAACAGCCTTAATGGTTTAACTGCTTGGGATCACTGATTACTCCCCCCTGCCCCCCCTCACCACCATGTGATGTAGGGTGACTATGCAGAAGGGGTAGCCACTCCCCAGTACAGTATGTCTTGTGACCAGCGATGTATGTACTGTATGTATGTCTTTATTTATATAGCGCCATTAGTGTACAAAGCGCTTCACAGTAGTCACTATAGGGAGATCGAAGGGTATATATAGATCCTCCCATTGTTCTACAAGCAGGTTAGTCAGGAGTTGCTATCAAATTGGGGTCCTTGTCCTCTACAGTAGTCAGTTCTACAGAGTGCCTCACCTTGAGTCTTGTATCTAGGTTTAAGTGTATAGATGCGTATTAAGATTTGTCATGTCACTCTTTTGTTTGTTGTTTTCAGTTGAAACATGACCTTTAAGTAAGCACCAGTAGCATAGGTCTGAGATAGTTCTCACTACTGAACAGGAGAAAGCATGCTTATGGTAAGGAGTTCTCCGTGCTAGTAACTTCAGAGCATGTTGGTTTCTAGTGCAATCCTGATCAGATAGGTATGGAAGAAGTATGCGGTACACAGTAGCGGGTTCCTAATTCAGCAACCTGAAATGTATTCCAGAGAGGTCCATTTAACATGGGAAATCCCCAACACTCTGCAAGAGACTAACAAGCCAAGTACCTCCTTAGAGTAGGAGTGAGAGCTAGAAAGGGGATGAAGTCCTGCATATTATTATTTGGCGCAAGTTTTCAGTGAAGTATGTCAATGTCTGTGAAGCATTGTTGACGGGTGTCCAATAAAGCACTACATGTTTTATAAAAGTTTCTGGTGCCCATCCTTGTTACAGTCAAGCATCCACACCCATCCTGCACCCTAACCAGGTATGAGAGACTGAGTACTGCCATGTATTTAGTTCAACTTGATATGTTTATAGCATTATCACAGCCTTAATCAATGTGGAAGGCATTCATGTACTATGTTTATGGCTATGACATGCGCAAGAAGTAGCAAGTTGTACAAAGTATATACAACTGAACATACTTATACCAGTAAGCGCCACTGTCATTCTAGCTAATCACACATAGCTTGTTTCTTCTGCTTTAACAACAAGCACTACATATACAATCGACCAGTGAGATTGTCAAGTTTCTAAGTATATGTGTGCTTGTATGTATACCACGTGGTGGGCATTGGAACGCTGACACATTCCGTAAGGATACGTATGCATACAATTAATATATGCTCCCACTGCGGCTTTATTACAAGCAACAGTTTTTATATACCCAGCTGATACCTACTTAGGGATTTGTGCCTATTTGCTATTTAGCACTTAGTGCTCTTCCAGGATTGGGATAAGAGCAGACTTTGACTCCACTCGATTGGGTCAAGTGCATAACAAGACAAGCAAGATTTTGCCAGCTTTTCATCTGCATCACTGCTCCTCAAACACCTATTACCCACCTACACTTCTTCATAGAGCACGAATAGTCCCTTGTCCTGACTACTCGTACTATTTGTTATCAGGGCACTTAGGGTCTATTATATGTCATTTGTTACCATCAGCCTCCATTGGCCCACACTCCTTATTAAGGGACTTAAGTCACTATGGATATCAGCCTATTTGCGTCGATTTTATTTGTTTCTGTGTGTCTGTCCAACATTATTTTATTCGCATTCCCTATTAAAGGTTACATTTTTAGTAAATTCACCTACTGTATACACAGGATTTGAGTTTTATTTTATTTATAAAAATGTTTTACCAGGAAGTAATACATTGAGAGTTACCTCTCATTTTCAAGTATGTCCTGGGCACAGAGTTATAACAATACACGGTTACATTAAAAGAACAGAGGTTATACAGTCAATTCACAGGAATTTCATGGACAGATAAGAGTTGGAAAATTGGGTACAGGGGATAAAGGGCTTGTGAGTTTCAGATTGAAATATAGGAGCTTTAACATCACCGAACAGCAGCAAACGGCTCACACCCTTTGGCTGCCCTTCTGCTGCACCAAAGGCTGTGCGCCTTTAGGGCAACGCAGATGTACACTGGGGTGGTTGAGATTCAATGCAGCTGTGAATACAAAGTTCTTTGTGTCCTTTTGGCTCATTAACATTCCAGTGGATGGGGTTGACGTTCCACAAAGTACAAGCAAATGTTAACCCTTAGCACGCTGGTTCTGTGCAGAGGGGAGACGCTCTTCGGGAGCCCCATCAGGATGTCTACCTTTGGGGCAACGCAGATGTACGCTGAGGTGGTTGAGTGCTGCTACCAGTGGCCCTTTATTGTTATCAATTTAACAACATTTGATGCTAATATTTTTTTATTGCGACGCGTTGCAGTCCACATAGAATTTTACTGGCATAAATCTTTTCCCTGTAGAACTTATGGTCAGATTTACTAAAGGGAACTAAACTTTAGCATACCTTAACTCCCATTCAGTAAATGATAAGGTGGCACAGGGATGTAAGCAGTTTACTTAGAGTATGACATTATCTCTGGTCCGTTCCTTCTCTATACATCAAATAATATCAATCTAGCCTTTTCTCCTCACCAGTAATTGTAGTACAAAAGGTGTTCCATGACCAGTTGTTTTCCCTTTTCCTGTTTTCGCTATACTAATCTAAAATGTTGCATCTTTAATGCTCGGGGGAATAGATTTCCTGAAGTATGTATAATAACCTGTGTTTGGCACTAGTAAACACTTGTTCTTCACAGGGATAAAATCTGTGTACACATGGAAGGAGCCGGCTATGTGTATTAAGGAAACTCATTAGCAAAATAAGATATGGGTACGACAGGCAGAAGCCGCTGTGTGGTATAAAAATCACTGGCTCCGCTGACAAATGCTTTCTTCGCTTTGTAAATGTCACGCATTTTTTTCTGTTCATTGGATTCTCGGTGTCGGAGAGTCTTGGCGAGATCAGATGAAAGACTTAATGAGTTGTAAGAAAGGAACGGTTAAAGCAGGAGATGCAGCTGGGAATATGCTGAGCAATGGGAGCTGCAAACATGTGTAACCCCCCTAACCCCCTAGCAGCAGGGGTAGGGTGTACATGTGTGAACAAAGTCCTGCTCTGCTCCCGATGAGATTAGAGTGTCAGCTCCTTGGTCAGTTACCTGTGATCTCAGAGTTCCCGTTGGCAGGTTCAGGCCTTGGCTGTAATGGAGGGTAGTTGGTGGGTTGGAGGACAAGATAAGAAATAGGGCGCCAGGAACTTTTGCAACTCACAGGTATTTTATAGACAGGCACACACCAGTTCCAGGCTTGCACAAGATCAATTATTATCATTTAGAGCACAATACCTCATTAGACAGGTTCCCTGTATAATGCTTCTTCAGGGCAAGTTCCCTCAGTGCCCCTTCCCATTCAGGTAAGTACTTCTGCATCAGTCTTGGCCTCTAGTCCACCACAAATCTTTTGGGCTTCCTAGCTTCTAGCACACTGTATCCCAAAATACTGCTTCGGCCTCAATATCATTCAGGAAGGGCTTACTTCTGTTCTCTTGGTCTTGTCTGTGCCTCCAAGGAGCTGGGTTCTCAGGCAGTCTTCATTTAGCAGTCCGTGGTCATCACTGTTACAACTGTTACTAACTTACTAATTCCTAACTTATTAACTTACTTATTAATAACTCATAAGTTACTAACTTATTCCTAACTCACTAGCTCACTAACTTATATCTCACTCCTTGCCTGTCCTCCCCTCAACTGACAACTGCCTAAGCTGCCCTCTCAACTGCCAAACTATCCCTCACCTCAACTGTCATACATCTCACAGCCACACAGGTTGCCTAGCAACATGTAAACTGCAGACTCTGAAGCTGTGACATACTCCTATAGAAAAGTAAGGGGACTATCTATCTCCTACAACTGCCTCTATATTAACTGTCATAACTGTCCCTTTTAAATGTCGGCACGAGCTCCCTTGCGCTACAAACTACATATCCCTATCTAATTGCAGCCGCCCTATTGGCTAAGCTACGCCACATCACTACTGCCCTAGAGGCTCATGGGACTTGCAGTCCCTGCACAGAGCCTTCCCTGTAATGGCCGCCGCGCATACGCGATGGCCCACAAGATGGCGGTGCCCTCAGTGTTCGAGCCACCGCGGAGCACCGGAGTACTCCCTGCACCCCTAGCAACCTGCCCTACACCCCCCCCCCCTGAAGGCGCGTGGCCCCCGCGTCGGCAACCGCCCCCTCCCCCGCGCGAAACAAGCTCAGAGGTAAGGGGATACTGGGAGCCCACGGGGACCGGGGCTATACATATATACATATTTTAGTAAGGTGGGGGACGGGATTTTATCCCCTTCACTATTCGAGCAGATGGCAACGCATTGCTTTGCAAAATTTAAATCTAGGGTAGCATTTCAAAGTGTACAAATTACAGCATCTGATTTGTAACCCTTTAAACAGGTCACTACGTATTTTTAAATGGCAGCAAAAATGAATGGGGATTAAGCTCTGCCCACTTGGGGGTTTTCAACCTTCAACGAATCTGGTTCCATCGGCCCATTATAAGGTTCCCAGCTCTCCTCCCTGAATCAGGTATTTTTGTCCTACTGTTCAAGGGGGTAGGTTCTCTCTGTCACGGGAAACCAGAATTCTTTCACTGGATCACGCACCAGACAGGACACAGACATAAACGGTATTTGTTCTGGCCGGAGCCAGCAGACCCAAAATAATGTCACACTACAAAGCTATACTCCGAACAAAGGGATTGCAGAGGAAATCCTAGTCATCCTAGATGTCCAGCGCCACCGAAATGGCATTCCCAGAAACTGCTTCCACTCCTGTAGGGATCCCGAGCGTCCAGGCTTCGGTGGATGCAAGTTGCAGCAGAGCAACTTAAAATCACCTGCTCAAAGTAACACGCAGCCTCGGTTTGGGGTGTGTTTGGAAAACCTCAGAGCACACCATTTAGTCGGCTTGCACGCCAGTCCAAGAATGAGCTGTGGATCTCAGATTGACTGCTTCTTTTCTTGGTTCCCCGTCTTCATAAAAAAGCACGGAGCACAGGGTCGTAATTAATCACAGCAAGAATGCTGTGTGTGAGACCAATCACAGGGCATGGGCTCGTCTGTGTTGGCCAATCCGGGCTAGGGGTGTGACGGAGGGGCAGAAGCAAGGCGAGTGGCAATTACAAACCGACCAATGAGAATGGTGCCTACAGTACCTGCCCATGTTCTCAATGTCGGTTTGCTATCTCCTGATTAGATAGGTGCCTTGCTGTCTGGGGCAGACAATGGTTCCACTTTACTGGACCAACGTCTCTCAGATAGGAGGACCGCCCATCCCCACTCTTGTCGTCAACCCCTGCGTGGAACCATAAGACCCCAGATCCCTTGGTGTGCAGGCTGGGTAAGTGTATTACCAGCTTAACACTCCCAAGGGAACAAGAAATACATAATACAGTTTAATAGTGCACATTAGGTATGTATAATAGAAAGCACTTGCTGCGCGCGCGTGCATGACATTGCACGTGGCGCAAGCGTGTTGTCTGTAGTCCAAATGATGACACGCGCAACTAGGAGGCCTGGCCATGACGTCACAAGGGTAGGCCTCACTGTGATTAGCTCACAGTGGCACGGCAGCTGCACGAAAATACACATTTCTTTGTATTTCCACGCAGCTACCGCGCCAACGCTGTCTGCCGTGCGCGCGCATTGGCACTGGATAAACTGTCATAGGGAGACCGATATTTTTCATTGCCGCACTAGCGCGCATGCGCTTAGTATAATACAGGCCTTACACATGAAATAAAGGCTTCCCTCTAGATTAACACACTCCAAATACATAGACTTTTGACCAAATGAGCCACAGGCAGAGGGAGGTGCAAGGTCATCCTGTACATCCATCAGATTTGGTAGCGGAAATGGCTGGGCTTAACTTTCATTAATATGAGCCGCATTGCCCCTACTGTCGCACTCCTCACAGGGTTTGTTATTTTTCAAGTACATCTTGGTATAGGGCACCCTCTGTATTCCCTATTACAAGGCAAAGGAGATGCTTTGCCTGAAGGCCACTAATGCCACAATACATTCGTTTGGCAAGCAGCAGGTGTGGGCTTACCTGTGGACCTGGCCATTGTCCCAAAAAAACATGATGCCCCCTGCGTTTGTGGTATTTAACAGTAAGCTATGCCTTCCCTCTGATTTTAGAAGGATCTTTCTGCTATCTGCCATTGTCTGAGGTGGGAGGGCCATGGGCTGCACTGTAGCTGCCTAGTCTTCCTTAGGCATAATATATCTTCAATGATCTATGGAGAGTTCTCACAGAGTAACAAATTAGGACTCCATGCTGTCAGTGAACTGGCTATGAGCCCTCTGAAGCTCCATTTACAGTATTTTGGGGGGTTTTCATTGCCCTCTGTGTGAGGCACCGTGCAGCTCAATATGAGCTGTTTTCCCTCTGTTTGTGGCTCAGCTTGCACGTCTAGATTTATGGGACACCATTCTCCTAATTCAATTAGTTAAGTTCCATGTCTATATTTCTGAACTTTTAGCTTCGATGAAGACCACCTTATTCTATAGGTGGTAAATCTATCTATATATTTCTCAAACCGTCGTATTCCTGTCTGTCTGTCCTGTCCCTAGGGGCAATCACATTGGACCTTTGGCCCGTCACTCCGCCTCAGGCCAATGAGATGGCTCCTTTGGCCCGCCCGCCCCCGCACACCTCTCATTGGCCTGAGGCGGAGTGACGGGCCAAAGGTGACACACACACACACTCCCTCACTTTCCCCCCCCCACCCCCCATCACGTGCGCCGCCCTGCACCGGCTCCCGGACGGAGGGGAAGCGCGGCCCTCCTGCCCCTGCCGCCAACTTCAGGCTCCTCCCCCCTCTCTCTCAACCGGCTCCCGGACAGAGGGGTAGCGCGGCACGACCCTCCTGCCCCTGCCGCCAACGCTCCCTTACCTCCCTGGCACTCCCTTACCTCCCCGGCGCTCCCTTACCTCCCCGGCGCTACCTCCCCGGCGCTCCCTTCCCTCCCCGGCGCTTCCTTCCCTCCCCGGCGCTTCCTTCCCTCCCCGGCGATCCCTTCCCTCCGGTAGGCGCGCGGCCCAGGACATGGCCGCTGGGGGGCCAAGCAGCCTCCTCGGATCTGCGCCAGTCCCACTCTCCACCACCTCTCACTCCCGTCGTGTGTGTGTGTGTGGAGAGGGACATTTTACTCCTGCCAACAATTTGTGCCTCACTTTCACCCCTACCCCTGCCCTTCACCCCCCCTTACCCCAGCCCTTCACCCCCCCACCCCTGCCCTTCACCCTACCCCTGCCCTTCACCCCCACTACCCCTGCCCTTCACCCCTACCCCTGCCCTTCACCCCCCCATACCCCTGCCCTTCACCCCCCCTACCCCTGCCCTTCACCCCCCCTAACCCTGTCCTTCAGCCCCTACCCCTGCCCTTCACCCCCCACCCCCTATCCCTGCCCTTCACCCCATACCCCTGCCCTTCACCCCCACCCCCTACTCCTGCCCTCCACCCCCTGGCCGTCGCCCTTCACCCCCTACCCCTGCACTTCGCCCCCTGCCCTTCGCCACCTGCCCTTCGCCCCCCACCCCTGCCCTTCGCCCCCCTCCCCGCCCTTCGCCCCACACCCCCTCCCCGCCCTTCGCACCCCTCCCCGCCATTCGCCCCCCTCCCCGCCCTTCGCCCCCCTCCCCGCCCTTTTGGCCCCCTCCCCGCCCTTCGCCCCCCTACCCTACCCTTTGCCCCCCGCCCTTCGCCCCCCACCCCGCCCTTCGCCCCCCAACCCCACCCTTCGCCACCCCGCCCTTCGCCCACCCACCCCGCCCTTCGCCCCCCCACCCCCTCCCCGCCCTTCGCCCCCCCACCCCCTCCCCGCCCTTCACCCCCCGCCCTTCGCCCCACCCCGCCTCTCCTCTCCTCCTCCCGAAGCCTCCCCTCCTCATTGGCTCACAGCCACACCACGTGACGCGTCGAAGCTAGGGATCACAATTCTCTTGTATCCCCTAGCCGCTGACGCGTCACAGCGTGTAGTGAGCTGTGCCGTGAGGGGGGACCGGGACCGGCTCGGGAGGATTCCCCTGCTGGTGGGGAAAGCCCGTGCAGCCGCCCGCGCCGCCGGGCGCAGCGGGTCCCAGCCCTTAGGAGGGGCTGGATTTCCTCTGCTGCTCCCTTTTGTCTGATGTTACTGTATGATGTTCTCATCTTTAGTGGCTCTTTCATAAGGGAAGGGTGGGATAAGGGCAGAGTAAACACGTGATTGACAAATACTTCCCAATTCAGAGACCTCTAGCAAATGTAATTTGTAATGCATTTCCAAAGGACCAAAAACAGACAAATCTTTGCTTTTAGCTAGATTTGTTTGAGGAAATCAATAAGATTGCTTTTTTTTTGTCCAGCTGCATGGGATTGCCCTTCAACCCAGCATAACGTTATCGTGTCAGCGCCAACAATACGTTTTAGCTGTGAATAAAAAGCTGCACTTGAATGAATTAGTTCCTCTCTTTTATGTAGCCAGCTTAATGCCGAGCCTGTCATTGTTTGGCTTGTCTCTTAGCAACGTATTGTTTGCAGGTTCTACACATTGCATTGCAGATCTTTCCGGTAGTGTTTGAGTGTTATTGAACGTGTCAGTTGGTCTTTCTAATTACTGAACACCCTCGGTGTAAAGGCTCTGGTCATTTCAATTATGTTCCATGTCAGAACGGCCTGACTGGAGCTCTAATTATATCACGGAGGTAGGAGACAAACTAGCGTTCGAGTTTCACTTTTTCCACTGCTTTGCTGAAGGAACAGACTTTATAACCGTATCGTCCTGCGGTGGCAGGGTCAGCCTTGTTGGGCTCAAGGTCCCTTCAGTCTGTGTCACTGCGTGGTGGAAAGGACAGGCTGGGTGGGCCAAAGTCCAACTTGTTTGTTTCTCTCTCTGTGTGGCTTTTATTAAAAAGAGACACAACATGTGTTATAGGTCCCTTCGGTCTGTGTCACTGTGCCATCCTGTGATGAGAGGGACAAATATTGTCAACGGGCCCTTTCTGTCAATGTCTCGACAAGACCTACAAAATCAGTGGGTACCTTGGCTTGGCCTTTTTCATTGCTGGCTTCCTGGCAGCCTAAAAGTTAGGAGTTACTTCAGCAATTTGTTACAGACCCTGTGGCGGAGACTAGATTAAGATCTTAGATTCCGATTCACAGACTTCTTCCCATTTCTCTCCAGCCGGCAAAACATTTGCACAGGGTTATTCTGTTTTAATTACAGCAAGCCATCGATTTTGTATATTCCTTTCTTCATCTAAGTGGATTTTCCACTAAAGTATAACCCTGCGAGCAGGCCTGACAGGGAAGAACCGTGGTGTTCATTAAACCTCTGCAGTTTTCATTCGAGAGAGAGCTTACTTTATAGGATATTGACTAGGATGCCCTATTAGCGCAGAACTTCTCTCTGTTTTCCTTAGAGAGGCTGGCAGGCTCTCTGTCTGGTCAGCTTTGCGGATTTGTGTTGCCTTCAGAATCACAAAGGACATTACTGACTTAATCGGTGACGGAGTACTGCCCCGAGGACCTTCACAGCTGCACAGCCATCTAGAGATTAAATTAGCAAAGTAATTTTATAGCAATTATATAACTTTGTTTTTATACATCTTTACTGTGTGGACACTTCTAATGCAAGCTACATCCTTTTTGAGAATGCCTTTGTATATATGTACAACACAGCATTCTCGGAGTAGTGTCTGCACACTTCTGTGACCTCGTGGCTGCTACTGTATCTATGGTAAATGAAGTATAAATGAATTTTGAGCTTGCTAAGACTATGTACAGCGTAATTATTTATAGCATTCTATAAACACACCCATCCAGTATAAAGATGTACTGTAACATGATTCAATGTTCCCTGATCTACACCATATCAAAAGATAAGCCATGACAGTACAATCTAACAGCCAAAACCGTGTGTGTGTGTGTGTGTGTGTGTGTGTGTGTGTGTGTGTGTGTGTGTGTGTGTGTGTGTGTGTGTGTGTGTGTGTATGCTGTATATTTTCGCCTTACAAAAGCCGCTAAATCTCAACAATGTATGCAGATTTATGGCTAGAATGTAATCCATAAGAAGTAAAATTGGCCACATTTACTAAGTGGTGCTATGCCCCAAGGTAGCTTCCAGCAATGTAAGACCCCTTCTGGCCTATTCACTTCATTAAGCTTTAAGCATTCCAGTGCCAGAAGGTGTCTTATAGCAGAGCAGCAGTTCATAAATATATGGGCCATTGCCCTTTGGCGATTTATGCCAAAGTTTCAAACGTTTGTGAAAGTTTAAGATAACTATATACAAATATATTCGGGGGCAGTACAAGGAGCTTTCAAAAGAACTATTCATCCCAAGGGCCGTACAAAGAACTAGGGGACATCCCTTAAGGTTGGAGGAAAGGAGATTCCACCAGCAACAAAGGAAAGGGTTCTTTACAGTAAGGGCAGTTACAATGTGAAATTCATTACACATGGAGACTGTGATGGCAGATACAATAGATTTGTTCAAAAAAAGGTTGGACATAGTTTTAGAAAGGAAAGGTATACAAGGATATATCAAATAAGTAAACATGGGAAGGATGTTGATCCAGGGATTAATCTGATTGCCAATATTTGGAGTCAAGAAGGAATTTATTTTTCCCGTTATGAGATATCATTAGATGATATTTCACTGGGGTTTTTGGTTTACCTTCCTCTGGATCAATATAGTGTAAGTAGGGATATAGGATAAAGTATCTGTCATCTAAAATTAGCATAGGTTGAACTAGATGGGCACATTTCTTTTTTTCAATTATCTACTATGTAACCAATTTTACTTTTATCTTTTAACCTGCATTTGTCTTTATTCTTCTACTTACACGTTGCCGTCCTGTACATTATGAGCCACCACGATCTCTGCTGGGAGGCTGGTCCACGCATCTACTAGTCTTTCGTTTTAATCAGAACTGCACATTTCCCACATAACTGCTATCTAAACGAAAGTGCCTCTCCGCGTCTGTCACATTAGTGAATTTCCTTCATCTACAAAATAATACAACCTGCTATAAAACCTAATGCTCACTTTAATTATCCTTTGACTGCCCTTGAGAGTAATTCAAATCAATTTCTAGGAAAATATGTGCTTCTGGAGAGCTGTTCTTTCACACAGTGTCCTGGCATTCGGTAATTTTCTGTTTTGGAGACATAAAGGTTCTTAAGACCCATGTGGTCATTAAATGTCAGCAGCATAAGTATATAACTATATACACGTGTGGGCTGTGAGTATCTTTGACGTGCAAAACAGTGTACCATATTTTTCAGTACGTCTGTGTTATTATACTGTATGTATTAGTGCCTTTGTCTTATATCATTGTGTTAGTATGTGCGTAACTTGTATCAGCTTGTTAATGTATGTGCATCATGGTGTTAATTAAAATAACCTTCCCCCTCCCCCCCATTATGTTTTTCCAACCCGGGGCAGGATTTTTTGCCGGTGCTGGGGAACCTCTGGTTCCAAAGGTACTTAACCCTTCTTGGTTACCGGTGTTTATGCTCCCTTTCAAGAAATTAAAATGAGCTACAAATCGGCTTCTTTCCCACTGGCCAATTAGAAGCTGCAACATCATTGGGGTATAACGTTGCGGGTTCTTGTTGGCTGAGACTGGTGGCCATTGTTGAATTTTCAAGGAAGTGTACCGGCAACTAAAACTGGAAGTATCTCTGGAACCTGAAGGTACACAAAGCTAAAAATAAATAAATCGAGCCGTTCAGCTCCAGAAGGCTCCTGGCTCTTTGTGTGGAAAAGAAATCATTAATGAACATGGAAAGAAATGGCTGCTTTAAAAAAAAAAAAAGCAATCCTGCCCAAGTGTTAAATGTATTCTTTTACAGTGTTTAAATCTGGGGGCCTCCTGAGCTTAAATCTTGCTATTTTCAGCTCTGGGGACCGCAGATACTTGGTTATCGGTGGCCTTTCACTTTCTGTTTTTTAAAATACTCTATGGCACCAGTGGTCATCCAATAGGGAGCCGCAGTTTCCTATTGGCCCATGATTTTGTTGCCATTTTGTCTCCCCGGGATGGAGAGGAGACTCCGGCACCGAAAAGTGCAAGTATTTTGTGGACCAGGAGATCCCTGGAGCTGAAAATACAGCGGGTCATGCACTCTGTAAAAAGTAGCCAGGATTGCTGGTGTAATGTATTGGCATCAGGGTGTTGATATATGCATACAGTCTGCATCCGTGCACCTGCATGTGTATTAGTGTGTGAAAGGAGATCCAGGTGCTGGCATTCAAGGAGCAATCCACCATACCTAATCTACATTTTATTTTACAGGATTGAAACCAGGATGTCCTCTAGGGGTGAACCACATTTTATTTGTAGCTCTGGGGACCCCCCTGGTTTCCGAGATACTGGTGACATTTTTTAAAGTTCTTTGCAGAACCATCAAATAGGAAATCCGCAACTGATTTGCAGTTTCAAGTTGGCCCAATATTTGGCCGCCATTTTGTTTCTCCTGGGTAGATTTAAACCCGGTAAGTATCTCGGGAACCAAAGGGTCCCTGGAGCTGATAATAGCAGGTGAAAAGAGTTCCCACCTTTAAAAAAGGAAAAGAGTAGGAGAAACTTCTCTAAATTAACGTATAGCCCGTATATTGGCCCGTCATCATTAACCCTTTTCTGCAATTTTATGTGACTGTATATATGTATAAGCACAAAAATGAACACCCTTGCTAATACCTTGATGTTCTCTCTGGCAGGAAAGGGGAGGTATAAATGTGTGTTTACAACATATTTGCCCTGTCTGTCTCACCTGACATACAGATGTGTAGCATGACTCGATGTCTCCAGTTCCTGAGAAAGCAAAAATCTGCCGCTACAGTGACAGGGATTGCAGCGGTCGCGTTGCTGTGGGTCCATGCTTCCATATCGGACCACCCACAGCAACAGTCCCCCGGGGCGATCACGGTCACGAAGCTTAGGCTAAGGCCCCGCTCCCAGAGTCAGCGCTCCCGCACTGCAGACAGGCGATGCGCTGACATACACAGACCGCGATATGCGGTCTGTAGGGAGCGGGAGCCGAAGCGGGAGGTGGGCGGGAGTGGGAGGTTTGAGTGGGAGGGGGGGGCGTGGCTTGAGCGGAGGGACCTGCTACTCTCCCCCCCCCTCCCTCCACGGACTCGGCCTGGAGCTGCTGAGGGTAAGTAAACAAACACACACGCACACTCATACACACACACAGGCATACACACACACACACAGAGGCAGGCACTCACGAACTCATACACACACACACACAGACAGAGGCAGGCACTCGCACTCAGGCACACACATACACACACACAGACAGGCACGCACGCACTCAGACACGCACTCAGACACGCACACAGACAGGCACTCACCTGCTTTCACTCCACACTCCTCCCCGCTTCCCGAAGCCTCTCCCCGCTCCCTGAAGCCTCTCCCCGCTCCCCGAAGCCTCTCCTCCTCCCGAAGCCTCCCCTCCCCATTGGCTCACAGCCACACCACGTGACACGTCAACGCTAGGGAACACCATTTTCTTGTGTCCCATAGCGGCTGACGCGCCACAGCGTGTAGTGCTCTGTGCCGCCAGGGGGGACCGGGACCGGCTCGCAAGGATTCTCCTGCTGGTGGGGAACTCGCGACATGGCCGCCCGCGCCAACGAGCGCAGCGGGACCGAGGCCTAACCCTGGTGCCAGAGACGAGAAGTCTTACTACATCTGTATTCATTGGAAAAAAACAATATTTGCAGAGACTCTTAAAAATGGGTCATGACTTTTTTTGATTTGGCCCTGATCACTTTGCCATTGGAATCCCTGTAGCATTGTTTTGCTCTGAGTTATGTCCTAAAAAAAAGCAGCATTCTGTAATGTTCCTGTTTTGTCTGAAATCGCATAACAAGAGTAGTGTTCTAGCACAGCAGTGCGCGAACTGGGGGGCGCGCCCCCTTGTGTGCGGGGGGCGCAGGGTTTACAGAGTCCCCGCGCACTTCCCGAAGGCACTTAAATTAAGTGCCGGGGAAGTGGCGAAGGCCTCTTTGTAAACCTCACTTACCTTGGCTCCGGCGACTTTTTAGACACGTCGCCATGGCAAAGCGGCGTCAAAAGACGCTGCACGATCATGTGACGTCACGTTGCCATGGCAATGTACCGTCATGACACCGGAGCCGAGGTTAGAGGGGGGGGAGGGGGGCGTGGAGAGAGGGGAACTGCCGACAGGGGGGCGCAGGAAAAAAAAGTTTGCTCTCCCCTATCCTAGCAGGTGTATTTGTTCTGACATAGGCCAGGTTAGTTGTAGGCTGCAGTCCTTTTTAATGGGCTCAACAGAAGACTTCTTCATTAATACAATAGTGTGTATAAAGCTTTTAGGTCTCTTCTTCATGTGTACCCCTACGATCTGAAAACTCACACTCCTATCAAAAGCTCTATATGCTCTATTACTTCTATAAATTCTCTTGTTGGTGCATTACAAGGCATCATATTCCATGGCAAGTCAAATATATCAAACACATCTTAGAAGATGAAACCAACATTAGGAGTTCTAGAGACGGTGTCACATGGCTGAGATCTTTCACTTGATTGTAATGACAATATATTTGACGCTGAACCTTTTTTGAAAATGGTTATCACCTCCATCTTCTGTACTGTGTCTCAGTTATTGGCTATCTGGGGGTCAGAAAAACTCTGTCTTGCTTTACTACACTCCCTTCAATGAGTCCGGTAAAAGGAGGCAACTTCTTCTCGCATAAGACAAAAGGCGCCACAAGGCCTCAGTTGTAATGTAGGTTCAGACCCAAGCCTGAAAGTACCCGGGAGAAATTCCATATTATTGCATTTTCATTACTTCTCTTCCAGCACCGACCAGCTGGGCATGTTTGGGAGGAAGGAGTTTGACCTGTTGGCTCCAGTGGTGGACAGCTTTAGCCTCATGACCTATGATTACTCAAACCCACAAAGGTAAGTGCTGAGTTTCTAGTGCAGGTCTGTTGATGAGCCAGAGAATGACAATAAAGAACACTGCATCATGTGGACTTGTGCAAAATAAGGGTTATTTAAAAAATGGAAATTTGAGTATTATTGGTTCTATCTATGTGTTTTGTATTCAGTGGTTTACACATTTATTCACTTAGTTAGTGCATTATTTATAGTCTGTTCGATTTCACAGCCCCTCTGCACTCTTCCATCGGTTGTTTACATGCTGTTGCCTAACAACGTGTTTTGGTGCTAGGAATGGTGTTCTCTTTCAGGACCCACAGGGCCACAGGTGTGTTGCTTTGCATTCTGGGTAATGGGAGCGTATATTACCAAGTGTTTTTTACAGTCTCGCATTGTCTTGTGAAAGATCCAGGGTAAAAAACGAAACATCGACCGGTGTTTATGAAATAACTTATTTTGCACAAGTCCACATGTTGTTTATTTTCATATATCCAGCACAGCTTCAGTTTGATCTGTGCCACCGCTAGCACTCGTGGCAGATTTATATGGTTTCTGTGAGTGCTCTGTCCCATTTTGTTGATGAGGCAGGAGAGGTCAACAGTGGAAACACTGTCTAAAAAGAAGAAATGGAGGTTGCACAAAGAGGTGAGCGCAGAGGAAGGTGGTATAATAAGCGAAATAGAGGGGGACTAGTGATCAGTGCAAAACAGAGAGAGGGAAGTTGAGGGCAAGAACAGAGAGACCTTTACTACAGTTTCTTTGTGTGCCCACACCGCAGCCCAAATACAGATAGGCAGTCCCATAGATATCATAGTAAACATGGGATGAAAGGTATTACATGGGCTGAGCGATATCTCTTAATTGCAGCTCTCCTGTACGTTGCTAAGCAGAGTGGCATCTATAAAATCAAGCTGAGTTTGTACTCCTGAATGTAAGGGACAGAGGCAGCAATAAACAAACAAGCAGCAGAGGTATCGGGATCTAGGAATAGATCCTGTGTTGCTAAAAAGCTTCACTGTCTTTCCTGCTGTGATGATGCCTGTGACTTCTACGCTAGTTCAGTTTAAAGCGCACAGACTTAGGCCCATATTTACTGAGCAGTCTAATGCCATATGACATCTTCCAGTATTGAAAGACACTTTACAGCACGTTGACTTGAATAGACTGCAGGGTATCATACAGCCCTGAAATGTGCCTTCTGGCAGAAGACTGCTTAGTAGATATGGGCCTTCTTGACAATAGTTTTGAATGAGCAATTTCACATGAGACAAAATGACAACCATGTGTTGTAACAAGTTAAAGCAGCAATCCCGCTTCAATTAGCATGGGATTTTTAATTTATTTTTTAACAGAATTTGGACCGGGGGGTCACTATTTGTAATGCTAGGGACTACTGGTTCTTTATCGATTTTTAATTACCCTCACGGTTATTTAAACTGCCATCCTGTAGGAAGTTGCCACATCATCACCCAAATGGCATTGCACTTACCTATTAACCTGCAGTACCCTGGCCAGTTTGATTTTCATAAAGGGGTGGAAAACACTGTCAACTAAACTGGTAGGTATCTGTGGAAGCTGCGTGTCCCCAGCTCAGGAAAGCCCTCTGTTTTGAATTCTGTTAAAAAAATAATAAATAAACACTTGGCAGGATTGCTGCACTGAAACTTTTATTTTATCATTTAATGTAATTGACCTTAGAAGTCTACAATCAACACAATATTAAAATGCACTTAATATCTATTTAATGTAACATGAATAATACTCCTTGACTCCCCCCCCCCCCATTTTTCTTTTACGAGATAGGAACAGAGGGGTCCCCCAGAACTGAAAGGCACAATTTTCATCTCCCAGGACTCCCCGGGTCCTTAGATACTTACCGGTAAAGTTACCTGGTTTCAACCTCCCATCCCAAGGGACAAAATAATTGACGGCCAAATCTCAAGCCAATAGGAAGCCATAACCTATCGGCCATTGCTTCCTTTTGCATCTACTAAAGAAAGGAAGAGTCCCTTTGTGCTGCACTAAGGAACACCCTCAACAGTGTAAAACGTTATTAATTGTAGGTACAGTATGTTAAACTGTAAAGACGCAAAAAAGAACTGATTAAGAAATAATTAAAATTGGAGATAGGCGGGCGTGCGTGTACATACATACACTGTTCACGATTGAAACCGTATATTGATATATACTATAAGTTTGTTTACACTTGTTGAACCCAGCGTCCCTAATGAGAGGTCTGTGTGTTACTAGATAAGATAACTATAATAATATGACCCTCGCCCATATGGTTGCAGGGGTCACCAATCATCTATCTAGGTTAGCAGGAGGCAGCATTTATTCAAACTAATGTCATTATATAGAGTACTTAGTGTACTGTCTAGCTTCCAGATTTGAACCATTGGGCAAAACGCTAAACAGATGAAGCAGAAAGGTACTTCTATAGTTGTGTTGCGAGAAGTCAGAGCGCTTGGGGAGACTGTGTCCGTGGGCAGCAGAGCGCTCCGACAGTCTGTGTGTATATAGACAATACAATAGCAACTTGGGTTGAGCAGCAGGCAGAACTTATATATATGGGATTCACAAGTCAACATTGAGTACTTGCCATTCACTATAGAAGTACCTTTCTGCTTCATCTGTTTAGTGTCTCACCCAGTGGGCTGCTCTAACAGGGTTCTACATAGATTAGAGTGGTTTTCATTGAGCCAAACCAAGCTGAAAAAATAACGCACCCACTCAGCGGTGGATGGTTCAAATCTGGAAGCTGTGTACTAGAGTAGACAGTACACTAAGTACTCTATATACTTACAGAAGGAAACTTTTTCCTTGCCTAGGCTTCAGAACTGAAAGGAGCTGAAGGCCTTGTGACTGTATATACACATCTGCACCGTGCAGCAGACTCCCCCGGGAAGCTTTTCACACACTGACACTTGTTGTCTCCGATTTTGATGATTTCACGGGCCCGGAAAACGAAGGAAATGAAACGTAACGCAAGCCAGATTTCAAATTCCTTTGTCTTATTTATTAAGAATAGGGTTATGTTTTTTAAATAGGAAAACAGAGGCGTTTGGTTAGAGGCGTAACATAGGTGTAACCTGGGTGTGGCTTGGTCGTGGCTTTGATTAGAGGTGTGATTTAGGGGCAGGACATATTAGTGGCATGATTTTGGGACGTGATTCTCCCAATACAGGCACTGTCTGAATACATAGCTTATTCATTGTCTGTTATCAAAAGAGACCTTGAATCTCTAGCAACTAAGTTATACGATTCTGCCTCTCTAAAAGAACCAGTCTTATTGTTTACTGACTAAAAGAGCAGGAAACTGACAATACAAAAAGTATTATCAAAAAGTATTATTAAAAGCAATATCCTGAGAAGGGAGAAAGGAAATGTAACTTGGCAGAAGCTGAATACATTAGAACTGTATATGTCAGCAAAAGGCTGACTACAGAATCTTAACTGGTTATGAACAGACAAAATGGATGGCTTAACACAAGTGCAGATTCTGGCCTGACCTACTGGTCCTAACACTTACATTAGTTTGAATAAATGCTGCCTCCTTCGAACCTAGATAGATGATTGGTGACCCCTGCAACTATATGGGCGAGGGGATATTATTATAGTTATCTTATCTACTGTGCTAACACACAGATCTCTTATTTGGGACGCTGGGTTCACTAAGTGCAGATCTATCTGCATCAAACTTATAGTATATATTAATATACGGTTTCTATGGTGAACAATGTGTATGTACACAGACGCCCATCTCCAATTTTAATTATTTTTTCATCAGTTCTGTTTTGCGTCGTTACAGTGTAAAGCCCCTACCACCTATGTTTTATACCTACAATGAATACAGTTTGATTTTACACTGTTGATGGTGTTTCTCAGTGCAGCACATCCTTTCTCTAGTCCAGGGTTTCCCAAACTTTTTTTTTCCGTGACCCGGTTATTTTTTAACTTTTTTTTCGTGACCCACTAAAAATGTTATCGCCTATAGGGCCTGCACAGACACACACAGCCACTGATATACACACACACACACACACACACACACACACACACACAGCCACTGATACACACACAAACACACACACAGCTGCTGATACACACACAGCCACTTATACCCACACACACACACACAGCCACTGACACACGCAGCCACTGACACACACACTGAGCCACTGATACACACACACACGCAGCCACTGACACACACCCAGCCACTGACACACACCCAGCCACACAGACACTGCTACACACACACACACTGATACACACACAAACTGATGCACACACAAACTGATACACACACAGAGACACTGCTACACACACATATACACAAACACTGATACACACACAGACACTGATACACACACACACTTACACTGATACTGATACACACAGACACACTGATACAGATACACACAGATACACACACACACACACACTCGCTCTCCCCTATACGCACACAGACACAAACAGTGAATTACAGGCAACGACGGATGTGAGTGACTGGAGGGGGGGCCAGGGACACTTGGGTGGGTGGGAGGGGGGGGCAGGGACACTTGGGTGGGTGGGAGGGGGGAGGCCAGGGACACTTCATGGGGGCCAGGGACACTTGGGTGGGTGGGAGGGAGGGGGCCAGGGACACTTTGGGGGGCAGGGACACGTGGGTGGGTGGGAGGGAGGGGGCCAGGGACACTTGGGTGGGAGGCAGTGACTGGGTGGGGTGACAACTTGCCGCCGGACGCTTTCCCCTGCTGCCCCCGATATCCCCTGCTGCCCGGGATGGGAGGTGGGCTTGGGGGCACAGGAGGTGGGCTTGGGGGCACGGGAGGTGGGCTCGGGAGGGGGTGCCACGGGAGGTGAGCTCGGGAAGCTGGCCGCGGGGGGAAGCGGGCCGCAGTAGGAGCTTGTACTTCCACCCTCCCCCATGTAACTTGCGGGCCGCAGAGGAGCTGGTACTTCCTCCTCCGTCCCACGTTGGGAGCGGGGAGGTGGAAGGGAGCGGGCCCTGCTTGCCCTGCAAGCGCGCGGGACCGCGGGGGGAATCGCAGCCATTATTTTTTAACTTGAGCGGGGGGGACGGGAGACACCGCGCGGCCAGCCTCGCTGCGACCCGGCAATTTTGGTGCCGTGGCCCGGTGCCGGGTCGCGACCCACCATTTGGGAAACGCTGCTCCAGTCAATATAATATACATTCCCTGCTAGCACCACCCGAATTTAATAGTTTGGGCTTTTACATACTTTACATCTACGCCCCCTTAGACGTTATGCAGGATTCACGCCACACCCTGACAGGTGTACCTCTCATTGCATCCCCTTAAAAAAAAAAAATTTAAAACAAGATGTCGTACGGTTAACTTTACCTGTACTTATCTCAGGAACCGGGTGTCTGCAGCACAGTCTCCAATCCTGTAAAAAAAGAAAGGGGTGTCTGTTAGAGGAGATTGCTGTTTTAGGGTCCATTGAGGGGGCCTCTTGGCCATTTCTACAGTGTTAGATATGTATAATTTCCTTTTTTTTTAATGAACTCTACATAGTGTGCTATTCAGTTTTCAGTTTTCATCTTAGATTATTGTTAGTTTTTTTTTTTTTATACCATCCACTATGATTTCCTATGCTTGTATAATTATAATCCTATCTTTTAGCTGATATATTTTCATGATTATCTGGGTACTATTGCAGTCTCATTTACATTTACTCTACATTCGACTGCTGAGGATATATATATATATATATTTCTTTTTTACTATAACCTTAATGAATAATCCCTCAAAAGTAACGAACATTATGAATATTAATAATAATTCACCGAAGTTATATATAATACAGGTTCTTGAAAAAGGGAGCGGTTTAACTAAACTAAATCCAAAGCCGCAAGTTTAAGTTGTTGAATATGCAACATTTCGGAGCATATTTAAAACACTGTCATCTTTTATAACACTTGGAGCAATGGGTAAAGCTGTGTTGGCAGCATGTCTCACTCATACTGTACACATGGCTGCAGCCTCTGATCATGCCATATGGTTTGCATTTTTCCGAGACCCAGCAGGAAACATGGACAGGTCATGACCATTCAGTGTGTGATGGACAGGAAAGAGAGACTCCTGTGAACGGACTTGGCACAGCACAGATGGCCGAGCTCATTCACCTTCTCACTTACGATTGCCCCTTTCCTTTAAAACCAGCCATTTGAAGTCATGCATGAAAGAGTCTCTCAGATGTCCATTTTGCCTTCATGCTGTCCAGCAGGTACTGCTAGATATTCAGTCAGTGCCATATGTGTGCTGCCAGTTTGAGTACATCTGATCCTTGGTTATCTGAGCAAATGGTCAGAAATGTTTTACTGGGAAACGATGCATTGCAACAAAACGTGTGCAGCTTTAATGGTGCAATCCCACTATGGCCCCTGTTACGTCTTTTTCTATAGATTTACTCCAGCATAATAGAATCCAACATTCTTATTGTTGCACACAAAAACAAAACGTTTATTTTGAAAATAATTACTTACATACAAAAATAGTAAGAATGGCAATGATAATGTTTCAAATAGATTATGATATTCTTAAGAATCGTTGCACATAGCAGCTTTCTGTAGTTATCTTTTCCAGATATTAACACATCTTTCTCTTCATGTTGTTATCATTGTCTCCCTCCTGGTCTCCTAGTCTCCCGGCCTCCTGTTCTCTAAGGCCTGGGACCCGCTGCGCCCGGCGGCGCTGGCAGCCACACGCGAGTTCCCCACCAGCAGGGGAATCCTCCCGAGCCGGTCCCGGTACCCCTGGCTGCACAGCTCACTACACGCTGTGACGCGTCAGCCGCTAGGGGATACAAGAGAATTGTAATCCCTAGCGTCGACGCATCACGTGGTGTGGCTGTGAGCCAATGAGGAGGGGAGGCTTCGGGAGGAGGGGAGGCTTCGGGGAGCGGGGAGGAGTGTGGAGGGAAAGCAGCGTGAGTGCCTGTCTGTGTGTGTGTATGTGTGTGTCTGAGTGCCTGTCTGTGTGTGTGTCTGATTGCCTATCTGTGTTTGTGTATGTGTGTGCCTGAGTGCGTGTGAGTGCTTGCCTCTGTGTGTGTGTGTGTGTGTGTGTGTATGTGTATGAGTGCCTGCCTGTGTGTGTGTGTGCATGAGTGTGTGTATGTGTGCATGAGTGTCACCGTGTGAGCCCGCAGCATCTTCCGAGCCCGAGGAGGGGGGGGGGGGTAGCGGGTCCCTCCGCTTAAACCACGCCCCCCCCTCCCACTCCAGCCCCGGCTCCTGCTCCCTACAGACCGCATATCGCGGTCTGTGTCTGTCAGCGCCCCGCCTGTCTGCAGTGCGGGCGCGCTGACTGAGGGAGCGGGGCCCTCACTGCTGACTGTTTATCCAAATAGAACCACCCAGTCCGCCATCTTAACTTTAAATGTTATAGCCTAACATGGTTTTTACATACAACATTGATGTCATGTGAACTTCTTCTGAACATATAAGGAAGTTAAAGCTTCTTGTACTGAAATAGTTACTTCAGCATATCTTCATTGGTTAAATGGCAACTTGTCTATCACAGCATGTATTCCAGTTAGGACCTACAGTTGTTAATAATTACTCTGGGTCATCAGAGCAGTTTAAGCAACTTGAGACCATAGTATGACCTTTTTTGTCAATTCCTATTAGAATAGACTTCACGTGTAATGAATCTTGGAGATCTACAAAAATAACCTTCATACTCATTCTAGTGTTAAAACACATCTTATCTTAATATATAAAATCGAAAGGTTGGTACTAGCTGCGGTGAATCTGATTGGTCCTCAGCCTCTGGCCAATCAGATTGGTGGGTCTGACGTCACCCAACTGCCACTCTCTTCCCCCTCGGCGCCACACACACACAGTCTGTCCTCTCCCCCCTCCCCGGCGCTCACTCACCTCCCTCCCCGGCGCTCACTCACCTCCCTCCCCGGCGCTCACTTCCCTCCATCCCCGGCGCTCACTTCCCTCCCTCCCCGGCGCTCACTTCCCTCCCTCCCCGGCACTCACTTCCCTCCCTCCCCGGCGGGGGGACAGGCAGTGGGTAGGCAGCCTCCGGAAGGACCCCCGCTCCCCGGCGCTCACTTCCCTCCCCGGCTGGGGGACAGCCAGTGGGCAGGCAGCTGCAGGCGCCGAGTGCCTAAGATGGCGGCGCCTGGAAGGACCCCCTTCCTTCTTCGCGGCGCCGAGTGCCTAAGATGGCGGCGCCCGGAAGGAGAGGTGACGTGTGTGTGACACTGTGTGTGTGTGTGTGTGTGTGTGTCACTGTGTGTGTGTGGGGGGGTCAGTGTGTGTGTGTGTGTGTGGGGGGGTCAGTGTGTGTGTGTGTGTGTGTGTGTGTGTGTGTGTGTGTGTGTGTGTGTGTGTGTGTGACACTGTGTGTGACACTGTGTGTGACACTGTGTGTGTGTCACTGTGTGTGTGTCACTGTGTGTGTGTGTGACACTGTGTGTGTGTCAGACACTGTAGGGTGGGGACCGGAGCAGCGCATGGGGGGGGGGGGGGGGAGGAGCGGAGAGAGAGGGGGGAGCGGAGAAACATACATGGGGAGTGGAGAGGAGGGACCCGGAAATTTTAATCAACCCCCCCCTCCTGTCCACTCTCCCCCCCCTCCTGTCCACTCTCCCCCCCCTCCTGTCCACTCTCGCCCCCCCCTCCTGTCCACTATCCCCCCCTCCTGTCCACTGCCCCCCCCCTCCTGTCCACTGTCCCCCACTTCCTGTCCACTGCCCCCCCCTCCTGTCCACTGTCCCCCACCTCCTGTCCACTGTCCCCCCTCCTGTCCACTGTCCCCCCTCCTGTCCACTGTCCCCCCCCTCCTGTCCACTGTCCCCCCCCTCCTGTCCACTGTCCACTGCCCCCCCTCCTGTCCACTGTCCCCCTCTCCTGTCCACTGTCCCCCCCCTCCTGTCCACTGTCCCCCCCTCCTGTCCACTGCCCCCCCTCCTGTCCACTGTCCCCCTCTACTGTCCACTGTCCCCCCCTCCTGTCCACTGTCCCCCCCTCCTTTCCACTGTCCCCGCACCCATCCACTGTCCCCCCCCACCCATCCACTGCCCCCCCCCACCCATCCACTGCCCCATCACCCATCCACTGTCCCCCCCCTCCCGTCCACTGTCCCCCCCCCACCCGTCCACTGTCCCCCCACCCGTCCACTGTCCCCCCCACCTGTGCACTGTCCCCCCCACCTGTGCACTGTCACCCGCCCCACCCGTCCACTGTCCCCCACACCCGTCCACTGCCCCCCACCACCCGTCCACTGTCCCCCCCCACCCGTCCACTGTCCCCCCCCTACCCGTCCACTGTCCCCCCCTACCCGTCCACTGTCCCCGTCCCCACCCGTCCACTGTCCCCCCCCCACCCGTCCACTGTCCCCCCCCCACCCGTCCACTGTCCCCATCCCCCCCCCCACCCGTCCACTGTCCCGTCGGCCCCCACCCATCCACTGTCCCGTCCCGTCCCCACCCGTCCACAGGACATTTGCAAACGGAAAAAGGTTTATTAAACCAAAAAGTATATGGATTAAAAAGCACTCTAAGAGTATATTAGAAATAAAGTGTGACTATGGTGCACGGGAACCTGGAGGGACCTGATACCCTCCCAAATGACAATACAGGACACAAAGGTAGGGTACCCAGAACTCACATGAAAGAAATAATGAAGAATAACGAAATGTTACTGGAATATGACCACACAATTTACGTTGAAGCTCGCAAAAGTCGGCTATAAGAATAACTCAAACATATAGGGATATGAGAAATAGCAAATGGAGTGGGAGAACACAAGGTAAGGGAAGTGAAGGAAGGATGAGGAAAAGACAAGGGAAAAGGGGGGTGGAAACAAGACAAATAAGGGGGGCAACGTTTCGGGGCGGAATGCCCCTTCTGGCCCATTCCCCAAGATCACAGCGATCTAGGGTAATTCCCTTATGTCCTACATGGACAGTATCTCCCAATACACTGAACAATCAAACACAAAATACAGTGTGGCAACCTGTCAAATAATATAGTAATCCAAAAGTGGTTACTGACAAATGTATGCCAATGGGGCTAGTGGCTATTAGACCAGCCAACTGTAAAATATATCAAAAGGATGACAGTGATAGTATAAAGCAACAGTGCTAATTAGTGTTACCACACAGTAAGTGTTCAAAACTCCTAAGGACTAAAAGAGCCAATGATACAAAAATAAATGTGCAGACTGCTAAATGCTAAACTAGCCAATGATACCACAGAATCAGAGTCAAACAAGAATAAAGTATGGACAGCATTAAGAGGCTCAAGGAGATTACGTGAACCCAGTTGGAGGAACGTCTCAGAAGCAGCACTGGATACTCTGCGGGTTGTCTTTATTAAACCAGACTAAATGTGTCCAATGTCCAAATGTTTCGGTCCCCCATATCTATATAGAGAGCTAGAAAAAGCTTCTCTGTTGGCCACCGGAGCGAACCCTGACCCCCAGAAGCCATATTGTTTCCTAGTTGGCCCAGTAGTTGAGGGCTAAGCGAGAACGCCTTAAAACCACCATGGGCATAATAATACAATTCCTTCCCATCACAGGCCCGGTCCTAACTCCCCCATCTCATGGGTACAAGCTTGCGTCCAGTTGCTGGATCCTGAGTCCAAGTGGAGAAGGAAGATCCTACTCGGGTTGCATTTCTACGGCATGGATTACTCGGCGCTGGGGGCGTCTGGCGAACCCATCCTGGGGAGCAGGTGAGGACAGGATTGCTGCGCACACTGTAAACTGGCTCCTTTAGAGCCAGAGGGCCTGGCAATGCATTGCAAAGGCCCTTCCGTACTGAAGTGATCAAACACGGTGATATGGCGGCTGGATTATTTGTACTTTGGTGTTTCCAATTGTGCTGGTTGGAGTATAATCGTCTCGGGTCATGAATTTTGGAAGAAAATAGATATACCTTAATATGGGAAAAGGAGACCAGTAAAGTGTTGTATGGATAGGTTTTTTTTCAATGAGCGGCTCTATTGCTTTAATGGAACAGGTAAAAAAAAATAATGTATATATCCGAGCTATCGGCTTCCATAGAAAGATTTATTCCTCCTTGAAGTAACTCTTGCTTGTATCACTTCTGCTTGAATCTAGTGCGCCAACCACACCCACAAAATGACAGGTTAAACTTCTCTCTCCCCCACCATCTCTCTCTCTCTGCCACTTTCTCTCTCCCCCACTTTATCCCTCTTATCTTCCCCCACTCTCCTCTCCCTCACCACCACATCTTTCATTTAATACTTTCTGATGTCATCAATTATTTTGCCTATCCTCCAGCTTTCTTGCTTTCTCCTCACATATCAACTGTTTTTCTTTCTTCGTCTGCTTTCTATCTAAACTTTCTTTCAATCTGACTACATATCTGCCACCAGGCTATGTACTTCATGATGTCAGCAATAAGCTATAATTCACTAAGGTGCGGGCAAAAAAATGTTATAATATTGACTTATAGAGTCATATCACTCTCCTTGGCTCAGTTTCCTCAACTTTTACAATGCCAGGCGTCTGACGGTGCCAGAGTGACACCAAATCTCTGGCATTTTGGCGTAATGTGATCCCTCCAGGTCGCTGATGCACGGGGTGCACGACACTTCTGTTTCAATTGAGCTGACCGCTCCATCAGAGCAATCAGCCCATATAAATAAAAAAACACATACCCACAATGACCTGGAATGTCATAAAGGCCTCTGGCGAGCCAGGGCCCATACTGTACTACATACGTCATTTACAATACAATAACCCTGTAATTCTTAAGTATTGTTTGAATATTCCCAGCTCAACTTAACTGGAGAAGTTATAGTAATATATTTTGTTAACAGAAAAAGGGGGTTGTGGAGTCTATACTAACCGTGCAGGGTGACACAGTAACAACAACAGAAGGGACCTACAATAGCGAGAAAAAGTTTGTGAGCCGCTTAGGATTTTCACTTATTTCAAACCTAAAATGTTATTAGATCTTAATCAAAGTCCTAATAATAGATCAAGATAACCTGATCAAACAAATAACACAAAAACATAACGCTGTACTTTTTCAACATTTATTTATCCACAAATGATTAAACATTCAATATCACTATGTGGAAAAGTATGTGAACCTTTAGATACAGTACCTGGTGGCACCCCCTTGGGCAGCAATAACTTCAACTAAGTGTTTCCTGTAACTGCTGGTAAGTCTCTCATATCGATTTTTGAGGAATTTCGTCCCATTCTATACAGAACTGCTTCAACTCTTTGACATTTGAGGGCTTACTTGCATTGACGGCTCGCTTCCGGTCCTACTACAACATTTATATGGGGATTAGGTCCAGATTTTGACTAGGACATGCTACAGTTCACGGACAGATGGCCTGGAATTCTCCTCCAGAATCTTCTGATACAATGCAAAATTCATAGTTGTGTCAATGATGGCAAACCGTCCAGGTCCTGAGGCAGCAAAGCAGCCCCAAACCACCACACTTCCACCACCATGCTTGACGGTTGGGATGGGGTTCTTCTGTTCGAACGCAGTGTTTGGTTTTTGCCAGACATAACGTTTCTCATTGAGGCCAAAACGTTCTAACTTTGACTCGTCTATCCAGAGAACATTGTTCCAGAGGTCTTGTGTATCATCTTTGTGCTCTTTGTCGAACTTCAGATGGCAGCAATGTTGTTTTTAGAGAGCAATGGTTTCCTCCTGGCTATAATTCCATGAACACCATTCTTGTTCCGTATTTCTGAATAGTTGAGTCATGAGCACTCAAATTAGCCAAGGTGAGCATGGTCTGCAGATCCTTGGATGTTACACTTGGGTTCTTGGTGACTTCCTAGACGATTTGCTGGTTTGTTCTTGAAGATATTTTGGTAGGACAACCACTCCTGGGTAGAGTGACGGTGGTCTTGAACTTGATCAATTTGTCTGACAGTGGATTGGTGGAGCCCCAACTCCTTAGAAATGGTTTTGTAACCCTTTCTAAACTGATGAGCATCAATAACTGCTTTTTTGAGGTCCTCAGAGATATCTTTTGATTGTGGCATGACGTGTTTCCACACACCTGTATAATGAAGACCAAACTCACAAGGTTTCTGTTCTTTATATAGGATGTGGCCTCCCAAACTCACACCTGAAGATCTGCCTAATTATCTGAACACCTGATTCTAATTATCCCCTTTAACTTAGCTGATAAAACCACGGTTTCATTTACATTTGCACATACCCTGACTCATTGTTTGTCTAATTAATACAGTACATCATTTTGTTTCAAAATACATGGCATTGGTTAATATAACCACTATTGGATATTTAAGAAAAGACTGGTTTTGATTCAAGAAGTTTTTCATGGAAAATCTATGGAATTTCCGTAATTATCATTGGGGTTCACAAACTTTTTTCCTCACAACTCTATATACTCAATGATTGTATCACTGCCACTTTAGTGGACACATGAGGCCCTATAACCCAGTTAATCTGTCAATGCATTAAATGGAACACACAGAAGGGACCTACACTATTGCTCATGGAGTCTGTCCTTGCTATAGTATGATGACATTGTGACACAGACAGAAGTGACCCATTGAGCTAGATCCCTCCTTCATGCAAGGTGGTGCAATGTCACAAACCTCCCCCTCACTCCTGTATTTAATAGTATCCCAGAGACCTCATTAATACCGTAACCGCTTATATACAGTAGAGAGACACAGTATTATTCGTTTTAAGCATAAACGTATTGATAGGTAGTTCAGCATATATGTATAATATTATTATTATTCTCAGTTGCACCAATCTAAGCAGTGCTTTACAAAATAGATGTTAGAATTCAGAGAGTTATAATAAAATAATAGTCCTTCAGGCATAAAGGCACAAGACAGGAAAAAGAATCTTTGCCCCGGAGAGCTTACAATCTCTAGAATGATGTATGATTGAATTACTTCTCTCATGCTTCTCTGGAGGATATACTGCCACAGGTGCTAATAATGCCAGAGGTATCCGGGCTTATATTTGTGTGTTAAGGAAATTGCACTCACGTGGACTTGGGGAACAGAAATTATTTAACCGTGGCCGACGTTTCGGTCCCAGTCGTAGACCTTGAATTGCATGCCGAATTACCTTGCCCTCAAATTCTGGTCACATTCATGCGCAGGAAGACAAAGTAACATTTCACAAGGTCACGCTGAGCCCAAATGTCCTTGTAGCCCAGCCTCTCTCTCCGGCGAGCATCCCATATGTCAGAGACAGAGAGTGCACAGCTTGTTCCTGACACACTCTGGCTCGGAGTGTTAAACATGTCAGATCAGACTAATAACCAGCACAATCTCGTATGCAGCAGGTTTATAAATATCCGTTCACACGCCAGCCTTGCGGCCTTTGCGATTTAACCCCTTCACCGCCATAGTGTTTCTGTGCTTTTTCTGTGTGTTTCTGTTGACAGAAAACAATGCAGTTTTATCCTTTTACAGTCTCCTTTCATCATAACCTGTTGAATAATTTAATAGCAGAAAGGTACACAGATATTCTTGCAATCCCCCATTCCTGCTGGACGCCTTCTATTTCAGTGAAAGGAATCTCTGATCTTTAAATAAAGGTTAGATGTGATTGTTTGTATAATCTACAGTGGGATACGAAAAAATAGCTGATCATTTATTCATTAAACAGAGGCCAGGCAGTGGATAAAGAAGCAAAGTTATTAAGGCGATTTTCTAAACAAAGCTGCCAGTTTACACTCTGAGAACCAAAGACATTTTCCTGTCTTAATCCTGCTATTTCAAGGCTTAGTACTCCACTTATTTAGAGAAGTCAGGTAGATGTTTTTTTTTCAGGAGTCTGGGAAATAAATATTTATAATTGGGAGTGTCAGTGAATGAGTGTGAGTTACCTCCTATTGTTTCATGTATCTTCTTTGTAACTCCTCTTATTGCCTTACGTACTGTAACCATATTTAGTAGCGGCTTTCTAACACTCCTCATTGCTCCATAAATGATTTCCTTATGACTGCTCCCTAATTCCTCCTATTTCTCCATATACTGTAGCTGCTCCCTGTAACTCATCCTATTGCTCTCTATAACTTCTCCATATATATCCTTCCTAATCCTTCCTAATGCTCTATATAACCTTGCCTAATAACTCTTCCATAACTTCTCCCATTACCCCATATAACTACTCACAACTCCTATTTCTCGATAGTATTGCTTCCTGTTGCTCCATATAGACACACCCTATAACTCTTCCTCCTATTGCTCCATATAACAGCTTTATAACTCCTCCTATTGCTCCATATAACTGTAAACCCTCTACGTTTAGCTCTCAGACTTACGATTTACAGCTGTGGCCTGGGTCCCTGTCTATAACTTACTGGGCCACACGTGGCCTATGGTCAGACGGCAGGAAGAACACAGACACAGTATGGGTGATATAATTAGTTTACTATTCTAAATGACTGATAACTTGTGATTCTCAGAGGAGGTTCACTACATACAAAACACAGGTTAAAATACAATCCCCAAATAACGCTGTGCTGGTGCGAGTCCGTTTCAGTGGTGTAGTAGGCACCCAATCCTGGGTATATTAGTTTGTGATTGTGCTGGCACAAAACGGGAGCTCGTTGTGTACTGAACCTGTTGCAGGCCTGTTCTTCTAAAAGGGTGCTTCGGTAACACAGTGTTTGTATAGCTGTTGAGGGTCCCCTCCAGCGGTGCTTGGTCACTTGGCCATGTCTGGAACTGTAGCTCTCAACTCCTGCTGCCACGTGCACCCTCTTCAGACCTCAAACGGACCTAGTAGCACTCATGTCCGCACAGATCTGTAACAACATGGCTCCTTTCCCTTTATAAAGTCTCATCTCGCTCCTCTTCCACAGCCATTACTATTGGCTGCTCTCATGTCCATCACAGTCACATGTTCAGAGCACCTTGGAGAGGAGCCTGCCAGGGGGCAGTGTCATTGTGTGTGAGATCATCCTTCAGGGGGTTACATCACCCCTCCCTATAACTCCTCCTATTGCTCCATATAACCGCTCCCTATAACTCCTCCTATTGCTCCATATAACCTCTCCCTATAACTCTTCCTATTGCTCCATATAACCGCTCCCTATAACTCCTATTGCTCCATATAACCTCTCCCTATAACTCTTCCTATTGTTCCATATAACCTATCACAAACCCCATTAGTTGTATCATATTTGAGGATGCCCCATGCTATGGAAGCAGAAATATTTAGTTGCTTAAAAGTATATGTCTTGTGAAATCCAGGCAGAAATTCTGCACTGTAACCCCTTTGCTAGTTGTCTGGCAGTGAGTTTTGAAGTCATTTTTCTATTTCACCTTTGTTTCCATAATCTTATCAAGCAGGTATTTAGGCAGTTCAGTTATCTCTGGCCTATTGCTTTGCTGCCTTCCTATTGATCACCGCTATCTCTCGCTCTCACATCTCGCTCTTCTGTTTAGCATAACAAGCTGCAAATCTCTTCCTCTCATCTCTTATTGTTAAACACACAGCTATCTCTCATTCTGCTCAGGTGTCTCAGATATACACAGCTATCTCTCATTCTTTGAGTTCTGCGCTTCCTTTTTCCCAGGCTTTGATGTACAAGCAATGCAGCAGCAAAAAAAAAGAATCTCCGGAAATAATGGTGTTTAAAAAGGGTCGGAAGCTGAACATGAAACACTCTGTGTTCTTATATGCAGGCCCATTACCCAGAATCCTCATCTGCTAATAGGAGGAAGCAGGTTGTGGAGCTGTGCCCCCACAAGTTGCTTCTGTTATAAATGTAATTCAGAATCGATCATCAAACAGTGACGACATACATTGTTTGGAGATCCTACAGTTATGAGGCACTTAGATGACACCGGATCCTGGCTGAGAAACTCTACCTTATTGTGTGTCCCTGTGCCAATACATAGGGAGTGGGTCAAACGGGCGTCAACTCAAAGCATCTTTGAATCTCCTCTCCTCAACATTCATTGAACTAACACACTCCTCTAGCTTGTACAATCCTTTTCTAAAGATGCTCTCTCTCGGTTCGCTCGGCTGATTAAAATGATTTTATTGTAAGTGACACTCCAGGGAAATAGACAGGAGGTTTGGAAGACAGTCTCAGAAATTACCTCCGCTGCCTTATTATCTTTTTGAAGTGTGACTTTACACCCGCTACGCCAGCAGAGAGGATGCTACTGAGATTCTCCTAGCACATTCATACAGCTATTAACAGTCCTAGAGGTGCACTCTTCTGTTAGACCAAAGTGATCTAATGACCGCGAGATATATAATGGCTTAAAGGTTGAGTGCCAATCACAGGTGACCTGTTTAATGGGTTAATGGGTCAGTTCTATGTAGGACCAAGGCGACCTTATAACAGGGATATATTTCATGGGATATATATATATATTTACATACATACATACATACACACGCACACACACGTTCAACCTATATTAAATTGAAGAAAAGTTGAAAAGAGTTTTCTAAGTTTAGAAAAAAATCACTTTTTATTTTGGGGGGGGGGGTAATTTTTAAAAAATCACCAATATCTGACCCATTAAACATACCATTAACTTTCAATGATTTGACCCATTACATGTCCTTTTTAATGTTTGCTGATATTTTGGATAACTTGCGACAAACTTGCCGTTTTTTGGGGGGTATGCGTTTCCCTGAATGCTCTTAATGAATTGTTATACAAGACTATTTGTTTCCATTGACCAGGACAAAAAACAAAAATCTTTGGCCACTTAGCAAATGTTAACAAATTCTCAACAACCTTCCAAAGCTGTGCAAATTTCTTAACGCTTTTGCAGAATGAACATGGGTCAAGATCACACGTTGTGAGAGGTACTGCACCTTTCATCTGAACGGCTCTTTGTTGTAATAAGAAATTCTCCCTCTTTTGTCTTGGTATATTGAATTTTTTTCCAGTGGAGTTCAAAATGATGGTCCTGGTTTTGAATACATTTCTGTAGAGAAATGAGAGCACAGCATTGCAGATTATCACAGGCTTTTCCTGCTATATATGTTAGTTGATGAATCAAAGAAGCTCGTGGCGTATCTGACCTTCTGCTAGTAATTATCATGCGCACTGCTACCCAGCACCCACTTGTCTCCTGGTCAAACAATCCTAAATTATACAGAGGCTGCAGTGGAATGCAGATGGGCTCTTTCCCTCTCCTTTCTTCGTCACCCCTCCCCTCTTCCCCTCATCTCTGATAATAAGCGAGCCCGGGAAAGATATTGTTTTTGCTGACAGGTGACCTTTTCCCTGCATGCCTGCGTTCCTGTTCTATATTAATGCTGTGACCTTCCAAGTCGCCCTCATTACAGATGGATTGATATGTTTCAGCACAGGACATCCGAATTGGTTCTCAAGCTCATGAGCTGCTGGAAGGGAACGAAGGCGTTAAGAATTAGTAGTTGAAGGGATTGTTTACCATTAGGAGCGATGGGGTTGAAAATCAGATGAAAGAGAATAAATAGGATTTTAAATGTATGTATATTTTTATTTAGTGCCCGCAGTGTACTCAGCGCTTTACAAAAAAGACAATACAGTCGAGGAATACAATAAGTGCAACAAACAATATCAGACATTAGGAAAGGAAATCCCTGCCCTGGAGAGCTTACAATCTAAGTGGTATGTTGGGAGACCAGCACAGACAGCAGGTGAGGGTGTAATGCAGTTTATGTTCGAGTGCAGGAAATTGACACATTGACTATACGAGTATCTCCCACAATAATATGAAGCCCCTCTAAAAATGTACTTTCTGCATCGTGTAATGATGCAGAGTATCTGCTTCAGGCCCTTTGAAATGGAATCTGACCAGCTGTATAATGATGTGGAGTATCTCTCTCTCTCTCCCTGCTTCAGGTCCTTGACAATAATAATACAGTGCAGAGCTGATGATAAACATGCAGAACTGTGTAATGATATTGAGTATCCCTTTATACTTCCATCCCTTTATACGTCCATTCCTTGATACTGAACATGCTACACTGTATAAATATAACAAAGGTGATAAACATGCTGCACTTTAGAAGTATGTATCTCTATACATTTCTAGACACTTATAATCAACACGCTGCACTGTATAATGGTGATGAGTATCTATGCACTTATACCCACTGATGATCTCTATGCTTCAGACCCCTTAAAAAAGACATGCTGAGCAGCTTTATAATAATAAAGGCAATCTACAAACAAATGAAACCTCAAAAGGAACACGAGTACGGTATCGATATTCCTCCAACCTAGAAAACATAATGAAGTATGCACTATAAAGTAAAAGTAAGTTGTAATATCCCCCTGTTCCTGTTACCACTATGGCAGGGGGTACTGAATGGGAATAGCTCCTCCACTCCCTCTTCTGGCGTTGGAAGACAGTCTTGTTCCTGTCTTTCAGCGTAGCTGTAGGTTTGTTATTTTTTTATAATTGGGACTTACCGGGACGGCAGCAAGTGCAGATAAATGTGAGGGTTGGCGGCCTCTCTCCGCTTGAAGCTCCTGCACACTGCGAGCTCGCTAGACCGCAGAAGCGTCTTGGTATGCAGCTGTGGAACGCATGCTAAGGTAGGCCACGCAGGCCCTGTTTGTCATCCCAAGTTAACGCAGAGAATTGGAAGTAAGTTGGCCAGTTGCACTGATGTCACAGGTACGATAGCGCCGGAAGGACCCTGCAGCATGGTTTTAAAGGGGCAATGCCTTCTATGGTGCTTGTTATGTGCTAAAGCATGCAGAATCTCACGGAGCTGCTGCATAGTTGCAACATGAATATGGAAGCTATATCAAGCAAAGGGTCGCTGCCCCAATCTTGATGCTGCAGTTACAAGGATTGTGAGGAAGACAACTTTACCCGTGGATGATGCAGTGTAATTTAGAGAACACAAGGATCAAAGGATGGAGAGTGTTCTAAGGCAATCCTTTTGTAGCGGCAGGGTCAGCATTCAAGCCGGCACTACCCACAGCATCACTATCCAGAGCCATGTGTACCTGGGTGACCAACGTGGAGGAAGCAATGGATACGGGTGTTAAGCGAGGATCGGTACTGAGTGCATTTGTGGGGTTCAAATTGGTGACAAAATATATCGCCTTGGCATCATTCTCAAAGAACTAGATTGGTCATCACTTGAGTCTAGGCGCAAAGTTCATCTTTCCTGTCTTGCCTTCAAATACTTTCTGGGCAAGCTACCCGTCTATCTGAACAAGCTCCTCACCCCTACCACATGCAGCACTCATCATCTGAGATCTGACTCCAAAAGACTGTTCATGGTCCCAAAGCTCAACAAAGTATCCGGCCGCTCCTCCTTCTCTTACCGTGCACCTCACAACTGGAACAACCTACCGGAGACTCATATCCACCACCAGTTTAAGTTCTTTCAAATCTAAAGCTGTCTCACATTTTAATCTGGTCTGTAACTGTTACATACGCCCATAATATATATTATCTCTAACTGTGCATGCAATGTCTTGTACTGTATATAATGTATACCCACTTCACTTATGTAACCATGTATTATTTGTCATCTTAACTCTATGCCCAGGATATACTTGAAAACGAGAGGTAACTCTCAATGTATTACTTCCGGGTAAAATATTTTATAAATAAATAAATTAGACTCTGTACACTTATTAGCAAGAAGTATTGCACTCTCGATGGCAGCAAGAAGAGCATTGTGACTGAGGAACTGGATGGCAGATTCCACTTCAAAGAACAATTTGTTCTCTGCCAATCTGCAAATATCTAGTCAGAGGAAAACGACGCAATAATATTCGAGGTGTCAGGAGGAAGAAGTGTGTTCCTTCCGCAGGAGGGAGAACTGTGTTTTTTTTTTTGTTAGTTTTTTTAAACCTTTGCAAGATAGGATGCTGTGCAGAGATACCATCAGTCCCCCTCTCCTGCACACATTTAAGGGACGTGGTGGGGAGGGGGGGGGGGGAGATTTAAGAGTCTTTAGGGAAGGAGGCAGTTAAGAGGCATGATCTGAGGACTTCATGGGTATTGAAAGTTAGTCATGTTTTTTTGTTCTGATATGCTAAACAGTTCAGAACGGTTTAATGCAGTGGTAAGACTATGTGAAGTCACCAGGTTTAATAAGATGGGTAAAGATTACATTGAGGTACTTGCACAGCACTTGTGCTAAAAGTCCTATTCTCTGCATCTTGTCACTGTACAAACTAAAGTATCTGGGGACCTTAACTCACCTAATGTGAGCAGGTATATGAAGTATGAATGTCATTGAACTCTTACTTGCAATAATTGAAGATGCAGTACTTCCTGAAGCTGGATGGGGGGGGGGGGGGGGTCAGAAGGGGAGCTCTCCAGAGGAAGCTTAACAAGTACAACAGAGTGCAGACAAGAGGAGACTCCACTTCAGAGGGAGTGAGCCTGAGTGTGGGCCCCATTATCTACTCCTGTTGTATATATTAAACTCTCACTGTCAGAGGCTGATCCATCTTTGCCCCCCCCCTCGTTTTGTATCCTGCCTTAGCAACCTCTCACATAGTATAAATGCACCACTCCTGCAAAAGCCTGCGTGGGAGGGGGGACCAAAACCTCTCCGCCCTTCCCCCCTCCCCGCCCCCCCCCCCCCCCCCCCACTCAGAGGAAGGTTATCAAGCTGGGCCCAGGAGCAGAGTGACTATAATATGACCCACACTCATGGAGCATGACAGATCATAGATCACAATATTCTCACATGCAGGAGTGCTCACAACCTCTCTCTACTCCTCTCCCATGTTGCGCAGAGACTCACACAGCATGCACTGCCCCAGGGATGTTAAAACGGAGTCTCCTTCTCCCTCAGCACCACTATCGCCGGCTGCACTTCAGCCTGTGTGAAATTTTACCTGTTCTATCTGGTGCTGGGTTCCACATTAGAACAAGTCTGTTAAAATTAAACCATGTGGACAATGGGTCGGTGGAAAAAGGACACCATAGCAATTAAGCTTTTGCACAGGAGTAGAGCCGCCTACAGAAGCAGCATGCGACAATCGGTCAAGAGAGCCCCTTGTGCAGGGACGGAGGCGAATGCAGCATCAAGTCATTGTCACAGCTCTCCTCATGACTCTTGCTTAACTATCTCAGGCAGCAAGGGAGAGCTACTGACTGCACCTACTATTGTACTTGTGCACACTCCCCACTGACATGCACAGTGCTGCACAAAACACTAAGTATCACCCCATCAGTCTGCAATGATGCACCTGGGATGAAGTAGAGCAGTGGGGCCCACAGTCCCCTCCAGAGGAAATTCAAGAAGCCTTGAGGATGGGTTGCAGCCACCTGTAGCAGCATCCAGGAACACAGGGAGGAACTGGAAATAATTGGACTGGGGCCGCTGGGTGAATCTGGCAGAGGGGAGGAGATAAAGGAGCTCGGTGGCCATCACCGACCTTATATGGTCTTCCTTGCTGCCGCTGTTCGAACCAGGGAGGAGCTAGAAGTGAATAATAGGGCAGAAAAGAGAGAATGTGTTGACCGGGCAGACGCTAAAACCGTGTTAATATAAGGTTAGACAAATCGGCATAGTCCTATATTCCAGAACAAAGATAGACCTGAGGTGGTGTGAAAGTCCCAAAAATCTACGAAATACATGTTCTTTCCAGGAGGATGACTGGATAATAACCGCCACCGATGCCAGCAGTTCAGGATGGGGGGCAGAGATGGGAAGTTGTTTGACGCAAGGACATCTCACAACAATCTTCAACAAACGTGCTAGAATTGGATGAAGAAAAGAAGGCACTAAAAAAATGTTCAATTTTCTATTCTGGGCAAGAATTGAAGAAGAAAAATCAGGCAACCTCACCACAGTGAAGTATGTTGCAAAACGAGGAGGGACTAGAAGCGGGAGGCTTCTTGCATTCTAAACATTAATTATTTGTTTATATACCCGAATAACAAATCATGACTGCCGACTTCTTGAGTCGAACATTTAGTCCATCCAAGCGAGTGGCGATTCGATGTTAAGATATTTCATCAACTGGTGTATCGCTGGGTTCAGCCCCAGTCAAATAGATGCATTCAGCTTCCCCAGGAAATTCTAGCTGGCCTACATATTTTCGCCATTAGGGCTCATTGCCAAGCTCTTGCAGAAGATGAGGATAGACAAAGCTGAGGTGATGGCCATAATACCGTACTGGCCAAGAAGAGTTTGGTTCGCCTATCTGGTTAATGTGGCCATAGATCCATCAAAGCATCTTCATGTCTTTGAAGACATGCTGAGGCACGGCCCAATCCAACACCCTGAGCCGGTAAATTGTCATTAGCGGCATGGAGATTTGAGCGACAGGCGATGAAAAGGGGAATTTGTTCCAATAAGGCAAATACAACATTGTCAGCCAGGAAGACATCAACTTCCTTTGTATACTGACGTATATGGCTATGTTTCCAAGACACTTGCCAAAAAATTAACCAAGATTTTTTCCGATCTTTCCTGTGTGCATTGATAGATTTTTTACAAGATGATAAGGATCTCAGTTTAAGCTCTTTTAAAGTTTAAGTGTATGCTTTATCTGCATTATTGGAAAGGTATTTAGCAATGGACAGGCTGGTTATAAGACTTCTATAAGCCAATAACAAAAAAAGACGGTGTAAACAGCGCTAACAATAAATAATTATTAATAAAATAATCACTGGCAGCCAGGTAAAAACTGACAGTACAGTCAGTAAGTGACCACAAGAAAAAAAGAGAAATACCGGCGCCACAAACCAATATATAAAAAGTCCAAACCATGTGGTGTAAAGTCCAAAAGAATCCTAATAGGGCTGGTAAATGCAGGATCTCATGTCCATGGAGTGCAATACATGAAAAGAAAAAAGAAAAACAAATTATGGTGCAGTATGCCAACAATGACAGCTAAAAACAGACAAACAAACTACACAAAACAAACAAGACAAACAAACAAAGACACTTTAGCAAGGCTCAGTAAAAAGTCAAAGCTAATTTATTACTGGCTAATAAAGTGGATAAAATCACGCCTCCGGAGGGGTAAAATTAAAACCCTACTCACAGAAAGCTTGAATTAGCAGGCAAAAACGATAGCAATCGTGCTGGAGGATATCCAAGATGGCGGCCGGAGTGTCCTCTCCGGCGTCCCCACGTGACAGGGGTGGAAGGTGAGTCTCACGAATCGCGGGATTACCGGGCGGATATGACGTCACGCTACTCGATAGTCCCCAGCGCTGACTTTCTCCTTCACCTGGCTCCCACAGCTACAACACGGCTCCACTCTCTGCACTGCCAAATGCTTCCACAACCAGTCCAAAGCTCCAATACACTCTAATCTTCCCGACGCGTTTCGTGCGCATGCGCGCACTTCTTCAAGGGATATGCCACCCCTTAGGACTGGATGATATAAATACCAACAGTCCTGTGCTCCAATTGGTTGATAGATGATTATAATTAATTTAACCCCATGTTGGACATAATAAGGGCGGCATATAGATGAACCAATGCTAAACAATAAAGACAGCCGAAAAACAGATACATAAAACAACAGTAATACATAAAAACACATGAACTAGTAAAAGAATAAATATTAAGAGGCAGTTTTATAATGAGATCAGAGAAAAGCTTTCAATTCAAAATCTATATTTAACCCTTTGGGGGAGAGGGTTTTCAATTCATATATCCAGTATGCTTCACGCATACTGGCTTGCTGTAATCTACTCCCTCCTCTTGGATTAATATCAATTGACTCAATAGCCTGACAGCGGAGACCCTTAGGATTTTTGTCATGGCACAACAGAAAATGGTGCGAGACGCTATGTGTCACCAGACCCTTTTTAATGTTGTAGATGTGCTCATAGACGCGTCTCTGGAGAGTTCTCCCTGTTCTGCCTACATACTGCAAGCCACAAGGGCACTGCAGTAGGTATATTAGCCATTAGGGCTCATTGCCAAGCTCTTGCAGAAGATGAGGATAGACAAAGCTGAGGTGATGGCCATAATACCGTACTGGCCAAGAAGAGTTTGGTTCGCCTATCTGGTTAATGTGGCCATAGATCCATCAAAGCATCTTCATGTCTTTGAAGACATGCTGAGGCACGGCCCAATCCAACACCCTGAGCCGGTAAATTGTCATTAGCGGCATGGAGATTTGAGCGACAGGCGATGAAAGGGGGAATTTGTTCCAATAAGGCAAATACAACATTGTCAGCCAGGAAGACATCAACTTCCTTTGTATACTGACGTATATGGCTATGTTTCCAAGACACTTGCCAAAAAATTAACCAAGATTTTTTCCGATCTTTCCTGTGTGCATTGATAGATTTTTTACAAGATGATAAGGATCTCAGTTTAAGCTCTTTTAAAGTTTAAGTGTATGCTTTATCTGCATTATTGGAAAGGTATTTAGCAATGGACAGGCTGGTTATAAGACTCCTATAAGCCGTTAAACATTTAACACACCAAATAAGCACAGTTCTGACATGGGATCTCTTATTAGTCCTACAGTCTCTGGTGGATCACCCATTTGAACCGGAAAATTGTACTGTAGTTACATGACATTACTACTTATTGTACAACCTTCAAATAGTGTGTTTGAATATGACTGTAACTATTGTGGAACATATAAGTTGGACATATTTGTTTATACATATCTCAATCCTGTGTACATCCCTTTGCATATTTGCATATAAATAGACATAGCATTTAAAACAAATCAGAAAATCAGAATGATTTAAAGAAGCCCATTGTTTGCAAAGCATAGAAGGCAATTCATCTTATCTGTAGGTTTGTGTGTTATATTAGTGATTTTATATGTAGGATAGTCCTCCACCAGAGATGTCACTGTTTCACTGTGCTTGGTTTTCCATCACTTATGTAGCTGTTCACTTTATAATGGGGATATTTTCCAGGGTTCGCAGTACACCTTTCTGTACGGACAGGTACTTAATGACCCGTAATAGGTTTGGTACTTTGACAAAGCGCCCATTGTTGCTAAACACGTTAGAGGTTCTCTTTACCTTCTAGCTTATTTTTATTTGCCATGTGCCCAATAAAAATAATTTGACCTTTTGCACTCTAGCCTTTTCTTCATTTTCAGAGCTGTACACCGCCATTTTCCTTCCATTGTTGTTTGCTCAGCATACGGCAGGAAGCACGCCAGCGGAGATTCGAACAGCAGGGTCTCGTGAGTTCTAGACTTTTTTCTGTAATACTTTGGGGAAACAGGGTAAATACATTTACATATTTCCCTTATGTTGGAGGGTCCCTATTTTGCTCTAAAGCGGTGTGTTCAGGGGTTGTACATGGGTTGTCTAGGGTTGCTGATCATATGGTGACCACAGACTCATCCCCTACTGTTCACTACTAGCATTCAACATCTGAGCACGTCTAGCCACACAATATTGGTCTAGATTACTGCTGATGGACATTATACCGCAAGCTATGAAGGAATTCCGCATCTCTAAAATGTATTTAACGCTGACCTTTGGGTAGAATTCTCAATACCCTTTGACAGGGGTGCTCTTCCCCCCCCCCCCCCTTACATTGTGTCCGGCATTTCTGACGTCACGACATCATGACCCCGTGGCATTATTTGACGCGGCGTTGCCATGGCGACGCATCACCAGAAGCCACCGGAGACAAGGTAAGGGAACTTACAGAGGCCTTGCGCGGTCCCCAACATTTAATTTAAATGCTTTGGGAAAGAGAGCGGGGCCTCTGTAAGCGCTATGGCCCCCCAGAACAATTTGCACTCCCCTGCTCTGACATCTCTGAAGCACTGATTTTGGACTTTTTTATTGCCCTTTGTACTAAATTTGTTTATTCTCTCGCACTTTTTTGGCTTGGTTATATCCCATTCGGTACCCACTGCAATGTGGGGTACAGGAAACAGAATATGTATTCCAGTTACCGTAAATGTCTTTTTCCTGGACTCTACTTATGGCATCGTACTTTCCCTGTCTTATTGTCGTGGTTGTATTTTATAGCTATGGGAGAAACCGAAGACTGTTCTGCAAGTAAAGGACCTTATATACCAGTACCTGCAAAAAAGTTTCCTGACCTACAAAGCTATGGGGGGGGTGTGGGGTTCTCACTGCATGAGGGGAGCCCAAGAAAATGTATGCATGTACATCTTTATATAACGCCATCTATGTACAAAGCACTTTCACAGCAGTAATACGCGTGGTATAATAATATTACACATAATGGGAATAAGCGCTTCAGACAGAAAAGTAACATTATGAAAAGACGTCCCGGTCCCGAAGAGCTTACAATCTAAGTAAAATAAAATTACGGTAAGCTGAATACATTTTCTCATTTCCATCATGTGCTGTTCCCAGAAGGGCTTGTCTTGCTCACATAGCCCCGTCCACAGTTGATCGAAAGAACTCAGAGCAGCATTCAGAGCAGCAGAGGGAAGCATCCTAGTAATCAAAGACCTAGCTGCACCTTTAAATTCCTCTGCACCTTTCCCTTGCTCTGTAAATGCGTCGCTGGCCTGTCTGGCAGCGCAGGGATTTATCTTCCGATAACAATTTGATTTGGGACATGCTGCTTGTCTTGTATTGTATAAGGCTGGCTTCTTATCTGTTGGAAAGCCGATTTAAATATGAATAGAGTGAGGGAAGATAAGCAGAAATCAGTAATCACTCTTAATTTGTCTGGTGTTGGTCTGTGGGGGCTTTGATGCGTCTGTTGTCTATGTGAGCGGTTTAAGTGGAGGAAAAAGAAATCAATATTTTTTTCTTTGGCGGCTCAACCCCTTTACTGTGTCAAGCTGACAATATTTATGTCTACAGGCAGTGCAAGAGTTTTCAATTTGCACAGCTGCAACTGCATGAAACTTGGTGTTTCAGTTTCAACCGTTTGATGTTGATTTCTTAGGCACCGAGGATTGTAACAACTCAGATCTGGTGATTTAAAGGGGCAATCTCTAATGGTAGGGTGTGGGGGGGAAACCATATTGAAAACAACATAGAAACATGATTTGATGGCTTAAAACAGGGGTCATCAAACTCTTAGTCCAAAAGAGCCAAATATGAGTAGCACAACGATTTAGAATTTTTCAGAGCCATAAATATATTTTTACAAGTACGTTGATTTAACCGTCATCACATCAGGCTGTCCCCCCATCATTATTCCCCCCCCCCCCATCACTTCATGCTGCCCCCCATCACATCAGGCTGTTACCCCATCATTATTCCCCCCCATCACATCAGGCTGCCCCCCATCACATCAGGCTGTCCCCCCATCATTATTCCCCCCCATCATTATTCCCCCCCATCACATCAGGCTGTCCCCCATCACATCAGGCTGATCCCACATCGGGCTGCCCCCCAGGCCCCCCCCCCCCCCCCCAGGGCCGCCAACAGAAATCATGGGGCCTGGGACAAATGAAAGGAGCAGGGCCCCCGAACCCATAGCGTACCCCCCCCCCCGAACCCATAACACACCTACCACGAAAAAATATCTTTTAACGCACAACTTTTACTTAACTGTTTTCTTATTGTGATACAGAAAAAAACATTACAATGCAACCTATTTATTTTTATATTTTCAACAAAAGACATGTGACTGCCTGCCTGGGTAGCTGAGTGCGTGGGTGAATGACAGTAGAATGATGGTGGGTGGGTGAATGATGGTACAGAAGGTGCGTGAATGATGGTTGTTTGACGGTGGGTGGGTGAATGACAGTGGGTGGGTGTGTGAATGACAGTGGGTGGGTGGGTGAATGACTGGGTGGGTGTGAGGGTGAATGACAGTTGAATGATGGTGGGTGGGTGAATGATGGTACAGAAGGTGCGTGAATGATGGTTGTTTGACGGTGGGTGGGTGAATGACAGTGGGTGGGTGTGTGAATGACAGTGGGTGGGTGGGTGAATGACTGGGTGGGTGTGAGGGTGAATGACAGTTGAATGACGGTGGGTGGGTGAATGACGGTGGGTGGGTCGGTGAATGACGGTGGTTTTTTGGTTGAATGACGGTGGGTGGGTGAATGACAGTGACTAGGTGGGTGGGTGGGAGACACTGACTGGGTGACAGTGGGTGGGTGAATGACAGTGGGTGGGTGGGTGGGTGAATGACAGTGACTAGGTGGGTGGGTGGGAGACAGTGACTGGGTGGGTGGGAGACACTGACTGGGTGGGTGGGAGACACTGACTGGGTGGGTGGGAGACACTGACTGGGTGACGGTGGGTGACAGTGACTGGGTGGGTGACAGTGACTGAGTGGGTGACAGTGAGACTGACTAGGTGGGTGACAGTGACTGAGTGGGTGACAGTAGAATGATGGTGGGTGGGTGGGTGAATGATGGTACAGAAGGTGCGTGAATGATGGTTGTTTGACGGTGGGTGGGTGAATGACAGTGGGTGGGTGTGTGAATGACAGTGGGTGGGTGGGTGAATGACTGGGTGGGTGTGAGGGTGAATGACAGTTGAATGACGGTGGGTGGGTCGGTGAATGACGGTGGTTTTTTGGTTGAATGACGATGGGTGGGTGGGTGAATGACAGTGGGTGGGTGGGTGAATGACAGTGACTAGGTGGGTGGGTGGGAGACACTGACTGGGTGACAGTGGGTGGGTGAATGACAGTGGGTGGGTGGGTGGGTGAATGACAGTGACTAGGTGGGTGGGTGGGAGACAGTGACTGGGTGGGTGGGAGACACTGACTGGGTGGGTGGGAGACACTGACTGGGTGGGTGGGAGACACTGACTGGGTGACGGTGGGTGACAGTGACTGGGTGGGTGACAGTGACTGAGTGGGTGACAGTGAGACTGACTAGGTGGGTGACAGTGACTGAGTGGGTGACAGTGACTGGGTGACAGTGAGACTGACTAGGTGGGTGACAGTGACTGGGTGGGTGACAGTGGGTGGGGTGACTTACCTTGACCGGTTGGGTGCAGCTTGCCGCCGTACTCTTTCCCCTCCTGCCCCCGATATCCCTGCGGCAGCTGCCGGGAGGGGAGGTGGGCTTGGGGGTGTGGGAGGTGGGCTCGGGGAGGGGGGAGGGGCATGGGAGGTGGGCTCGGGGGGGCCACGGGAGGTGGGCCCGGGGGGGGGCCACGGGAGGTGGGCTCGGGAATCTGACCGCGGGGAGAGCGCGGGAATCTGGCAGCGGGGAGAGGGAGGGGCCGCCGCAGGAAGAGCTAGTACTTCCCCCTCCGTCCCACGTTGGGAGCGTGGGGGGGGGGGGGGGGTCCGCCGCAGGAAAGCTAGTACTTCCCCCTCCGTCCGAAGTTGGGAGCGGGGGGGGGGTCCGCCGCAGGAAGAGATGGTACTTCCCCCTCCGTCCCACGTTGGGAGTGGGGGGGGGTCCGCCGCAGGAAGAGCTGGTACTTCCCTCCTCCGTCCCACGTTGGGGCGCGCGGGGGGGGACCTGCACATGCGCGCCGGGACCTGCACGCCAGGACCGCTTGGGAATCGCCGCCATTTTTCGCCACGCGCTTCCTTCCGCATCGCGCCTGCCCCGCAATTTTAAATACTGAGGAGAGCCGCACGGACGTGCCCCAAGAGCCGCAAGTGGCTCGGGAGCCGTGGTTTGACAACGCCTGGCCTAAAATAACCACTTGTCCCACCTAGGCTGCCCATCTCCCTATCCTTGCAAGACTTCAGACCCTGTTTGACCCGTGGTTTACATTCACATTTAGGATGGCCTTATGAATTTCCAACGCTTGATTAAATTCCCTTACTATATTAACCTCTACCACCTCTGCTGGGAGGCTACTCTACAAACCCACCACCCTTTCCATGACGAAGTATTATCCCACATCTCCCCTGAGCCTGCCACGCTGCAGCTTCAAAGCATGACCTCTTGTATTAGCACTACTGTATTTCCTCGATTCTAAAGCGCACCTTTTTTCACATTTTCACATGTTTGAGATTGGGCTGCGTCTTAGAATCGATGTTTAAAAAAAAAAAAGCAGCGGGATGTTTCCAGCACCCAACAGCAGCTCGGCAGTCTTACTCGGCTCCGACCATGCCCAGGGCCGCCAACAGGGGGGGACAAAGGGCACTGGCGTCCCGGCTGCCACGGGCCCCCTGTGCGGCCGGGCGCCAGTTAATTAAACAAATAAAAAAAGTTTTAAAAAATGGCTGCGATTTCCCGTGCGCAGAGTAAGCAGGGTAAGCCTCCTGCTCCAGCCCCCACGCTCCCAACGTGGGACGGAGGGGGAAGCACCAGCGCCTCCTGCTTTAGCCCCCCCTGCTCCAGCCCCCCCGCTCCCAACGTGGGACGGAGGGAGAAGCTCCAGCCCCCCGCTCCCAACGTGGGACGGAGGGAGAAGCTCCAGTCCCCCCTGCTCCAGCCCCCCGCTCCCAACATGGGACGGAGGGAGAAGCTCCAGCCCCCCGCTCCCAACGTGGGACGGAGGGAGAAGCTCCAGCCCCCCCTGCTCCAGCCCCCCGCTCCCAACGTGGGACGGAGGGAGAAGCTCCAGACCAGCCCCCCCTGCTCCAGCCCCCCCCTCCGCTCCCAACGTGGGACGGAGGGGGAAGCACAAACCCATCTTCCTCCGCGTGCGCCTCCTGCTCCAGGCCCCCCGCCCCCCAGCAGCCAACTTCCCGCGCGCCCCCGGAGACCACCTCCCGCGCGCCCTCCCCCGAGCCCACCTCCCGCCCCGGGCAGCTGCCACAGGGATATCGGCCGCAAGGGGGGGGGAGAGTCTGGCGGCAAGCTGCACCCACCCCGGTCACGGTAAGTCAACCCACCCAGTCACTGTCACCCACCCAGTCATGTCAGCCACCCACCCACCCATCCACTGTCACCCAGTCACTGTCTCCCACCCACCCAGTCACTAACCCTCCCACCTACCCACTAACCCACCCACCCAGTCACTAACCCACCCAGTCACTAAAGTCACTAACTCACTCAGTCACTAAAGTCACTAACCCACCCAGTCACTAAAACCCAGTCAGTTACTAACCCACCCAGTCACTGTCATTCACCCACCCACTCACCCACCCACCGACCCAGGCAGGCAGTCACCTGTCTTTTATTGAAGATATAAAAATAAACAGGTGGCATTGTAATGTTTTTTTCTGTATCACAATAAGAAAACAGTTAAGTAAAAGTTGCGCGCTAAAAAATATTTTTTTCGTGTAAGGTGTTGGGGGGGGTGGGGGGGGAGTGTGCTATGGGTTCGGGGGGGGGAGTGTGCTATGGGTTTGGGGGGGAGGGCCCTACTCCTTTCATTTGTCCTGGGCCCCATGATTTCTGTTGGCGGCCCTGACCATGCCTCCACCCCCTCACCCCCCGCGACTCTCGCTGACTCTCGGTCTGGCGGGCAAGTGTTAACGGGACCGGAACTGCAGGAGGTGCAGAGGGAGTGCAACAAGATCGCGGAAGACAATGTAAGTATCACATAATCCAATGAATGAATGACGGAATGATATTGCTGACAACCCAATCGCAGCTCCATAATGCTGAGCGGGATCCTTGTTGTAGTGCTGAGCATAAAGTTGTACTATAGTGTAGTGTAGTAATTGTATGGATAAATTTATGCTATTGTCTGCTGGTAAAAACATTTTTTTCTGCACATTTAATGTAGTGGTTTTTTCCCCCCAATTTTTTTTAAATTAAATCAAGGGTGTATCTTCCATTCACTCACACAAACATCTGCAGGAGGATGGTCTGATCACGTGAATATCTCTCTTAAAAGACACATGGAGAAGTACATAGCATAATACAGTTTATTGCACAAAACAAATGGATTTAAATTGGGGAAAGGCACACTCACATTCTCCCAAAGATAAAATCGCAATGAGTGCTTTAAAGGGCACACTCTCGCCACTCTGAGATTTCCGAACAGCTCTGGAACAGGAAAGGTGATGATGTTAGTCCCTGCTATCCGCCTCGATCCTCCGATCAAAGTTGTGAAGTTGCGGCCGTCGGCACTTCCGCATCTGCGCGCGCAGCAGGTGCGGTGGTTCACGGGGGACAGTGCTTCCTTGTCAGCTACAGAATCAGCTACGGAGTCTCCAGAGGGACAAAACCCCTACTAGTTTCGCCTATTGACACGTTCGGCTTTTTCAGGGGTTCTGAATAAACTACTGTGCCCTAAGCTAGTACTTATAGGCATACTGATCTTGGTATAAATTCCACCACCCAGAACCTGTCGGCATATATTGATCATTTTCTCCAAAAATATGTGGTCCAACTTCCTTCTTATTTAAGAGCCAGTACGCAGGTCATAAACATCTTTGACCAATTAGATTGGGAAGATGATTTTCTATTTGTAACAGTTGACGTCACGTCACTTTATACAAGTATAAAACATAATAAAGGTTTAGAGGCTATTAGAAGGATACTTATGAGAGACATTTCCCTCCATAAAGACCAATTAGAATTTTTAATCTTAGGAATAGATTATATCCTAAATAACAACTACTTCTGGTTCAATGATTGTTTTTACTTGCAGCTATGTTACACTGCCATGGGGCCCAGATTCGCTCCCAGTTACGCCAATCTATTCATGGGGGCCTGGGAGGAGGACCATGTCTGGAGGGGTGGCGAGCTGGGAGCGGGTCTGGTCCAGTGGCACCGCTACTTAGATTATGTGATTTTTGTTTGGCGTGGGACACAATTAGACGCCCTGGGATTCATTGATAATTTGAATAATAATGATTGGAATCTTCAGTTTACACACACTGTAAGTAAAGACAATATCCAATTTTTAGATCTGCACCTTTATGTTGAGAGTAGGAAGGTACATTGCAAAACCCATTTTAAGTCAATAGGGTTTTTGTCCCTCTGGAGACTCCGTAGCTGATTCTGTAGCTGGCAAGGAGCATTGTCCCCCGTGAACCACCGCACCTGCTGCGTGCGCAGATGCGGAAGTGCCGACGGCCGCAACTTCACAACTTTGATCGGAGGATCGAGGCGGATAGCAGGGACTAACATCATCACCTTTCCTGTTCCAGAGCTGTTCGGAAATCTCAGAGTGGCGAGAGTGTGCCCTTTAAAGCACTCATTGCGATTTTATCTTTGGAAGAATGTGAGTGTGCCTTTCCCCAATTTAAATCCATTTGTTTTGTGCATTAAATTGTATTATGCTATGTACTCTCCGTGTGTCTTTTAAGAGAGATATTCACGTGATCAGACCATCCTCCTGCAGATGTTTGTGAGTGATTTGTTCACTTAATCACTAGCACATCACCTGCACTGGTTTAATCCTGGTTTATTGTTAAGCACTCTATTGCGCATTATTTATTTTTATATCCATCCACTGTACACGGTACACTAGATACTGTTTATACAATGCTGCACTGAGAAGCCTTATACTGTATTGTTGTTTTATGTTCTGCGCTTCTCTGTTTCACTGTGTCTTCAATTCGATGGCATCTTAGAATCGAGAAAATCTGGTATTTTCCCTGAAATATGCTTTCCTCCTGCACCATGTTTAAACAGTATGTTGAAACAATGTCATGGTTTTCCTTTAAACAAATATAATACGATGTTCACCTCTCTCCATGCTGTTTCCTCCTCTCCTTGACCCCAGCTCCTGACACAACGTCCTGATTGGCTGCTGCTGGGCAATGCAGCCAATAAGGCTGGAAGAAGTTGACCAGCTCCCTAGCAACAGCCCTGATCTCTCCCTATTGGAAAAATCCCACGGCCCCCCAAGTCGGTCAGGTCATTATGTCCAGAGAGGTAATACCGGACACATGCATGTCCAGTATTACCTCTCATTTTTATTTACTGGACAAAGTGTCCAAATACTGGACAGTCCGGTTCAATACTGGACAGTCCGGTTCAATACTGGACACTTGGCAACCCTAATGTGTGCTTATTTGCATGTCATTACCCAGAATCCCTAGCTGCATTGGAAGGGCTGTATGCTTTGAAATGGTTGGGAAAGGCAGGTTTGCAGACCTGTCTGAGACATGTGAATGTGCTCACAAGTAGTATTTTTATTTGGTTTCTTTGCAATTTCAAAAGACACTTAATTTCATCTGAGCCTTTGAGTAGGGAGAGGGAGGGGGGTGGTGTTAGCGTTTACTGCTCTTCTAGCTCACCCAAGTCCTTATAAAAAAGGAGCAGCCAGGGGAAACCACACACAACCGCTTCCCATGTTTATAACTAATGTAAAAAGTATTTAGAAATACTTGTAGGCTTCTGATCATTGTATAAATAAATAATCTGGATCCCCTCTAAATAATGTCAAACCATTGATTTATTTTAATCCTTGTACGGTAGGGCCCCACACATACGGCGGGTTCCGTTCCAGGCCGCCGCCGGAAAGCGAAAAATCGCCGAAAAGCGGAACATAGCATTTTCTATGTCCACCGCCGATTTTCCTTCTCTCCTATCCCTTCTGCTCATGCGCAGGCTCGGCCATCCCCCTTCTGCGCATGCGCAAACTCAACTGCTCCCCCTTCTGCGCATCCGCGAATAAGGCAGCCGCCCGTATTGGCGGATCGCCGAGAAGCGGGGCCCTACTGTAGTGACTGCAGCTTCAATCGACACAGAAATACAGCACCCATCAGAGGTGCAAGCTTTAATAATATTGCTCCACCTGTAACTGCAAAATAAAATTTTCAAAGCGCTTACACTTATTTTTGATGGCCGGGGCACATAGAGATCAAGTTTTATGCTCAAGGTCATAAGGAGAACTGACCCTAGGATTTGATCTTGGTTCACCCACTTCAAAGGCAGTGTCCTTACCATGAAGCTTCAATTTGCTATTTCTCCAAAATTTCACATGAGAGGCATTTTACCCTTTTTACTCCCTTGTGAAGTAACTTGTACATCACATGACCCGGGGATACCAGAGGTCCTTGTGCCGTACCAGGTTTTCTAGGGGATAGCGATGACCCCCGACCTAAACAGAAGTGAAGGGCATGATACTTCCGTTTTAGTATTAGGGGGGCGGGTGAGGAGTGGAGGGGACGGTCGCCACTCGCAGTTCAATGGCACTTTGATGCTGTCAATCTTCAGGCAGCAAAAAGTTTAAGTAAATATTTAACCCCATACAGTAAAAAAAACAACAACAAAAAAGTTTAGGTCAGGTATTTTCAAACAAGTAGGAAACGGTTTTGGCTGATTGCTAAGAGCAATTTCTCTCTACACTTAAGACTGTGTAATTTCTCTTTAAATAATTTCCAGTTTTGTGCTTTTAGACCCCTTGCTGCCAGGGGAACATCAGTGCTGCTGTCATGGCAGGAAAGGAGTTAAGATGTAATAATGTTCTGGATCCTCTGCAGTCTTAAGCTGTTTAATGAACACAGGTTTTGAACCTCTCATTCCAAAGGATTAACATTTAAATTGCTTTCTGTGAAAGTAAAGTCCTTTTTTTTTTTTTTTTTTAGAAAGATTGTGCTAACACAATTACATTTTAAATGGTTGGTGCTGTTTAAATATAGCTGATGCACAAGGTGTGATGTATATGGAAGATTTTCAGCTAATTATAACCCTGAAGTTTCAAGAATTACTTGTCCCTTCTGGACATGCCTGATGATAAATTGTCACTGTGTCCTTATGACACCCCCCTTGCCCCCCCCCCCCCTGTCTGTGTCGCCTCCTCCCATATCATGGTGACACACTCCGCAAGACTCCGGCCCCCTTCTCTCTGTGTTACTGTCACCCCTTCCACTGTATCGGTGTCACTATAGAAATGAATCAGTTCTAAACTAATAATATAATGTTGGTAATAAGATGGCATGTGACCTAGCAAGGCCTCCATACCAAGCTAGCAGGTAATCTGAGCTGGCGGCATGACATGAGTGTGGTTACGGGGCAGAGAGAACAAATCTCTCAATCAAATTGTATGGTGCTTATGTTAAAAGCAGATATGGATTTCGATCTCAAACCGCAGTCGGGGAAATGAAGGCCGATGCTAGTATCACTTGTCTGTTTAAGGTTTCATACCGCTGGTTGCTTGCCAGAAGAATGATATGTGGACATTGGTGGGATAGATCATTCCATTCATGCAACCCCACATTAAAGAGCGAAGCTCACTTGTTTCACAAAAAAATGTGTTTGTAAACGATGTGCCAGTGTAATGGACTTCCCTAAACATGTCCATTCCTCCTTCAAAATGCAATTCTACATTCAACCAAACTGAATTCAAGGTAGTGATATATTTTAAGGGTTATAAGGTCAGTCCCATGCCAAACATACAGTAACTCAAGACACCTGTTTAATGACCTGGGACATGTTTAATGGGTTAAATAAGTCCTATGTAGTACTAAAGTGACTTAATGAAAGTGGCATATTAAAAGGGCAGTCCTACGGAGGAATAAGGTGACCTAATGACAGTGACATTTTTAATGGGTTTAATTGTTGGTGATCTGTGTTTTACATTGAACTGATGACAGTGACATGTATGATGGAGTAAAGGTTCCGTCTAACATAGGACCAATGGGATCTAATGGCAGTGATACAGTATGCCATACTGTATGTTGGACTGTTTTTTTAGCTCATTATACAAATATGTGTGTGTGTGTGTGTGTGTGTGTGTGTGTGTGTGTGTGTGTGTGTGTGTGTGTGTGTGTGTGTGTGTGTGTGTGTGTGTGTTGTACGCTCTTGTAAGCACTATGTAGGGCTAGTCTTGGGCTCTTTGCTTGCTGCTTCATCCCCCTTGTGTGTGTTATTGAATAAAACACCAGCTGATTGATTAAATCCGTTTGTTGTGGGAATTATAATGTAACAAACTACACGCAGTGCAGTCAAAATAGCATTTTTAAAGGGGTGACGAGTGTAAGAAGGATAAAAGCTACTCTGTTGCTTGGAAAGAAAGCGAAAAAGACAGAGTCATCGGAAAATAGAGGACAATAGTTTATGTAGTATCATTTCCTTATTATTTATTCCATGCTCCTATAAGAGGAATGCCATAATGGCTAAGGTTTGTTGGTCTTAAAACAACATTTAAATAACTTCCCAAATCCCAGGGGAATCATCTTACTTATGTAGCCCTTGGACCCCCACCCTAAGTAAGATTTGGTCTGCTACTCCATATTACTGTGTGGTGCATACCTATGAGGTATAACAAAAAGGCTGAGTGCTCCGCTGTGTTGTGGGGAGAACAGGACAGGGTACCTTATTCGTGGTTGCAGCGCCTCCAGTCAGCATGGATCCTCTGGATGGAAGGATGGTCCATACTGACACCTTTCTTTGTCCTTAGACAGTGAATCACTCGGATAGATGGTACAAGGGTTTTTATTGCATGCTTAGGATATTACAGCAGGTACATATATTTCCTTGTTTCCTCTAGTGAAGGTATTACTGGTAGGGCTGGAGTCCCACACCAGGCCTTCTGCATGGTGCTCCTCCTTAGGCCTCCTAGTGAGACCCAGGGTAGCTGTTACTCATTCTACAGAGAATGAAAGAGACACACCCACTTTTAGGAAAGTGTCAGTATTTATACCCTGGAGTTTTGCTTGTAACCCTGCCCTATAACAGAGCAGGTCCGGATACGAACAGGCCATCACATCCAGCATGTGACCCAATCAGTATCCACCCCTCAGGCTGACACTTTGTGGCTGTTGCTAGGCCCGCCCTTGGATACATCAAATGTATCTAAGGCTGCAAAGCACACAAAGCATTTCAGAAGGAATTAACCCATCCACTGCCTGCACCTAACAGGACTTACACTGGTAGGGCCCAGGAAAATAAGTAGCGGCCGGGAGGCTATGCTCTGTGTTTCAGTGCTAATGTCTTTACTACACTGTACTATTCCACAACACACCTTCCGGTGCTAGAAGAATCCATACAGCTCATTCTGCACTGGAAGGTGTGTAGTGAAATAGCACTGCTGAGTAAATGTTTTGTTAACGGGTAAATCAACTATATTTAACTCAATAAGTTTAAGAATGTAAACCCAGGTTAACTTACCATTTAACTCATTAAATTGATCTATGAACTATCATGGTTTGGGTTAATCCTCTTAACCAAATCATTGTCATTAGCTCATTTTGTTCCTGTGTGTGGCTGACCATTTAAACTATTAAAAATAGATATTATCATTATTTGATGTGGGGGAAATAGCTCGCTAACCATGCTCCTTTAGTATCACATGGCTTATTCAAAACAATGGCGGCTTCTCCCGTGTGGCACGTTTCAGCTTAAGGAATAACGATGGCTACATCTGTCTTACTGTTAGGGTTAGGCTTTGATCCTTAAGCACATTAGACATATTGTCATTAGATCTTTGGTCCTATGTGGGACTGCATTTTTAAGGGTCTGTTATTGACCCCTGTTCAATATACTGTGAAGCTGCTTCTTGTCATGAGGGGAGCTCAGACATTGTGTGAAGTGAAGCATCGGCTTCACAGCGTGTTTGCATTGAGGCTGTTGTGTTGTTAACCCAGGCTTGGAGGTTTGTAATGAGCATGTATTGATTTTCAGAGGTGTTCAGCAGGATTCTCGGTACCCCAAGAAGTGAATATTGAACACGGTAATATAATGTCTGCCCTGCCATCTACAACTTAATCTATCAGCTCGATGAGTTTATTGCACTGTAATAGTCTATTCTCTTGTCACGCTGTTATTTAGGGACAGTTTTATGTGGTTTTGGAACCTTAATCTGTTATGCAACCTTTTAGAAATCTTAACTGTTTCACTGGTTCTTGAGGTCAGAGGGATCTTGTCCCTGATGTCTATATATTAGGAGGGGGTGAGAGGTATGTGTCCCTTATGTATCTATTAAGAGGAGGGATATCACTAATGTCTCTATACTGGGAGGGGTGAGAGGTATGTGACCCTAATGTCTGTATTGAGCGGATTTGGGACATGTCCTTGTTTTAGGATTGGGTGAGAGGTACTGTATATGTTGCTGGTGGCTCTGTATTAGAAGGTGTGAGGTATATGTCCCTGATATATCTGTAGTAGCAGAATATAACATGTATGTGTCCCTGATGCCTGGCTATCAGGAGGGGGTGAGAGGCATGTGCCCTCGCTTTCCATGTATTGGCAAGAGTTATGTGTCCCTAATGTCTGTATTAGGCATAGGCGAGAGGTATGTGTTCCTGATGTCTGTATTAGGCATAGGTGAGAGGTATGTGTTCCCGATGTCTGTATTAGGCGTAGGTGAGAGGTATGTGTTCCTGATAACTGTTTACTAGGAGAAGGTGAGCAGTACAGACGAAGCAGACGTGCTCCTGTTCACGCACAAAATAGTATGTTAAAAAAACATGTTAATGGGGAAGGTCTGCTACATCGCTACCTCTCACCTTCTCCTACTAAACAGATATCAGGTACACATGCCTCTCACCTCTTCCTACTACTACAGAGACAACAGGGACACATACAGATTTGTAGATGTGTTGCGCTAACGCTGGTGCATTATTTAACAGTAGTGCTATTTTTTTTTTAAGTGTGTGTGCCGAGCACGCGCATTTTAAGTGAAACTTCTTTGTCTTTTGTCACTATTTTGTCACAGAAATTGTATTTGTGATGGTGATGTTTTTAATTAAAAATCAAACACAATTTCAGTGTCAAAACGCAAAGAAGTTTGACTTGGAACAGGTGTTTGAGCTATTTGCACTTCTATATTTATAGTAACTGTGAATTACGTGTGTGTGTGTGTGTGTGTGTGTGTGTGTGTGTGTGTGTCAGTGTCTTTCCTCTCCCTCCCCTGACGTCACTGATGGCCTCTTCTGCCAGCAGTGACGTCACTTCCGTTATGGAGTTTTGTGACAACACAAGGAATTTTTCCCATCAAAACTCTGTAGGTGTCAGCAAAGAAGTTTCACTTCAACAATTGTTAGGCGATGACGCAAAAAATAGTGTTACAAAATGTGTTCTCTTCTAACCATTGTTTTTAATAGCACTACTGTTAAATAATGCACCAGCGTTGGCGCAACACTTTGCATTAACTGGTAAAATAATGCCTGCTACATCTGTATGTGTCCCTGTTGTCTCTGTACTAGGAGGTGGTTAGAGGTATGTGTCCCTGATATCTGTGTATTAGGAGTGTGTGAGAGGTGTCCCCCTTTGATATCTATGTATTGGGAGGAGGTGAAAGGTATGTGTCCCTGATATCTTTGTATTAGGAATGGGTGAACGATATGTGTCCCAGATAACTCCCACCTTCTCCTATAAGTACAGAGATATGTGTCGCTGATCTCTTCATGACAGATGGTTGTCTGGTACCTACACTGCGAGAATGTGGCCAGAAATACATTTATTCCTGTATTATGTATGTGACAGGGCCTGCTGTTAATCAATAGTTATAAACACATCAAATGAGCGTGATGCTTCTACCCTCAGAAAACTAACGATCATAAAGAAAACCCGAGTTTAGCTGCGAACATCTAATATATTCTACAAGGATTACACAGCCCTTTACTGTGATGGAAGTTATTGCTGGGGAGCATGAGGGGAATGTTAATATCACAGGCTCCCTATCAGATGGTGCTTTGCCGAAGCCACCGATACATCACACAGCACTGACTTTATATCCTTTAATAAACTCCGGCTCTGCGGGAGGGGCCTGGAACACAATGCAGAACAGGAATATCACACTATCGCAGCAGATGTTTACACACTGCCCTTACAGTAGTCTAGAACTATTTAAATTATCATATGCATGAATATGTGAGATGTGTGCGTGTGTCTATATAAATATATATATTTTAATATATATATAGTATAGAAGGCACAGCTCAGAAATAAAATAGTTTTACAAATGCATGGGTCATAAAAATTAATAAACATAAGTTCTCCCCCCCCCAACCAGGTCTGATGAAGACTCAGCACTGCAATATTGATGATCTAAAAGATTATATTAAATGACACAATAACCGTTTTGGTCTGCAATAGGACCTTCCTCAGAGCTGTAACACTGCCCTGGGGAAGGTCCCATAGCGGACCGAAATGTTGGTTGTGTAATGTAATACAATCTCTTTGATCATCAGTGCTGCAGTGCTGAGTCTTCCAGACCTTGTTTTGAAGTCTCCTCTCTCTTCTAATGTGTTCCAAGAAGAATGAGTTAATTAGTGCTTTGCAGGTATTTCTCTGCTGGTCTCTGGCAAGGAAGGGCTTAATTATTTCTCTTTGCTCCTCGTTATATGGTTGGTAGTATGGCCAAGCAGCGTTAACGTTTAATGACTCATCGAGTGTGACGCCGCCGTGACATTCAAAATTATAATATAGGTTGATATATACTGTATATTTAATTATTTTTTGTATAGATATTGATCAGTGTCTGACGTTTCCATCCCTCACGGGGACTAAAACATTCCAATATATTGTGTTTTATGGAGTAAATAAACACATTATCATCTTTTTTCACTATTCATGTGTGTGCATAAAGCATGGACGTATGTACACAAATACCAGCACAGAAAGACCGCATTTCGCAATCTGAAAAAAGTGTTTATTTCCTACGTCAATTAAGTAGAAATAGCCATGTTCGTCTAATTGCGATAGTGCAGAGTGAGTACTTCAGCATCGGGGGATTACTTTTTGTATTTGCACTAACAATAGATATTATAAGACAAGCTTTCGAGAGTTCTCCTCTCTTCCTCGGGTCAGCAATACTGATTTCCAAAGATTCCATGAGCTTAACACAGATGCAAAAAAAAAAAAAAGAAGCCAGATAGCAATCTTAAAAAGATTATGCAGAGAAGGAATAAACAGACAGAACAATAAATGTATGAAATGGACAGTGAGACACAGGACCCTACATCCATCAGCAGTGTACAATGGGGGGAGAGGGATTCATTTTAGAATTAACAGTGAGACATTAGAAGAAAATGATGGTAGTGGGTTAAAACCCCCATTTCAGCATTAACTCCACAAGGACTTGGATAGAATGGAAACTTGGGCAGGTAAATGGCAGATGAGGTTTAATACAGATATTTATATATATAAGGTTATCCATTTGGGAAACAAAAATAAACAGGCAATTTCCAAATTAAATGGGGACAAATTAGGAGAGTCCTTGATGGAGCAGGATTTGCTTGTAGACAGCAGGTAAAATCATGCAGTAGCTGTAAAGGCAAATAAGATCTTATCTTGCATTAACCAGGAATGGATGGAAGGGAAGTAAACATCATTATGCTCCTTTATAAAGCACTAGTAAGACCACACCTTGAATATGGAGTACAATTTTGGCCACCACTCTTTAGAAAATACATTATGGAACTAGAGAGAGTGCAGAGAAGAGCCATCAAATTAATTAAAGGGATGAATAATCTGATTTATGAGAGGCTATCTTAATTAGATGTGTTTACATTAGAAAAGAGGTATCTAAGAGGGGATATGATAACTATATACAAATATATTCAGGCACAATACAAGGAGCTTTCAAAAGAGCTATTCATCCCAAGGGCAATACAAAGAACTCGGGGTCATCCCTTAAGGTTGGAGGAAAGGAGATTTCACCAGCAACAAATGAAAGGATACTTTACAGTAAGGGCAGTTATTCATTACCCATGGAGACAGAGATACAATAGATATTATGTTCAAAAAAAGTTTGGATATCTTTTTGGAAAGGTATACAGGGATATACCAAGTAAATAAACACGGGAAGGATATTGATCCAGGGAGTAATCTGATTGTCAATACTTGGAGTCAGGAAGGAATTTATTTTTCCCCTTATGAGATATCATTAGATGATATTCCACTGGAGATTTTTGTTTGCCTTCCTCTAGATCAATATACTAGAAGTAGAGATATAGGATGGAGTATCTGTCTAAATTTAGCATAGGTTGTACTTGATGGATATTGGTCTTTTTTTTAACCTCATCTACTATGTAACTATACAAGTCCTCTTGTTTTAGTGTCTAAGTATATTATCGTTTTGAGCTTGAATGTTTTCTGTTCTTGAGTGCTTTTAAACATTCTGTTGAGGATTTTGATTTTTTTTTTTGTTACTTAAATTTTTTATTGATCATTTTATATACATAAAAATAAAGTAGGGTATACAGAACAGAAAACAAAAAGGGGAATACAATAATACAAATAAACTGGTTATGAAACAATAAAGGGGAGGGAGATCAGGGAAGGGGGGGGGAAGGGACAGCATTTGTAACAATATAACACTGTAAACAACAATTTAAATACCACATGTATCACTGTTCCAAGCATTCTAGTCTATCTATGGGGATATACCTGCATGACGGAACCAAGGAGCCCAAATCTCAGAGAATTGCGAGGTAGAACCGTTCAGATAGGCTGAGTTTTTCCAAATTTTATTATTTATTTGGTTTAGGCATTGGGGGGGGGGGGGGGCAGGTTGTTTCCAATTTTTGGCAATTGTACACCTTGTAGCGTTTAAAATTTGAGATATTACTTAAGGTTTTTTTTGTTTTTTTTGAGTGATTGGCCATTGGTTTTCCTAGCAATATATATACTGGGTCATGTGGGATAGTGATTTCTAGAAGAGGATTTTGATTTTTAAATCATTTATGGAATGATCTGGCTGTGAGAAGTGTTGTCCCACTGGTGAGCAGTATCTTCCTCCTTCATGGTGTGCTATTGTGAGTCTGTGTAGGTTCATTCTGGATTGAAGTTCTTGGCAGGTTTTACCAAAGTAGCATCCTTGGTCACATTTGCTGCATTGAATCACATATACCACATTCCTGGTTGTGCAGCAGAATGTTCCTTTAACATTGAGTGTTCTATGTTTGTGACTGGCTCTGGGATCTTGGCATATACGTTTGCAGAGTTTGCAGCGTGTGTTGTTGCATGGTCTTGTGCCATTAACAGCGTCCTTCAGTTCGTTATGACGTTTTCTATTAACCAACTTCTGTCTGAGCTTTGACGGGTGCCGGAAGGCAAGGATGGGAGGTTTGTGGAAGATGTCTTTTAATGTTTCCTCCTGTCAGCATGGGTTGCAAATCTTTAATTATTTTTTGCATTCCCTCTAGGGCAGGGTTGTATGTAGCCACTAGTTGTTTTTTTTTTTTTCCCCCTTGTATTGGAACTACACACATCTGTATACAAGAAACCCACAGGCAGATGTAGTTACCTCCATAACTCCAGCTTCCATCCAACAAAACGAGCCATTATACAAAGTCAGGCTATAAGATATTACCGTGTATGCTCTGACACTAAAGACAGAAACAGGCATCTCACAACTGAATCATTCAGACAGAAGGTATACAAGCCAAAGACTATTGCTACAACAGTCACAACTGCTCCAATACAAGGAGAAAAAAACAACCACATGTACAGGGAATGCGAAAAATATTGAATCCCTTTATGTATTTGAACGTTTCTATCATATATCCCCTCACACACACTCGCACACATACACACACACACACACACACACACACACACACACACACACACACACACGCGCTTCTTATAGCACGGGACCCAGCCTCCTCTCTCCTCTGTCCCTTCTTGGTTGCGCTAATAGTGCCGGCTACGGATGACGTCACCCGTCTCCGTAACTGTTGTGAAAGTTGTCATTTGAGTTTTGGAGACGTCTCTGGCTACAAGGGGAGTGACGTCAGGCAAGGGGGAAGGCAGAGGAGCGGAGACAAGAGCAAGGGGGTAGGCTGAAACGGAGAGGAGTTGTAATTTCTGTTTGTATGCTGAATTTACTTTACTTTTACTTTAAATTACGGGAAAATTTACTATTTTAAAGTTGTTAATATAGTGTGTTTCACTTGACAGACACACAATCACACACAGGGCCGCCAACAGAAATCATGGGGCCCAGGACAAATGAAAGGAGCAGGGACCCCCCCCGAACCCATAGCGCACCTAGCACGAAAATATTTTTTTTACGCGCAACTTTTACAAAATGCTTTCTTCTTATTGTAATACGGAAAAAAACATTGCAATGCAATCTGTTTATTTTTATATTTTAAACAAAAGACAGGTGACTGCCTGCCTGGGTGGGTGGGTGGCTGACCTTGACCGGGAGAGTGATGCTTCCTTGCCTGCCAGACGCTTCCCCCCTGCCCCTGATATCCTCCCTTGCCCCTGATATCCCCCCCTGCCCCTGATATCCCTGCAGCTGCTGCCCGGGGCGGGAGGTAGGCTCGGGGGCGCTGGGGGGGGGCGGCACCGGAGGTAGGGGGGGCGAGACTTGTGGGCTAATTCTGCGGCTGCTGCCATGGGCAGGAGAAGGGCAAGCTGGGTTGGTGGGAGCAGGGGGGGGGGGGGCGGGTCCACAGGGAGCAGGCCAGACACCCTGTTTTCCCTGCGCATGCGCGCCGGGACCTCGGCTCTGCGCATATGCTTGAGAATCGCTGCCTTTTTTAATAAAACGGGCACGCCAGCACCCGGGATGCCAACCCCGGCTGAGCCCTGGTGGCGGGCCTGATCACGCACACAAACATCCCCCATCTCCTTGCACATCACACACACATCCCCCCTCTCCTTGCACATCACACACACATCCCCCCCTCTCCTTGCACATCACACACACATCCCCCCTCTCCTTGCACATCACACACACATCCCCCATCTCCCTGCACATTACACACACATCCCTCATCTCCCTACATATCACACACACATCCCCCCTCTCCCTGCACATCACACACACATCCCCCCTCTCCCTGCACATCACACACACAAATCCCCCATCTCCCTGCACATCACACACACATCCCCCATCTCCCTGCACATCACACACACATCCCCCCTCTCCACATCACACACACATCCCCCCTCTCCCTGCACATCACACACACACACACACACACATCCCCCCTCTCCCTGCACATCACACACACACACACCCCTCTCCCTGCACATCACACACACATCCCCCATCTCCCTGCACATCACACATCCCCCATCTCCCTGCACATCACACACACATCCCCCTCTCCCTGCACATCACACACACATCCCCCATCTCCCTGCACATCACACATCCCCCATCTCCCTGCACATCACACACACATCCCTCATCTCCCTGCACATCACACACACATCCCCCCTCTCCTTGCACATCACACACACACACCCCTCTCCCTGCACATCACACACATCCCTCCTCTCCCTGCACTCACACACACACACACACATCCCCCTCTCCCTGCACATCACACACACATACACTATTTGTAATTCAACATGTTATATTATTGGTAGGGGGTGAATACTTCTGCTACCGTGTGTGTGTGTGTGTGTGTGTGTGTGTGTGTGTGTGTGTGTGTGTGTGTGTGTGTGTGTGTGTGTGTGTGTGTGTGTGTGTGTGTGTGTGTGTGTGTGTGTGTGTGTTTTTATATATATATCTTCATTAGAAAGACACTGATTTATTAAAAGTTTGTTAAAAGATTACATTTACAAATACTGTGAGTAGTGTGTGTAGACCATCAGGGATCTCAGCTTTAAATGTAATCTCTCAGGCAGAAGACATTATGTCTATGCATTCCGGTCATAAACTGTCCCTGGGAAGATTGGACAAGCCGATGACAAGTTACAGTACATATCACATTGTGGGTTTTTTGCAAAACTGCAGTACTAATGTATGCAGGGGCACTTCCCTCAGCAGATGCATGTTATGCATCGGAGGGCTAATCCAGCATAAAGTTATTCGTCTAACAAGCCTGACAGATACTGCTTTAAAAAAAACCAGACTCTTTTATAAAGCACTTGTGTATTGCTGAGTGTGTAATCTGTATCTGTGATGCCCTTGTCTGACCCCTGTCTCACTCAGAAAATAACTAATACCAACAATATCAAGCTCACACTGTCCTGGTTGTAGATGTAATGTAGGGTGACCTCCTGACTTCAGATGATCAGATACTGTCTGGGACCGAAAAAAGAAAAAGAAAACAGCGCAAAAAAACCTCATGGTGTAGTATTACAATTAAATTTTATAAAGTGAAATGGTGATTATTGCACGTACATCAATAAAAGCATAATTCAGCATGACATGTTAGGGACATGTTACCACTCGCAGGAAACAGCTATGTGCAGGCTGATGTGCATCTGGATCGTCCACTGGTCTTCTGTAGACAGCTCAGCAAGGGGTTGCACGTCTCCTGGAAAATCCTCCTTGTAAGGTGGTCACCAGTCTCCGTCAGACCGCTTGGTGAGGGGTATGTGTCTCTTTCAGGGATCTCCCTGCAGCAACCGTCAGCTCCAGCACGATATTCTCACAGGCAGTTCCGGATTGATCGTGGTGGCGTCTGACGTCATCAGACGGCGCCCGTCTATGTTCGCGTCTCTCTGCTCACAATGTCAATGGAGTGGAAGTCCCACAGGTCGTAGACTCGAATTAGGCAGTGAAATAAAGCCGCAATGGGGTTCAGATTAGGAAGGTATTGGAGCGCGCCCTATCCTACGCGTTTCGTAATGAAACGCGTAGGATAGGGCGCGTTCCAATACCTTCCTAATCTGAACCCCATTGCGGCTTTATTTCACTGCCTAATTCGAGTCTACGACCTGTGGGACTTCCACTCCATTGACATTGTGAGCAGAGAGACGCGAACATAGACGGGCGCCGTCTGATGACGTCAGACGCCACCGCGATCAATCCGGAACTGCCTGTGAGAATATCGTGCTGGAGCTGACGGTTGCTGCAGGGAGATCCCTGAAAGAGACACATACCCCTCACCAAGCGGTCTGACGGAGACTGGTGACCACCTTACAAGGAGGATTTTCCAGGAGACGTGCAACCCCTTGCTGAGCTGTCTACAGAAGACCAGTGGACGATCCAGATGCACATCAGCCTGCACATAGCTGTTTCCTGCGAGTGGTAACATGTCCCTAACATGTCATGCTGAATTATGCTTTTATTGATGTACGTGCAATAATCACCATTTCACTTTATAAAATTTAATTGTAATACTACACCATGAGGTTTTTTTGCGCTGTTTTCTTTTTCTTTTTTCTGTACTAGCTGGATAGCTGAGCCATCCCCCAAGAGCAGCAGCACAAAACCTCCCTATACCAAGGTTGTATTTATCTTGATCACAATATTATCTAATCCCTATTTACCACTAATGAGCGCAATACCTATTTGTTTCACACTGTCTGGGACCATATTAATTATATATCTAAAGGACGTTGATAAGAGGTTAATTATTGTGCTATGTGTTATTTCCTGCATTACAGGCCCCCCGTGCAGGGAAGGGATTAGTCGTGATCCTACGCCCAATGTGTCATTGCATAGCGATGTTGCGTCTCAAGCAGGGACGTTTTAAGGAACCGTTAATGCAGGTGAAATTTCTCTAGGGTAGTCATTAAGCGCTAGCTGCAGGCAAACACCCTCTGTCCCTTTATTCTGCAGCTCCAACTCATAAATTATACATGGAGACGCGGTACCCCTTCCCCCTCCTGTCCCAAAAATGAAGTGGCTGCTGCTCGGACTGGTAGGAAAATCTCTTGTATGTAAATGCTGTTGGTTTTCCTGTCAAGTCGCATTCATGTATAACTTGTGTGCAGTGTCACCTGGGTTAGAGCAGATATTTTACCTGGTCACCGAAACATCTCAGGCTAATGACCAGCATATTCTACATGGGACTTCCAGGTCTGGCTCATTACGAAGGATTCTCACTCATCGGGAGGCAAGTTCACTCCATTGATAAACCTTACTCGTTGAAAGGCAATGTCTTATTAGTGAGGCTCATCATTTGGCAGACAGTCTCACTCAGCACAGAGTCTCACTTGGACGACTGTTCCAGTCGGTGAATCTGTTTCACTAGATGGCAGTTACTCTTATTACAAACAAGTCTTATTCGGTACAAGGCAGTCTCGCTGATAAAGAATGAGTCTTCCTCATTGGAGAACAGTCTCACGGACTACGAATAGGTCTCGTTCATTGTATGGCAGTTTCACGGGTCTCACTTATTCTAATACAGTGTCACTCGTTAATAAGTCTCACTCAGAAGCTAGTCCTGCAGATTAGTAATGTCTCACCTTTTGGAAGGCAGTGCCACAGTTGGAATGAGACTTATTAGAAGGCAGTCTTACTTATTAGTAAGTTTAACTAATTAGAAGGCCGTCCCGTGGCAGTCACACGCATTTGGATTGAGCCACTGCTTTGAAGGATGTTCCCTGCCGTTGGGAGGTAGTTTCACTCATTTCAATGAAAAAAGGGAACACTGCATGTTATAGCAATATTCGACTTGGTGTATATGTTGCCTCTCTGACATTGACGTTACCAGCAACCATTTTGTGCTTCACTTAGTTAAGGGATATCCATGTCTTCTGAAGCATTTTGTCCCTGTAATAACACCAGTTTAGTCCAGCACTTACCAGGTCAAGTAACTGCAACCAGGACTGTGATCAAGAAGGTATTTACAGCAAGACTGAATAGTAGTTGTCTCCAGCCAGAAGCCAATTAAAAAACAGTCAACAGATTCACTGCCGTTTTGCAGGCCATGGGTCACAAGTAACTGACTGCAAGTTTGGAAAAACTTTTCCTGTAGTTTGACTTCTTTGGGATATGCCCAAATTATATCCCGCTGTGTTTGCCAGACACACATCTATTTAGTAACACGTTTTGCCATGGGAGATATACCGAGATGTGCTGTACGACTCATCTTTATACATGTCCTGGGGTACGGTACAGAAACATAGACGTGGTTAGAATAAAACTGTCAAAGTATAAGGCATGCAGTGAGAGAGTGTCTTTGGGGCTTGAATGAAGGGAAATAACTTTATTCTGACTTTAAATCATGATCTTAACAATTACTAAGACCACCTTCTTATAAGTGAAATTGTCTAATCATGAACGAGATTCATTCCTAACACGTCATGCCTCCCATTTAGTAAAACTGCCGTAGAGTAAGTGAGACTCCCTTCTAATGATCTTATTGAGTGAGGCTGCCTACCAGTGAGCAAGACTCGCTTTCATTGTTGTACAGTATGTGTCTAGAATAACATTTTTAAAAGTAATGGTGGTGTTTTAAGTGGAGCTGTTTGTTTAAAGGGACCCTCCTCATGGCTCGATGTACAGCAGGTTCGAGAGCATACAAAATAAAACAGGCAGGTAGGGGCCTTCAACCTCCGCACAGGAGCATTGGTATTCCGTGCAGTCGTCTTCCGAAATGAAGCTGGGTATTGGGACGTCTCAAAGCTGCAGAGCGAAGCCTGGAAAGCAGAAGCCTCAGCAATGAGGTTTTCCCCTGTCAGGTCAATAGGCTTACTCCAAAAGCAACAGCCAGCGTCTGACTTAATGTGTGTGTTCATATTTAGGAGAAAATGCAGAAAACTAGTCTGTTTTTGAAAATATATATTTTTTTATTTGGGTGGATACAGATATACTTGAAAGACAGTACATTATGAACATATCGACAATTCAGTATTCCCTTTTGGGCAAGATTCTTATTTACTACATAGGTTCAGTCCAAGGTTAGGGCTTCTTTTAGTTCTGTAGTTTCTACACCATTATTTAGTCCTGTTTTCTATTACCCTATTTCCTCGATTCTAAGACGCACCTTTTTTCCGATTTTCACATGTCTGAAATCGGGGTGCATCTTAGAATCGATGTATTAAAAAAAATACAAAATAAAGTGTCCACAGTACTAACCCCCTCTTTTCACTTACCATTTTCCAGGAGAAGTCCCATGTCAGCAGAGGACAAAGGGGGCACAGCAGGAGAGGTCCCATGTCTGCTGATAGTTGAATATGGACAGCGGGCGGGACTACGGCGGCAGGACAGGTCCCAAGTCTGCAGTTGAATGAAGACAAGAAGACAGCGGGCGTGTGGTGGAGGTGGCAGCAGGAGATCATAAAAGCAGGAAAACTGAGCAGGACCAGAGCTTCATAGGGGAACGGCTGGGGATGAGCGCACTGTAACCGGAAGTCAGACACCGGTCAACTTCTCGTGTTACAGTGTGCTCCTTCCCAGCTGTTCGCCTATGCCGTTCTGCTCCTGCTATTATGATCTCCTGCCGCCGCCGCCACCGCATGCCCGCTGTCTTCTTATCTTCATTCACCTGCAGACTTGGGCCCTTTTCTCCCGCCGCACACCTGCCCACTGTCCATCTTCAACAAAGCTTCATCCTCCGCTGACATGGGACCTCTCCTGAAACATGGTGTTACGCCGGTGCTGCCCGCAGACCAGACCCGTCCCCTGAGCTGAAGGGGGAAGTGGTAATACACGCACCCGCAGCAAAGGGAGCGTGTCCGGAGTGTGGTATGAAGCGTTGCCAGGCCAGGTGTAGTAAGGTAGACAATACTTGCCGGTACCGGTTGTAGAGAGAGAGTGAAGGATGCCTCGCCGAAGTCAGGGAGTGGAGAGTGGAGATAGGTCGTTGTCCAAGCCGTGTTCAAGGGGTTACCAGAGTGTGCGTTGTCCAAGGAGTGCCGAGATCGAGAGCCAGAGGGGGTAGTCGTACAAGCCGCGTCAGAACCTGTGAAAACACTGAGAGAATCCAGAAGTACTTCCATACAGAGACTATGTCGAGCAAAGACTGAGAGCAGAGAGGAGCTAGATAAAGCAGGAAGGTCCAATTAGGAACGGAGGCGGGACAGGAAGAGCTACAGGGAGACACTGCAGATTGGTGCAGGCATAACAGGCCAGGTGAGTCTTGTTAGTAACCTGAGTATGCCCGTGCAGTGTGCGGGGGCGGAGCCTGAGGTCCGGGGGACGGGAATAAGAGTGTGCAGACTGAGCGTGCTCCGTAACTCGTGTACGCGTGTGAACCGAGCCAGTGGATGGTGCAGGTGTGCGTGCAGGAGGGCGTGGGCGCGCCTGGCGCTGAGCAGAGGAATCGCAGACGGGAGTGATCCCGCGGCAGGGGCGAGGAGCCGTGGAGGCCGGTAAGGCAGGATTGTTTTGTGTGTCCAGGGGCTCCCTGCGGGGAGGGAGTGCTCTGTGTGGGGAGCGAGGAGAACGCCGATTCCTGACACATGGTAAGTGAAAAAGTAATTTTCCTCGATTTGTAAGGGCAAAATCGATGGTGCGTCTTACAATCGATGGCGTCTTACAATCGAGGAAATACGGTATATTCTAGGTACAGTATATGTTAGATGTTGTACTGGGTGTGCCATCTGCCATCCCCCATTTTAGATAATTAATAAGTAATCTTCGTTAACTGAAAACCTAAAACGTCTCTTCTATTCAGGCTTTTTCGTGATCTGGTCTTTGTTTGGTTGACCTCCAGGTGAATTAAATGGTTGATTATTTGAGTGGTTGGTTGGCTTGGGATATCGCGGAGCATTCATTTCCACCCCTCTTCTTTACCCTACCTACCTCACCCCTTCCCTACCGTGGGCCTGCCCGTATGGGGGCGAGTTTCCCTCTGTTGTCTGTCTAAGTCGATTCTAATTTATCTCCAGGTCTAGTATATAGATCTCTACCTCTTATCTTGTGTTATTTGATATTTAGGAGTTATAGGGAGAGGTTATATGGAGCAAGAGGAGGAGTTATAGGGAGAGGTTATATGGAGCAATAGGAGGAGTTATAGGGAGCGGTTATATGGAGCAATAGGAGGAGTTATAGGGAGAGGTTATATGGGGCAATAGGAGGAGTTATAGGGAGAGGTTATATGGAGCAATAGGAGGAGTTATAGGGAGCGGTTATATGGAGCAATAGGAGGAGTTATAGGGAGAGGTTATATGGAGCAATAGGAGGAGTTATAGGGAGAGGTTATATAAAACAATAGGAGGAGTTATAGGGAGAGGTTATATAAAACAATAGGAGGAGTTATAGGGAGCGGTTATATGGAGCAATAGGAGTTACAGGGAGCAGTAATATGGAGCAATAGGAGGAGTTATAGGGAGGGGTTATATGGAGCAATAGGAGGAGTTATTGGGAGGGGTTATATGGAGCAATAGGAGGAGTTATAGGGAGCGGTTATATGGAGCAATAGGAGGAGTTATTGGGATGGGTTATATGGAGCAATAGGAGGAGTTATTGGGAGAGGTTATATGGGGCAATAGGAGGAGATATAGGGAGAGGTTATATGGGGCAATAGGAGGAGTTATTGGGAGAGGTTATATAAAACAATAGGAGGAGTTATAGGGAGCGGTTATATGGGGCAATAGGAGGAGTTATAGGGAGCGGTTATATGGGGCAATAGGAGGAGTTATAGGGAGAGGTTATATGGGGCAATAGGAGGAGTTATAGGGAGCGGTTATATGGAGCAATAGGAGGAGTTATAGGGAGCGGTTATATGGGGCAATAGGAGGAGTTATTGGGAGGGGTTATATGGAGCAATAGGAGGAGTTATTGGGAGGGGTTATATGGAGCAATAGGAGGAATTATTGGGAGCGGTTATATGGAGCAATAGGAGGAGTTATTGGGAGCGGTTATATGGAGTAATAGGAGGAATTATAGGGAGCGGTTATATGCAGCAATAGGGGGAGTTATAGAGAGCGGTTATATAAAACAATATGAGGAGTTCTAAGGAGCCTTTATGGAGCTATAGGGAGCGGTTATATGGGACAATAGGAGGCGTTATAGGTATTAATTTTAGGAAAGCTATAGGAGTTGTAGGGACCAGTTATAGAGGGCAATAGAAGTTTTAGGAAATGGTTATAGCGGGCAATAGGAGGACTTATACACAGTGCACTTATGACCAGGGCTGACATATAGATTGTGGCTGTTACTGAGTCATGGTACAATGAAAATTAGGACTGGGACATATTGGTTTGCATTCAATTAAAGAAAGTATAGGGTCAAAAAAAAGGAGGAGTTACCCTTTATGTGAAGAACCACATAAAAGCTACTTTAGTACTGGAGAGAGAGAAAATATTCACTTGGTGAAAAGGTGGTCATTTGTACTGGGATGAATTAAAGACCTCCAGGACAGGAACAGAAATTGGACATAGAGAACATCACTATCAAAACTAAGGTGGCAATGAATGGAGATGTAATCGTTATGGGAGACTTCAATCTGCCAGATGTAGACTAGCATATCCAAGTTACAGGTTTAAGAAGAAACAAAAGTAATACAGGCACTCCAGTGAGCTTTTGAAAAACTAGGGTGTAACTTATTCAAAGGATCGAAGTTTTGATCCTCACACGGATCTTTGTCAATATCTTGACCAACGTCTGTGTGAGGACCGAAACGTCGATCCTGGGTGAATAAACCCAGCATGGCAATGTAGCGGTACTTCAGTGGAAAGATATTGCAAGTCAACAGGCCACTCGCCATATGGAAGAGCAGAGAGCAGGGGAGAGGAGCTTAGCATCCCCATGTTGAAAGTATCCACCTGCACCCTCTTTCCAGCCTACCTGGATTTTAACATATTAGTTCTTAAACCCCCTATTCCTGCTATCTTCAATCTCAACTGGCAAATAGCTAGTTCACTTACAGTACGATGTATTTCCATTGCTGGTTATTTCCACTACAGGTCAATTCTATCAGTAGGCACGTTTCCAGAGCATGCCATGTGTTATCCAGTTATAAGTCATCCTCTACTGCCCATGATAGCCCTAGTGATAGTGAGTGGTTATGTACCATAGTGTATTGTCCAATATATGACAACTTCCCACGGAGTTGTGGAGAGCACTTAGTCTTCCATTCACGAGGAAAGTTTTATAGAGTGCAATAAAAATTGCGGGGAATATTAAGTATTTTAATTAATCTGGTGCTTCAAGGGTTAATACGGTTACCATGTGTCTTCAAAATTCAAGATATATTGTGGTTATGACAGGTCAAGACGCTTCCTGGATCGGTGCTGATCTACAAAGAGGGCTTAATGGAGGGGAGGGAGCTATCACTGATGGCCCACTAAAAGGGAAATGTGTGTTGTTTAGAAGGCTATAGAGCAGGCCTGCACAACATATGGCCCACGGGCCGCATGCAGCCCGCCTGGACTCACTGTGCTGCCTGCGAGGGGTGGCGATCTCCATCTTCTCTCCTGCAAATTCTACGCTTTCCCCTGCAGGTTCTTAAAAAATGCCCACGCAGCGGCAAATGACGCCGCGTTGCCATGGCAACGACGCCACGCAGCCATTTTTTCAGGACCTGCAGGGGAAAGAGTAGAATTTGCAGGGGAGAAGACGGAGATAGCCGAACGACGCCGCAGGTAAAATCATCCGCATTCTTGCTGCGATTGGTAGGAACACGACTTGATGAATGAGGCCCATGGGCCAGAATACACTAAGCAGGGCTAAACCTTAAAGCGCAGTAAGGCCCATTAAAATGCTGAATTTTGTCTCAATGAAAACTCAAACAGAACCCTGCTTATTTCCACAGTCCACTTTCAGTATCCATAAAACTAATTTCCTCTTCTATGTAATTTTATCCATATACATTAGCGGTCTTACATAGAAAAACGCAGACAATTTATATTGGTATTAGATCTACAATGACTAGTCTCTGTCCCAATCGCTTCCCCCGTAACAAGAACTCATTTCCGAACCATGAAAACATAGGAACTAAAATGGTACATATTTGGATTTAAAATGCGAATAGTAAATGTTAATATTTCTGTTAGAATACAGATACGACGCTCATCATACAGTACTCTGATCATAGCAACAACCAGCAATGCATGGTCTGGGTAATTATTACACAGACCATGCATTGCTGGCTGAGGGAGTTTTTTTTTTTTTTAATAACCCCGGAAATTAGATTATTTGAATTAAAGAGCACCCAAATCTGTTTTCCTTGGAGCAGTTTGGCCCGTCTCACTTTATAAGTTGTGCAACCCTAGCTATAGAGGATAGCCACATCCTGGGCTGTCAGCCTCAAAGAAAACTATAACATTCTTAAATGATCACATGTGCATCACAGAGAGGTGACAAACAGGTCACCACCTAGTAGGAGAACTATTCTGAATACTAACGGGTACATATTTGGCATCTTTACAGTAAGACGAATCAAATCATACCACACACTGCATGGGTAAGAGGCACCTACGACAGATATCAAATTATATTGTTCCATAAAAAAGGTAAGTATTAGGCGTACATTAAGTAAACAGAACAAACGCATTGAGTGCTAAAAGCACAACGAGTTACCACTCAGCAACAGGCGTCAGGAACACTGGACATCGCAGCAACGGAGATTCATGAGGTCATCGTCACGTCCTCGGTAAAGGATCCTGCTGAAATCGAGTCGATCCGGTGGAGCTGTCTCTTTTGGAGGAAGATTCCTCCCAGTAGTATCGGCAAGTGTGCTCTCGTCGGACTTCTGGGTCGCGTCCAAATGACGTCACAGCGACGCACGTTAGGGTCCTTGTGATACACGTTGAACGTGCAATGAGTCCAGTAGGTATCAGAGTCCCGGTGCACCCAAAAAATGGGGATAGAGAGTCGCAGCACCAAAAATTCAATATGCCACCATGCAGTACAGCACAAATAACAAGGGCTAAAATTGGACAGTAAAAACAACTAATCCTACGCGTTTCATAGCTCACGCTACTTCATCAGGGAATAGTTTGACAATGAATGCTGTCTGCATTAAGTACACCCTCCTCCTTCCGTATTGGACAATAATTATATGATAACTACCAATCGGGCTGGTACTAGGAAATGGGTGGAAGGGAGGAGGAGTTACACAAGCAGACCAACAGCTCACTGACAATCAGACACATTAAACACATCATTTTATTGACATAAAAGGTACAAGCCTAAAACGAAAAGAGAACAATTTTAATAACACAATCTTAATCTAAATCTTAATCTAAAAAACGGCAAACAAATTAAAAATTGAAAAAAGAATAATAAAAATACACATGATCAAATTAGAGAGAGAAAGAAAACCCCTACAAAATCAATACACAGCCCAGACATCTATATCCTCATTTAACCCCTTAGGGGACATTGTATTTAGCTTAAATATCCAGAACGTTTCTTGAGTCGTTTCTTGAGTGGAGAGTTTTTTAACTCTGTCTCCTTTTCTCCTTTCACAAGGTATATGTTGGATACCCCTAAATCTCAGACCTGAAGGATCCTTCCTATGATGTAATAAAAAGTGTTTCTCATATCCGTTTCTGATGTGCTCCTGAATGCGGATTTTTAGGCAGCGCTTAGTTCTGCCTACATACTGTAAACCACATCCACATTCAATTATATAAACCACAAACATTGATGTACAAAGTATAAAATCATCCACTGAAAATATTTCGTTGTTGCTTTTAGAAATTATCTGTTTCCTATCTGGATGCATATATTTGCAAATGGAACACTTCCCACAAATATGATTGCCACTAGGTTTACCACTTAACCAATTAGTGGGGTTTTTATTTGTAACACTCCTGCCAATATCACTAGGGACTAAAACATTTTTCAGATTTTTAGCCCTTCTATAAACAAATTTGGGTGATTTCACAAGATGGGGGCCTAATATCAAATTGTTCAACGTGTATCACAAGGACCCTAACGTGCGTCGCTGTGACGTCATTTGGACGCGACCCGGAAGTCCGACGAGAGCACGCTTGCCGATACTACTGGGAGGAATCTTCCTCCAAAAGAGACAGCTCCACCGGATCGACTCGATTTCAGCAGGATCCTTTACCGAGGACGTGACGATGACCTCATAAATCTCCGTTGCTGCGATGTCCAGTGTTGCCTGACGCCTGTTGCTGAGTGGTAACTCGTTGTGCTTTTAGCACTCAATGCGTTTGTTCTGTTTACTTAATGTACGCCTAATACTTACCTTTTTTATGGAACAATATACAGTAATTTGATATATTTCACTATGCGGTTTGCGCTGTTTTTTTGTGTTTTTTTGTCTGTAGTGCTGTCAGAGTGCTGAGCCACCCTGACCTTTTAACAGCTGCAGCTGCCACTGTATTTACAGAGTTTGTATGTTTTTACACCCTAAGAAGTAAGGGCTGTAATTATTTATTCACCTATCACACCATATCACTTGAAGTGGGTTGTAGTTAAATGGTCTATTAGCTGCGCACTATATTTCTGTATCTTTACCTACAGATAACAGTGGTATTACTTAATTAAGAATACAGTGATTTAAAAGTATATAATATACCAAAAAGTGCATATATTACCAATAATAAGTGAAGTGATTAGGTGGTTAATACACCCTAGCAGTAGATATAAATTTGCAGCTCAAACCCTAATTTCAGATTGCTTTCTCAATCCATGAATGTTGTAGATGTCCAGATATTTCGGGGAGCGCAGGTGCATGAAAAAGACAAAACATATATACTATAGTCAATATGTCTGTGATTCAAATGAAGTGTTTCTTCTCTTCATGGGGAAAAATAAATAATCTCTGGCGCCTATAACATATACAATATATGTGGCATAGCAAAATAAAAGAAATAATAAATATCAAATATACAACCAGGACTTGCAGATGGATAGGAATCCAGGATGTGATCCAAGTGGTGATGATTTCATATACATGGAATATAAAAACAAACAAAATACATAGTGTAATACTGCAAAACTGGGATGATATACTGTATTGTAGCTAAAGACCAAAAACAAAAAAACAGAACAAACAATGCTATCTAATGGAAGCTAAAATAGGCAACAGGTGAACTGCAAGCAATGTATAAAAACATTTATTAAAACAACACTTAAAAAGGTGTATCACTGAAATAGTGTAATTAATCCCTTTGGAATAAGTCTTATTCCAAAGGCGCGATTGAGTATATCTCATACATGCATAATTTTTTACTATGCTTGTGAGTGCGTTTTTTATATTTTACAACTCTATAAATACCTTTTTATACTTTATTACACTAGGAGTGCGCCTGTTTTTTCTTTTGTTATATATATGTAACGGTCATATCATCCCACCCAATCGTATATACCGCGTGAGTGCAGGGAACATGCAATGTTACCAAGGGTGTGCGTGATGCAATACCTGTTGGCTCACAGAAGGCCGAGCTTCCGCTATAGGGAACCTGGGGCAATATACTACGAATACTAATTTACAATGATGCAGCGCCTCCACCTGCGACGGCTCCCACCAGAGGGGGAGTAGTTCCTCGCAGGACAATACACAATGACCACACAGACAGCTCTATATAACTATTGACTTTACTACATGCAACAACGTATTTCATCACCTCTCAACACAACCTCCATGCGCCACGGCGGACGCTAACCACTCTAGGCGTCACGGCGGACGCTACCACCTCTAGGCGTCACGGCGGACGCTACCACCTCTAGGCGTCACGGCGGACGCTAACCTCCCACAGAGTGACCCCACCCTATGTCCAGTAACCCCCACCCAAATGTCTCGCACTCCCAAAGTCAAATACCAATGTCTGTATATATGTGTGACTGCGCAGCCACTATGTCTGATGATTAGGCCTTGTTGGTGCACGTGAATGGTAGGTTACCTGCCCGGGGCTCCAGCCACGGGTACCGCGATATCACTGGAGATCCGCCCGATCCGACGTTGTCCTCCACACCGCGTTGGGTGAATTCCAGCGCGGATAATATCACCTTAGTCCCAGGGTCGTTGGTGGTGTTCTGAGCCCAGAACCCACCTCGCAGGGCCGCACGGCTTCAGCACTGTGTCCCTGACTAAGCAACCAATTAATGGGGCAGTGTCCCTATCTAGGGCCTGTCCCTAAGCTCCACAAACTACTAGGTGGCTCAGGACCTAACTGGGACCTTGGGGGCTGCTGGCCTAATACAGAGGGTCACTGACCCCTGCATCCACCTCTTACCCCTAGCTGGTCCGGATCCTGACTGACTGCGTGGCTGCAAAACCCCGCAAAATGTATCTATCTTCCTGCAGGGCCATACTTCAGTCCTATTGGCTCCCTGGAGTCATGTGTCTCTGCCCCTATGCACCCTGGGGGCTGGCAGACTCGTCTCGCGCATGCGCGAGCTATCTGGGGCCTTCCCGCGCTGTCTGTATCACTGCGCATGCGCAACAGACCTAAGCATGGCGGCGCCCTGCTCCTTCAGCCGCCGGGCCGGTGGCAACGCGATCGCGGCCTTAGCGACGGCCCGATCGCGTCCCCGGCAACCGGCCCGCTCGCCGCTCGTGTCCCTAGCTACCAGGGATTCTCTCTCCTCGCGCGCCGCCCACCCCCTCACTCCCTTGCACACAGCGTCTGGCAAAAAGGGAGGAGGGGGTCAGCCATGACAGGGGGGACCTGGCTACATCTATATATATATATATATATATATATATATATATATATATATATCACTTGTGAGCACATTCACATGTCTTAGGCAGGTCTGCAACCCTGCCTTTCTCCATTATCCCCAGCATACAGTGCTTCCACTGCAGCAAGGGATTCTAGGAAATGATATGCAAATGAGCACACAATGTGTCACCTTTTGTCTGAAAAAACATTGTTGCTAGAGACCATATAAGCTAATGCTCGCTGCGAGCATTGAAGGGCAAGAAAACAAGAGACAAAATTCCCAGCAACTAAAATAAACTGCAAGGAGAAGTTCCTTACCTTCCCCAAGACAGGTTCCTTACTTTCCACCTTTTTCTTAAAATAGTCAGCAAAGTCCTGTGGTTAGATGGAGGAAGAAGAAGAGGCATGAGCTGAGGGTGGTTTTAGTAGAGTCAAAGACGTAGAAGAGTCGGCATGGGTTAGACTTGTACGTGTTGATTAATGAAGAAAAGTAGGTTTGTTTAGCTTGAGAGTGGGCAGAGTTGAAACAGGATAGCATACGTTTGTAGTGAAGGGAAACAAAAGAAAACAGCGCACAACGCCAAATAGTGAAGCAAATTCAACAATATATTATAGAATTAAAAAGGGGGTAATATATCTGCGTACATGAAAAAAGTTGGTAAAAGGCATGTAGTGTGTATCACACTGTTTACCACTCGGCAGCTGTTAGCTGTAGATTCAGGTGCTTGCTTCCCTCTGCTGCTGCAGCTCAGTTGATTCTGGGGCAGGACGTCAGTCTTTTCACTCCCAAGGGGATTTCCCTTCATGCAGCCAGGTTCAGCAGCTGGTACTGGGGCTCGGTGAAATCGCTCCTGCTTCCTGGCCGATATGAAGCTGCTCCTGTACCTCGGCAGGTGTATCCTCTGCACAGAGGTTAAAACGCAGCTTGCTGGGGTGCCCTCAGCGTGCCACGATGCAGCAGTGGTGGATTCAATAGGGAAGTTTGAACAGTCTTTCAAAGTCTCTCACAAGTGTCCAAAACAGCACACAGGATGAAATAAAAACAGGACAGGCCAATACATAGACAAAGGCCAATGTAAGCAGATATAAGGCAATAGAATGTTACATCCAACTAGTTTCGTAGAATTAACTACTTCTACTTGTTAAAAAGGGAGTGAGCATTCCAAAGGGCACCGGTGAAAGGAAGAGAGGAGGGAGTGTGGCAGGGGATGGGTATGAGGTTGGAGGGGTTAACACCAGAAGTAGTAGAAGTTGCATTTGGCAGGCGAGGACGAGACCATGTAGGAATAAGGCAGGGACCAGGATTGGGAGAGATCCCAAGAAGCAAGGAGGAAAAGCATGCATAGAAAGAGAATGTGTGAGGATGATTTTGTATGGGTGTGATTTAGTGCAGGGGGTATAGCTGTGTAGTGTCAGAGGGCGCAGGTAAGAAAGGAGTTCATGTGAAATGAGAAGTGGCGAAGAAAGGAGAGATGGAGATATATGAATAGAGTTAGAGACATACTGAAGCTGATTTGAAATATTTCATAATAGTGCATAATTTGAAAATAAGTGAGGTCATAGCAAATATAAATAGCAGAGGTGGCATCACAGCAATAGTAAAGTGCTGAGATGCACAGTCTGTGATAGATGATATCCTCCTGTCACGAGAGTATAAAAGTGCTCACCACAAACCGGACTGGACCGAGGCCGAGGTGGGGATACAGATAAACCACCACCCTACAGCTGCGTGGGCGGGTCCGGTAAGCAAAGTAGTTGTGGATAGCCTGTGTCAGGGCAGGAGAGTGTAGGATCGTAGAGGTACTTGCCGGAGTCAGGGTCGGAGAGATCAAGAGTAGTCGAAGTCCAAAGCCAGGTTCGAGGAGAGGAGAAGGTAGAAGTCCGTAGAGCGAGCTGAGGTTCAAGGGTGCCAGAGGTCAGGAGTCCGGATTCAAAGCAAGGGTCTGTAACAGAACGACAAGAGCAGACTGCGTAGTAGCTTGTAGCAAGCACAACCAGAGACTGACTATGCTCAGCAATCATCTCTGGGCTGGTAGCACGAAATACCCAGAGGAGCCAATGGGAACTACCAGCAGTGAGGTCAGACGTAGGTAGAGGGCTGAGGCTGGATGCAGGGCAGGTGTGGAAGAAACAAGAACATTGGCGGCAGTGGAAGTGGACATACTTGCGATCGCGCACGCGACACCCGCGGCGGAAGGGGAAGCGAGAGCACGCCGCGAAGGTAGGCAGAAGACGTCGGCGCACGCGGGGGTCTGCCCCGGCGGAGAGCATGTCCAAGAGGAGACGGAGGAAGGGAGGAGGAAACGTGGGGCCGGATGCCGCGCGCCCCGGCGGCGGAGGAGGTGAGTGCTGGAGCGGAGGAGTAGGGCGCCGCAGGGGGTAGGAGACGCAGCGTCTTTACACCTCCTTTCCAGAGTAGATCAAATCCAGGAATCAGGGCCAGTAGGTGTTGTCCACTTGTTCACTCCTTTTGAACTTCCTTTTAAACTTCATTTTTCTTACTACTTACAATGTACTACTTGACATGTGCTGCAGCTAATTGGTGTGCTACCTGCCCAGGTGCTCCGGCACCCAGGTATTGCCGAATAACAAACGTCGTCGTCCGCAAAGGTGCCCGCCTCTGCGTGGGGTGAACTCCTGCTTGAGGGTCTCGCTTTTGAGAGTCTATTAACGTAGGTGGTCTGGTCCCAGACCACAGGCCGCAAGGCACCGCGCGGCGTCTTCACTGTATCCCTGACACTTATACAGTAATGGGGAAGCGCCCCTATCTAGGGTCCTTCCCTAAAGCAACCATAATCTTTGGTGAGTCAGGGCCTAGCTGGGACCTGGGGGTATTCTAGGCCTAGTCTCAGAGCCACTGGCATTTGAGACAGTACCTTACCCTTCTGTGTCCCTGTTCCAACTGCCAGCACGTGGTCTAAACGCGCCAAATGTATCCAACTGTCTTCAGGGGATCTGAGGACCCTATTGGGTAATACTGCCAAAGTGGTCTGGCTGCACCAGGGGATCTTGGGATATGTAGTTCCCTGCGAAGCATTATTTAAAGATGGCGCCACTATATCAGCCCAATGTGCATGTGCACCTCTCCCCAAATGGCCTCCACACTCTCTGCGCATGCTTAAGTGCTTCTGCGCATGCAGGAGCCGCAGCCGTTCCGCCCCTTCCCGGCACGGAGGTAAGGGGTTCGGCTACACATGCAAAATGCACATGGCTCTTGCTCTTACCTAATAAAAGAAACTACAAATGAACAGAAAATTGAGACACAGAGCTCATTGATTCTTTAAGTCATCATCGCCTCAGAACAGGCCATTAACTGGCAAATATTGCTCCGGCTGAAGGAGTTCAATGCTCGAGAAGAAAAGCTTATATCCTTTTATATTAATATACACTTTTCACATTGGTGGTACAGTTAGTGAGGCACACTGCACACTTACATTGGAAAGCCTATAATGTACCCTTTACATTGCCGGGGGACCATCTGCATTAGAGAGGTCCGTTGGAAGCAAGTCTATGATGTACAAAGTGTGTCATAAGGGCTTTTAAGGTGCCAGGGCCCATGAGGTTATAAGGGAATAAGGTATACGTAATAAGGGAACTGTGAAGGTTAAATCAGTGGTGCTCAAGTTTGGTCCTTAAGTGCTACCAAAAGGCCAGATTTTACAGGCATTTCATACCTAAGCAAGTTATCTTGGTGGTAATTAAGACTGGGCTCATTGATTAAGCATCTGTAAACCCCTTCAGTGCAAGAGGGTCCTGCCACCTCTGTGGCCACTTCCTGATCACGTGATCACTTGCTTGTTACATTCGCCGGAGTGGAAGTGGCGACCCCCATCAGTATGGTACGCAATCACATACACCTAATCACCTAATACATTTGCAAAAGCCAATGGTGTGTGTTATTACTTTTGTAAATAAGTAACATTCTAATTGTTTTACAAAACATATAAAACATTTTTGTTTTATATTATCACAGTAATGCTATCAGATGTACCATGTGGTCTATGAAAGAAGGTACCGGAACTACGCTCTCCCGCATTCCCCCTTGAAAAAAAGCTATCTGTATCTATACATATATACACACACTGTATATAACATTATCCATGTTGTATTCCCGAACTGAAGAACTAGGACATATGCAGCATAAGCAAACTAAAGAGTTTGTGAGTAAGAAGAAATAACGCTAAATAAGGAGTGATGTAATTTAAAACTTCATCATACTCTCTCTGGTTCCTTTGTGATTTAACCCATTCACTGCCAGAGCAGCTGATCAGTCCATTTACTCCTTATTCATCTGCAATAGATCTTAAGCCCGGCAAGTGATTTCCACAGTCAATTACTCTGCACTTAATGATCATGATTACTGGCACTGTATATAAAACAAAAAGTGGCAGGTACCCAAAGAGTGTAAAACTATGTCCGAAATGTCCCACCCATGCATAATAAAGTCCCCTGGTTTTTTCCCCCCTCTTTTTACCCCTTACCTTTTTTGCGTTGATTTTATTAGCTACGGGATCTTGCAGCCGCGAGATGATTAAAAAAAGAACGTTGTAACAGCTTTCACATTACCGTCAGCTAATTAACAGCCATAAAGACGGCTCTAAAATCAGGGAAGAATCCAGCTCTCGTTTCCTTATCCTAACGAGCTGCACAAATCTGGAACTAATGAGGTCTCATCTGCTCGGAGTGCTAAGGAAAGAGAAGAGCGAGTTGTGGTATCCTTGTATATATCTTCCATTAAGGGAACTCTCGGATAACAAACATTTGTTATCAGACAATCATAAATAACGACACGCTATATAATTAAAATATATATATATATATTGTAAACAACACGAGTTTATAAATATGTATTGTATGATGGCAATCATGAGTGAGGCCACACCCCTAACAAAGTCGAGTGTGAAACGCGTGTCGGCATGGATGTGTGTTTTGTTGCCCCAAACAGTTTGGCATGCGATTGAAGCTGTGGTGCCATTATAATATATACTTAGGATGTATATAAAGGTGGGACATTTTTTGTGGAAGGAGTTGAATACTGGTATATGCGACTTTGTTTTCACTGTGTATATGTATCTATATTTTTTTATATTTTTATTTCTTTTATTTTAGGGACTTGTCTACTATGTACTGAGGGAACTTATGCTTTCGGTATATGCTTTCATATTTGCTGTCTATGTACACTATCTCTCCCCTTACCCATAAGTGAACCCAGATTGGTTTTCCCTCGTTAATGTTTACTCTTCGCTTTGACGCTGCTTATTATATTTATATTGATACTTTACTACTATACTTAGTCGTCTTGCTCTGTACACTGGTGTTTGTTAAATTATTTTATTGGTATTGTGCACTGTTATTGTATAATAAAATATGATTTTATGTTTTTACACATCAGCGAGTGCCCTCATTGGAAGATTTATTCTCCATAGTCCTGGAGGGAATTTGTTTGTTTATGTTATTGATTATATCTTCCGAGGTGCACCGCCAATTTATCATGGTTAAATCTGTTCTATATTGCATAATATTATATGGTTGAATTGCAGTCCTGCCTTTTCTGTTGATGTCTATTTTCTAACCCCTTCGGCGCTTTAATAGTAGAAGCGGTGTAGTGAATTGGAAAGGTTTAACCCCGCTCTGTATCACTATATTCTGCCGTATGTTGGTTTCAATGGTTAGGGGATGCCGTTGCAGAGTGAATATGATGTGGTGCTGCTCCCGGACTCTGATAAGATAAATGCTAAGTGTCTGCTTAGCTTTATGCGAGGCATTAATATGTTTAATGCAAGATGAAGTGCACTTCAGAGGCAATTAGGAGACAGATGCCAGAACTGGAGCAGAGTAATCTAATATTTACACTCCACTAAAACTTAGAGGTGTGTAGTTTACAGTTTGAAATAGACCTGTTTTCCAACCTGTTTTTGGTTATTTATCAGCAGTTCTCTCTTAAAAGAGCAGTATAACCGAACACCAACATGACCTAATGACAGTGATATGGTGAATGGGTTAAAGTGTTTCTCCTACATGTGACTCAACCTTTAACCCTATTAAACATGTTACTGTCTTTAGGTCACTTTAGTCTTATATTAGACTGACCCTTCATCATCGGCAGTTATCAAGAGTTTACAAACATAATCCACACAACAGAGTGCATAAGGGGAGAAGTTTCTATTATTGGCACAACTTCTACTGGAGCTCTTGCACACTGCCATAGGACGCTTCTGCGCTTAGGGCCTGTAGGTTACCTTTGGTGCTTCTTTTTGTGTGCAAGCTTCTTTTACGCTGCCTTGGTGGTCTATTCACCTGCGTACAGCCTCTTTTATAACGCCCTCCTCGTCTCTGATTTGGTGCTGGACGGATGACATCATGAGGCGTCTCTATTTTTATCCCGGAAGTGTGAGTCTGTCACGAAAGACCAGAACTTGTTCACCGGGATCAAGGCTCAAGGCAAGATACAGGAGTCAAAGTATTTTTATTCCAGCCGGAGCCAGCAGACAGCACACATTAATTAACAGATCTTACACTCTGCAAACAAGGGATTACGGGAGGAATCATAGCTGACTAGGTGCAAGGCGTCACTTCAAAGGTTTACCCCGGGATAGGTTCCACACTTCGTAGGAGTAGGGATAGTCAAGGCCTTGGTTATGCTATTTGCGAACAAGCACTTCTGAATATTCTGCTCAAAAGCCCTTCTCTTCGTGTCTCCGGCACCATATAGTCCCGAGGCACAAAAGCAGGTCAAATATGTCCCACTCGACCTAAAGCCTCGTTCTTGGTATCACCAACAAATCCATCGGAGCACACCGCTTAGTCAGCTTCAATGACAGCGTCATAATCGGGCCCCCTTTACATACTTCCCCTGCTTATATATACACAAAAATATGTAAGGGATCAGATACACACAGTTTAGTTGTTGTTTTAAAGGGACATTACCCAAAAGTACATCCAGTAATATCTATCTGTGTAAAAATATTTCTACCTATATAATCAAAGTAATCCTAATTGTGCTTCAAAACATATGTGAAAAATACATAAGCTATAGAATAATTATACCCAAGTGATCTAATTGTGCAACAAATTCATGATTGTTGCTCAAATAGCGCCTTAGTAATATTACATAATAATCAGTATAGATAATAAAATATATATGTAACTCTGGTCCCCTGTAAACCCCTTACCTCCGCTGTGGCGGTGGGTGCTGGGAGCATTGTGGGGGCGCGCGGGTGCTGGTGCAGGGTGCGCGCGCCTCCGGTGGCTGCAAGGAGGTTGTTGCCGGGGAGCAGGTCGTGAGATGCTCGCGGGGAGCGCCGCTACGGAGCGCTGCCATGTTGGGGTTGGTGCTGGAGCGAGGGACACGTTGCGCAGGAGCAAGTGCGAGCAACAGTCATTATCGATAGGCTCCGCAGGGGGAACTACAATCCCCAGGAGCACCAGGGGTTGCTAGTCAGATGGCTAAGCTTAGCCAATCATGTGGCCGGATTCCCCTGCACCAAGAGTTGCTACATTTTGCGCGCTGGGGAGCACGCCAGTCGGAGCTGGGACAAGGCAGGGGTACGTTATGTGTGCTGGTGTCTGTGGCACCTGCACAAGGCCAGATACCCCCTATTAGGCCCCATCTAGGCCCGACTCCCCTCAGCTTGTGGTTGCTGCAGGGACAGGACCATAGATAGGGAAACTGTCCCTGTAGCATAATAGTGAGGGACACAGCTAGGACACGTTGCATCCTGGCATCCAGTGGTATGGAACTAGATCACCACCCTTCACATAGAGACTCTCCTCAAAGGTGGCACAGTCCAGGCGGGATACCACCCAACATAGAGACGGAGGCTTCGCGGGTTAAGGCAACAGATCCGTGGATCCCATCATCAGCTACAGCATGTGCGCGCCTGGGTGTGGACACACCCGGCATATACCCAACCAAGTGTACCAACTTACCTTTACACATTAGTGGGCAGCGCTGTACCACACATTGGGTGGGGGGATTGACCTTGTGGACACCGGGTTGGTTTGGTGCCCCAGGGCCCCTATGTACTTTGGGGGACGGTGACTTCATTGAGAGGGGGCGGAGTATTGGGAGGTACGGCCGTGCGAGGCCTGGTGGGTAGGCTGTAACTATATTAGCTGCATATAGTAAAACTGTTCTGCTTTACCAACTGTGTATTCTTTGTGTCCTATAACGGGGGAATTCCACACGCTAGAATCCCGTACAGGTGGAGGCGCTACCGAGCATCACTCCGGTATACACCTGGTTCCCAGTAGTGGAGATTCAGCTCTCCTGTATGCCACAGATATAGTACCACACATATACCGTAGCCACACATCTCCCAGGGGGTGGGGGAAAATGCGCTACATATACAAACAAACACACACCAAATCGCGTGGATTCAAATCCCCCATAGACATATAAGGTGTTACCAAAATGGTGTAACGTCCACCTGTTCATTGAATGCTTCGTCAAATTAATTTGGAATCTATAGTCAAAACTGCTCTCTTTTAAGCAGCTGTCAATCTCTAGAGCTCAGTCTCACTGAATGGCATATATGCTGAATGCCAGATAAATGTTGTAGGTTACATTGATGAAGCTACAGGAAGTGTTTTTGTAAATGACTTCTAAAGGTTTGTTCTTTTTAGTGGTTATGAACATTGTTTTTAATAAAATTCTTAATTGTAATTTTCTTTTGGGTTTCACAATGTAGTGTTTTACACAGGTACATTGCATCAGGTAGACAACAAACTCTGTTTGGCAGTTGATAGAAGTATTCACTGCAAGCTGTGATTCTAATTATACCCAGAACATGTCTTTGATGTTATCATATATTGACAAACACCTCAACATTTAAAACGGCATATAGGTGGAAAGAAATGTAATGTTTGTGACTCCTTATCCAAAGGCTTAGCTGTATTAGGCATACAATTAGATTTCCTTTTAAACAATACTGGGAGCCAAAACATTTAAAAGTTTTATTTTTTTCGCTTTTTGGAAAATATGTTTGGGTCTATTTGGTAAGGAAGGACCCAAAACGGGATCCAGTTTCAAGATCTTCCAGTGTTTGTTTATAATGTAATTTACTGTAGCAAAGTGTAGGGAAAGAGAATCCCTGATTAGTGCCTCCAAAATCATAGGCAGTAGTGAAACATTGTATATTTGTGCACTGCTTATATCCTTTAAACTTCGGTGGAACAATGTGTAACTATCATAATGGAGATATAAATTGTCTGTGGTACATGAAATAAGCCAATTCACATGTAGAGTAAGTATACTCTGCGCCGGGGAGGGAGGAGAAGGGCAACACCAGACCAGAAGCACCGCAACCCAAAGCGTCCCTGGTTTGCTCCCAGTCCAAGATCCCCCACCACAAAAGCTAAGCGACAGACTTTACCCATACTGGCCCAATGTCTGATGTATAGAACCTCCCTACCACAAAAAAAACAAAGGAAAGGGGAGAGAAGGGAAGAAGCCCCCGCATCAGCTTAAAGTAATGGTATAATACTAGGTATAGTCTTAGCTCTCATCTGGTGCAAAAAGGGATAGGGAGTCATGAACAGAAACAAACAGAAAGATTCCCTTAGGAACGCACTCTGATGGATGTAGTGAGATGAGTGAAATATAGTTAAAATACATTTATTAATAGATATACAATAAAATTAAATTTGTATAGAGGGGTGTGGTGAAAAGGTCCAGGACCACCCCCTAGTGACAAACCAAAAAAAGTTCCCTCTTAAAATAGGAAAGGAAACCTAGAGTAACACTACACATGGCCAGTGGATATATATGCTAAGATATTGATTCCAATAGAAAAAGGTGCCCTCCTGCAATGGGGCGGCACTTTTTAACTAAAAAACTGGCAGCATAATGAAATAATATCTGCCAGTGCTAAATCTAAAGGAAAATAGTCAAATAGCACACAAGTAATAACCAAGAATGGCCAATAGTGAATACTGAAAATAGTGTCATATAACATGAGTAGCTGCGTGTGGTCACAGCTCAAGCGCACTATGATATATCATATAGACCTACTAGCATATAGTTACCGTGCCCGGTCGCCTCTCACGGTTCCTGGATCCTACTATGCAGTGGTTACAAGCAGCAAAGGATGAAGAGGAGCACAGCAGCGATTCCCAGCAGCTTCCAGCTAGTGTAGCGCCAAAAAATGAGGGTAACTCCAGATAGGGATAAGTTATAAAATAGTAATTTATTGGTCAGTTGAAAAGAAAAACAATGGTAGGAACGCACCTACGCGTTTCGTCCGTAAAGTGGTTACCATGGATGCCAGGACGCTCAGCTGAGGCAGGTCACGGCCGAGCTGCACGCCGGAAGATGTAGTCCTGGGAAGCACAGGCCATGGTTGTCCCTCTACAGTGCTATGAACATTACATGTAACCTGCTGTGTCCTTGCTCAGTATAGCAGGTTTTAGGGAATAAAGTTATCAGCAGTTCATGTTAATAATGAACAAATAAGCCAGCCACACTTGGAGAGCCTGCACTCCCCCAGCCACACTTGGGAGACGCTGAGCGCACCCCCCCCCCTCCTCGCTCACACAACCACACTTCGCAAATACTGAGCGCACCCCCCCCCCCCCCCCCAGCCCAACCACTCTTGGGGAGTCTGCAACCCCCCCACCCCCACACTTGGAAAACACTGAGCGCACCCCCCCCACCCACAGCAACACTTGGGAGACAGCCACAGACGCGCACATGCTGAAATATACAGACACACACAGAAACATACAAAGACTCACAGACAGAATCACACACACGGAGTCACTCACACACACACACGGAATCACACTAGGAATTAGGTTAGTATAAATTTAGCACCACAAATATTTAAAACAAGGGGTGTGTGCTGAGCACGTACGTTCTTAGTCAAACTTCTTTGCATTTTGTCACTGAAATTGTGTTGTGATTTTTAATTAAAAACATCACCATCACAAATACAATTTCTGTGACAAAAGACAAAGAGGTTTCACTTAAAATGCGCGTGCACAGCACACACCCCTTGTTTTAGCCATTTGCGGTGCTACATTTATACTAACTGAATTCCTATTGTATACCACCTTCAACACATACATACATATACAATGTGTCACGTTGTATACAAGTTCTTGAAACAGTGATAATACAATTGAACATATACCCCACTTACAAGCATAAATGATAAGTAAATATCAAGTGAATCTGGTAAGGCAGGGCAGGATTAAAAAAAACAAAAAAACTATACAATATACTAAATATAAAACGAATACAAAATACATACCAATATGTTCTGAGGAATCTATAAATACCGTATAAATGTGTATCCACAAAATGTGCTGCTAGCTGTATTAAAGACTATAAATGACACTTATAAAACAAGTGTCATATACTAAGGACATCTATAAATCACTATTAACCACCACTGACCTGTAGTCGTACTTGGAAACGAAAACCTTTATTCTCACCTGATTGAAAAGGGTTGTTGCTTTTATATCTTTTTTTTATTTGCGTTATGCCCATTAAATAGTCAATTTTATTCACTTGCCTCCAGCCCTTCAATTTTTGCAGTGCATCGCCTCCTTTCATCTTTTCTTCATCTATTATGTAATATATAGTATTACTAGATAAATTATATTTTGTAATAAAATAACTTTTACATTTTTTATTGTTGAATGATTTATAGGGCATTTTCTTCACAGTTGTTTTTCAATAGTTGAGTACTGCTTTTTTGTTAGCTCTAGCAAGAGCAGTCTGGACTACTATCAATTTATAGCCTTTCTGTTTAAATCTATCTCTGGCTTGTTCTTGAAATGTACTGGCTTCAGTACAAGTGAATTTTATTCTCCAACATTGGCTATAAGGAAGATTGTTAGTCCATTTTTGATTGGGATTACTAGATATGAATTCACATTAGTAACTTTAAAATTAATACTCGTACAGACCTTTTCTTGATCAATGAAGTTCTTAAGATCTACAACATTGATAGCTGAGGCACTTTGCTCACCAGTTCATTTTAAATGAAGATCATTAGTACAGTATTAAGGTCCCTAACATACGTTATCGAATAATTTTCATCCTCATCCCAGATAAGGAGTACATTCTCAATGTGTCTTCTTCATAAAATGATAGATGGAGTACATACATCAATTGACCAAATGGCAACATGCTACCACCAACCCATATACAGGTTGGCAAAGGAGGAAGCAAAGCGTGTGCCCATGGCTGTGCCCTGATCTGGAGATATTAAGAAGAATCAAAGAAAAAAATGGTATGTTGTAAAATGTAAGGGATACTGTCACAGTGGATACCTCACTACCAGAGGTCCCCGATCTGTGCCCAGAACTTTTTAGGTTTCCGATGCCACCAGTACTTGTGAGGTGGCTCAACCATTGTATAGCCCCGACTACTTCACTGAGACACCGGTCTGTCTAGACCAGACTTGACAGCTAATAAACATTGGGTTTATTAAAGCGGGTACAGCAACACATTCCAACACTCAGGGCAGATACAAAAAGGGGGGGAAATACTCCCAAAAAGAGCTTAATCATAATCTTCCAGGATGAGGCCTGAGCCAAGTGATCCTTGGGTCTCTTAGTCATTGTGAGTACTGTAGTTCAAATTGAGCCTAAACAGTCCACATAGCCCACCCCCAGTCCTAGCAGTTGCCGGGAACTGTCAAGGAATAGAGCTGGTAATCTCCTGGCTACCCAGCCCAAGGTAATTGGTAGCCACCTTGCTACTTACCTGGTATGGTGGAGACCACTATCCACAGCCTGTGGATACCCCAAAACTCCCTGGATCTCTCCCAGGAACACAAAGGGAGATGTAATATAATGACATTTGGAATAATATGGGTGAAAATACAGATTTTTTGCTGAAAACGAGAATGCGCAATTTGACTATCGCAAATCTCTTTATCGTCCAATAAGCTAATCAAATCTTAAACCGCCTTCGATTCAGAATAAGTATAAAAAAAATATCAGAACTATGAACATTTGCTTTACTAAAATCTAGACTTTTCCATTGTTCTCTCAAAAAATGTCTCTGAAGAGTTACATTTCTGATGATTGTGTTTGCAAGTCAATGTGCTGTACATATCAAAATCATTGGGAAGTGATGAAGGCGAAAATGAAAGACCCTTCCCTAAAACGTCAAATAGATAATTATTCATTGTTAAATCTGAAAGATTACATATACCATTTGTTTTTAGTTTACTAGGGCTTGGGTCTTTCTTTTCGTTAGTAGATCTCCGTCTACCTCTTTTTCCTCTTCTGTTAATATTCTTTTTCCTCCCACTATTTCACGGTTTCTCATATGGAGAGAAAAATGCTGACTGATTTAGTGCAGTTGTAAGTCGTTTGTCCAAGGGACGTCTCTGGGGGGAGATCCTACTACCCCTATCAGATCTGAAGTAATTTGGTACAGGCATACCCCGGTTTAAGGACACTCACTTTAAGTACACTCGCGAGTAAGGACATATCGCCCAATAGGCAAACGGCATCTCACGCATGCGCCTGTCAACACGTCCTGAACAGCAATACCGGCTCCATACCTGTACCGACGCTGTGCGCAAGCGGGGAGACTATAGAGCCTGTTACAAATATGTTACTTACATCAGTTATGCACGTATATGACGATTGCAGTATACTACATGCATCAATAAGTGGGAAAAGGTAGTGCTTCACTTTAAGTACATTTTCACTTTACATACATGCTCCGGTCCCATTGTGTATGTTAGTGCGGGGTATGCCTGTACTGTCTTTCTAGAGGAATTCCTAGATGGTACAATTGTAAACTCTTGTACACAATCCTTTTTCTTGGACTGAAAAGATCTCCAATTGCTAAAAGTTTTATTTTCTGTATGAGGTTTTTTGAATTTGTTAAAAATGGGGTTTCACTGGAGGGTGAGCTTGTCAACCTTTTTTAAAGTTTTTTTTTTTTTTAAAGGAATTTTAAAAGTTTGAAGGATTTTCTTGGAGATTTCTAAAGGGTTGTGAGTGAGAGTTCCAATCACATACTTTTATTTTGGTTCTAATCCATTTTATGAAAATAGATTATTTAAATGTGTTATTTTTCATAGCCATAATATTTTTTTTTTTATATATATGTCTTCAATTTAGAATTCAAATCCAACACAAGGTTGGGTAATTCATATACAGTAGTTGTGGTATTTGTAATATGTGCTTTTTCAATGGTAAAATACCATTATGTTTCATAACATGTTTTCTTTTGTGTATTAATAAGTGAACAAGTTGCGGGGAGTAATGATCCAAGATCCTGTTCCATTCTTTTACCAACTTGGCATTATAAATATGATGGGTGTTTTATTTATAATCTTCATCCCCTAGGGATTCTGTTACATTTACTATATTTTTATTATTATCTTTTATTTGTAAGGCGCCAACATAGTGACGTCAGTTGAATAAACAGAATGATATACAAATAAGGACAAACAAGTGCAGACAGTATCTTGCTCTGGTATGAGGGCTCTGCTCATGAGAGTTTACAATCCTAGTGGGATTGAGAGTCAATGTTGAAACAAAAGTTTAAGTGGCTGCTCATTGTGGGATGCAGTATGGTCCCGCCACACAGCTGTTCCCATTAAGGTTATGGGGTGTGGATGTTAGGGGGTGTTAGTGTGGAGTTTGGTCCAGTTGCACAGCTGGCACGAATAGGGTTGGTGAGTGGGGGAAGGGCGGTGGATTTTAGGTTTATGCCAGATAGGCTGCCTTGAAAATGTGAGTTTTCAGGGAGTTTTTAAATGTGTGAACACTGAGGGAGAGTGATTGTACATGGTAGGGAATTCATAAGAGAGGGGGCAGCACGGGAGACGTCTTGTAGGCGGGAGTGAGAGGAAGTAAGGCAGAAGGAGAGGCAGATGATGTGGGCAGAACACATGGGGTGTTTAGGGGTATATTTTGTGACACGGGCTGAGATGTAAGGAGAAGCAGCATTGTTGAGAGCTTTTCATGTCAAAGCTAGTGTTTTAAATGTAATTCTAGAAGATATAGGAATCCAGTGTAGAGATTTGCATAGTGGAGTGGTTAGCGAGGAATGGAGTCTGGCAGCAACATTTTCGATGGATTGAAGCTGGAACAGACAGACATGAGGAATGCCAACTAGGAGAGGGTTGCAGTAGTTAAGGTGAGACAGGATAACTGAGTGAATTTGAATTGTAGTTGCATCATGAGTAAGAAAATGGCGTATCCTAGTAATATTTTATAGGTGGAGGCAGCAGGAATTAGTAAGGTCTTGAATGTGAGGAATGAAGGAGAGGGCAGAGTCATAGCACAGCTGAATTCAATAAGAATTCTGTTCAGCCCACATATGCTTCGCCCCAAAGGCGGATGCCTTAAGGTTTCCCAAGAGCTGCTGCCCTCTGCACTGAAACAGCGTGCTAAGGGTTAATATGTGGGATTGCTGGCTGTGTTGTGTCACCCCCACCCTCTGCAATTTTATTGCTCTGGACTGTAGGATTTGTATGACACAACTTCATTCATTCAGAACCTCTTCAGCCTACATATTCGTGGCCCCTAAGATCGTGGCCAAAAGGCTGTCGCCATTTGCTGCTGTTTGTGTACTGCACCGGCTAACACCCCGAGCTAGAAACGCTTGAGCTTTATGTTAAGTAATGACTTCAGCCCCCTCTCAACCTTGGACTACAGTTATTTTGTTTCCTTATTGACCCCAGCTTGTATTTTTGCCTCCATCCCTATCTCCCACACTTTCTTGTCTAAGCCTTTTTTCCCAATTTCCCACTATTGACATCTCCCTCATTTTGCAACCAGCAACTCCATCTGCTTCTCAAATCACATCCACATTACCCAAAATCCCGCAACTCCCACTCCTAATCCCACTCCCTCTCCTTATTACTACTGTTTCTCTGTTGTGACATATCCCCTAATCCCGGTCCTATCCACATACCAATCTTTCACGTACCACACACTCTAGCCACTAGCACTAGCCACCTTTGACACGAGGGCAATAGCCAAAGCATTGATAATCATATTCACTAGAGTAGGTTTCCCTAGTGAGATTCTGACTGATCAAGGATCGCAATTCATGAGGGAATGGCTACAGTGTCTCTGGGATTCGTGCGGGGTGAAGCACCAGCGCACAAGCCCTTACCACCCCCAGACAAACGGTCTATGCGAGAGGTTCAATGGGACCCTGAAGCAGATGCTCTGAGCGTTTGTAGAGGTTGAAGGAAAAGATTGGGAGATTCATTTTCAGCACTTGCTGTTTGCATACCGAGAGGTACCGCAAGAATCTATCGGGTTCTCTCCCTTCAAGCTCCTATATAGTTGCAGGGTCCGGGGACCTCTTGACTTATTCCGTGAGGGATGGGAAGGGGAGACTACCAACACTGATGCTTCTGTGTTTCAGTATGTGGTATCAGGTCGGATTCCCGGATACATTGCAACACATTGCTCCGGCAAAATCTCCCCTTGAAAACGCTTGCGTGACTCACCGCTAGGATTCCCTGCTTCAGCACAGACCAGAAAGGTAAATGGGACATAGGGATGTGAGAGATCCCTGGAACGGTAAAGGGGTCCCTAGTTTAAGAGGGGATGCCCAGTTAAAGCCCAGGTCACCCAGAACCCAGTATAGGGGTTCTGGGGGTGCTCCAATCATACATAAAGTTGTGAGGATTTTTAAAGGTTAAGTCTAGATTAGTGTGTGGGGAATATGGCTGTTAGGAATAAAGTGCAATTTCATATTCTATTCCCCATAACCATAAGACTTAGGAAAGTATAAATGTATTTTTTTATTAAGCAGCGTGTTCAAAATACAAATATGCTTTGTGCACAGTTATTGAGCTGGGACTTTCAGATCCTATGTCCTAAGTGAGTCACTGGGCTACCAAGTTGGTGCCACTGTGTCTACGCAGACATCAGACATGAAAGCCACAGAGGAATTCAGAAGTGTGAAGAGCATTTGTGCAGGAGGTTGTGACGGTGCTCGTCGCAAATCAGGAAGCGGACCCGCTGGGCTGAGATAGAGATGTAAATCAACCGACCACAACCCTTGGTCACATGCAGCCATGCAGCAAGCTTAAGCCTATAGGGAACCATGTTTAAAATGGTTTTGACGCAAAAAGTGGCACTGTGTGCTCATTTGCATGTCATTTCCCAGAACACCTTGCGGCAGTGGAAGTGCTGGGTGATAATGGTGAAAGGCGGGGTTGCAGACCTGCCTAAGACATGCAAATGAGAATACAGTTATATTTCCATTTGCTATATGCTTTGCTGTGGAGGGTTTTTGTCACTTTTTTTACTCACCATAACTTATCTCTATACAGCTGTCTGTGGGTGGTTTTCTGGGTATGCACCTTAACCCTGGCTGTGCTCAAAGCTGTGACCATGCAGCAAGCTTAAGCCTATAGGGAACCATGTTAAAAATGGTTATTGAGGCAAAAAGTGACACTATGTGCTCATTTGCATGTCATTTCCCAGAATCCCTTGCTGCAGTGGAAGTGCTGTATGCTGGGTGATAATGGGGAAAGGCGGGGTTGCAGACCTGCCTAAGACATGCAGATGAGCATACAGTTATATTTGCATATATATATATATATATATATATATAAAGCTAAGTTCTCATACGCAACAAATATTGATAAATTACCTCCTTTTTAATATTACTGCTGCGGCCGAGTTTATTCGAGCATTTGCCCGTTCTCGGCCGCAGCAGTAAACTGGCGCGCGCCGGAGGGTGCCGGGCGCGCGCCCAAGCAGCGGAAGAGCGCCCTCCGATCGGGGCGCTCTCCCTCCCGCTGCCGGGTCCGCCGGGTCCCCGGGAACCCCCTGCCGCCGTCCCCCACATCGCGGGACACCAGGGCTCCCTCGGGGAGCCCTGGACGCGCGTGCAGGGGGCGCAGGCTCCCGATAACGCGTGACCGAGGGGCGGCCACTAGCAAGCCGGGAAATCTCCCGGCTTGCGGAACCGGCCACACTTTAATAAAGTGTGTCGGTAGTGTACATAATACTCGTGTAGAATTATTTGCAAGGCTCCTCCTTTATCTATTAGACAACATTCTACATTTGCAACAGCAAAGAAAGAGCTGGCTTGGAAGAAATGTATATAGCAGCAACATGGTCCCCTATCCACACCTTTTCAAAGCATTACAGATTAGATGTCTTTGGAAGAAAAATGTTGCAAGCAACATCGCTCCCCCCCCTCCCGCAGGCGGCGGGAGAAGAGGACCATGTCAGCAGAGGGAAGAAGTTGAGACAGCGGGCGGCGGCAGGAAAGACATGTAATCGGAGCAGGAGTAGAGCAGCACAGGAGAACGGCAGGGGAGGAACGCGCTGTAACACCAGCAGACACCAGAAGTCAGACGCCGGTCAACTGCCGGTGTTACAGCGCGTTCCTCCCCTGCCGGTCTCCTGTGCTGCTCTTCTCCTGCTCCGATTACATGTCTTCCTCCTGTTCCACTCCTGTGGTCTTCAGTCCTCCTCTTCTACCACTGGTAAGCCTGGTAAGTGAGAAGGGAGGGGGGGCGCAAATGTTGGATAATAATTTCCGTGATTTTCGGCTATCCGACACGATATTAGTCCCATTTAGGTCGGATAACCAAGACACTACTGTAGTTTGTTTTTTGTACACCCTAAATGTTGAGTCTGCTTTCAGACATTCCACTAGAAATGGTTTCTCATGGTAGACCCGTCTTTACACAGGGATCGCAAATACTAGGCAGAACGAGATGGTTAAATAAACTAAGGTTTATTCTGGCCGGAGCCAACAGGGAGCAACACGGTATAAAACACGGCAAAACTCACCACAAAATTGGTCTACAGGTGACTCCTAGCTCACTAGCTGTAGGGTGCTGCCAAAGCTATCTTACCCTAGATGCCGCCTTGATCCGTCCATAAATCCCAGTAATAAGGGATGCCCGCCTCCGGTCCAGAGTTCACTTTTCAGTTGGCCTCTAGACACCGAGACCAACCATAAACTTAATACATAAACATAAATCAAAGACATACTTGAAAAGAGAGAACTCCATGTATTACTTCCTGGTAAAACATTTTATAAATAACTGGAGCTCTGATCGGCATCAGCTTTTTTAGACTTCGGCCTCCATATGAAATAATGGAAGACTGGGTGCCTGCTGACCAATCAGCGGAGACCTTTCCTCTGCTTAGGAGGCATGGCTCGACCAGATGAACCAATCAGAGCTGTGGGTGGTGACGGTGCCTAAGGACAGTCCCCCGAAGGGGCGGTGCTTCGGAAGTGTAGGATATTGGAAATTTCTGATGGGAATCAAGCCGACGGGGTTAGGACCCAGACCTCGGTTCACAATTACAGCTCATACCTCCTGCAGGGGTAAACGCTGTGCTGTCGAGGAGAGGATGATGCTCCGATATTGGATTGTATACCGCTCCAGCAGGAGGGCCCATCCTTCACATTGTCTCCAGACTGCATATCAAAGGCTAGTCTTTGACTCATTGTATGCTAGCCACTCACCTGTGATCGTGGCCGAAGGATACAATGAGTCACACAAAGTTATACAGAAACCATACAATTTACAATAAACATCTTAACACAGATGGCTAACTAGGGACATATAGTAATAAGGCTGACAGCCATTTTGTAGCTCTAAGATGGCTATTTTTACCCTGGTACTCTACTGTAGGTCACCATCTTGACTGGTAGTTGCAATGAGCGGGTTTAACTTTTATTATCCTGGGTCCCGCTGCCCCTAACGTCACAAGGTTGCATTAGGGGCATAAAAGAAAGTAGGACATTTTACCTACTGTTATTTGTATTTATTTATTTTTAATCCTCTGTCAGCCTCCAGTCTTTCTCCCTTCCCTTTTATGTTCTTGGTGCTTTTTTTTGTCTGTGTGCTCTCTTTGCAGCTTGGTACCTGCCCAAAAGATTTTTGTCCTACCCCGAGCTGAGAAGTCAACCCCACTAGTAGAGGACTAGAAGAAAATATCGGTAGCTACAATTTTCTACTTTCCTGCTATGAGTCTGTCCATGTAGCAGATTAAATTATATATTTTTACAATTTTACAAATTGACTTCCTTAGAAAGATTCTGCAACCTCTGAACACTGAAAAAATTAAATTTCTATGCAGAAAATCGTATCTTTCCAAATGCACATTGCCCACCACATTTAGCTGTTAGGTTAGAGAGGACATCATAATAATTCTCCAAAAGAACAAATCATAATAACTCTCCAAAAGAACAAATCATAATAACTCTCCAAAAGAACAAATCATAATAACTCTCCAAAAGAACAAATCATAATAACTCTCCAAAAGAACAAAGGTAGGAAGTGGAGGGGATACTTTTTGTATAGATGCCAGATTCCCCGGATACGAATAACCGAAAAAGAAATTGGTTATAGGTCACTGGGATCCTACATAGGACCCTTATAGTCATTAAACATGCCACTTTCATTAGGTCACTTTTCTTCTACATGAGATTGACCCTTGATCCCATTTAACACGTCACTGTTATTGTGTAACCCTGGTGCTACCAGGTACTGATCCTTACCCCTTTGAGTGCCAGATGGGTCACTGCACCTGAGTGCCACGGCCATTCAGGCATGTGACAGCAGGGGCTATTTTGCAGGAAAGTGAAGTCCTCCGTTTCATCACTGGGCAGATTGCGTCCGGCGCTCCATGGGAACGCAGAACGTGATCTGAGCGGCAAAGAAGACCTCTGTTGGACATGACGTAGTCACCATGTTATGGGGCCTCCAGAGTGCCAGTCCCCAGGATGCAGTGACTGTCCTGAGTTGCACCCAAAGGGTTGAACATGTCACTGTCATTATGCCACTCTCGTTCTATGTGGGGCTGGCCCTTTTATCCATTTGCTGCTGAACCTGCTTTTGTTCTGTGCTGACAATGCTCCCATTATTTATTCCCCCCGCCCCCTCCTGTACGAGCTTGGAGACAGGTGCACACATTAACGTCAGCCGTCTGCCCTTATTCTGATGTATTTAGCATCTCCTAAAAGACCAGAATGAGTTCTGGTATTTACTGTGTAATGAATTTCTCCTGGGTCGCATCTGGGCATTGCTCTGCATATCCAGCATTTAATTTAGAGCAGACTAGGAGTCCACAGTTATCTGTGGTGCAGTATATATAGCTTTTTATTGAAGTACAGTATCTCTAAGTCTTTGTGTGTATATACAGTAAATGTGTGTAAATCTATAATGTGTGTGTGTGAATATATATATATATATATTATTTTGATTACTTTTTCCTCCAAAATCAATGTTTTGAACAAGTGTTGCTGTACAAATATTTGTGACATGGTGTCCCCGTCGCACACCTTTGCTGATCCTAATTTAATGTAATCTAAATTATCTGCGGGGGAGCGTGGTTTACAGAGGTCCCGCGCTCTTCCCAAAGGCACTTAAATTAAGTGCCAGGGAAGCGGCGAAGGCCTCTGTGAACCTCACTTACCTTGTTCAGCCGGCATCTGGAGACGCGTCGCCATGGCAACGCGACGTCAAATGATGCCGCAGGGTCATGACACCCAGACGCCGGGAACCAAGGTAAGGAGGAGGGAGGGGGGGCGCGCGGAGAGGAGTACAGCAGGGGGAAAAGATTGCGCTCCCCTGTGCTGGAGCATACTGTAGCAAAAAATCAGAGGATGTTGGATGGAGGGTTTTTAGATGGATACATTTTATTGACCGGTAGATTAGGTAACATTTTAGGCAGGGCAACAAGTTAAAAATAAATAAAGTTGTGAAGGTACAGTACAGGATGAGGCTTCTTTTAGAAATAAATACCAGAATATGGAGCTGTGCTTTGAAGTCACTCAGCAGAAGTCAAAGAATGCTTGAGAGAGGAAAACCCTTCAGGAATAGGAGGTCCCGACTAAGGATCTCAGGTATTGTAGTCTATGATTTTGTAATCCACAAGGCCCTTATCTGATGTTGCGAAGAAAGTGGAACACTCACGCTATAAAAATGTAAACATCCATGGCCGCCAGCAAATGAGTCTAGCGCTTGGACAGCTAGTATGTACAGTGCAATAAAAAGGGCAGCCCTTACATGGTATTGCAAAGAAGATTATTTAATAAATGATCGCAGTTTTGGTCCAAAAGTATGCAACGAAACGTCGATAATGGTCTTGCAAAGATTATTTAATAAATTGAGTGCAGCCTTTTGTTTGCACCCTATCCGACCGATGTCTTCAGTTTCTGTGTTTGAATATGCTCTATCTCCAATAGAACAGATGTAAAAACTCACTGGAGGAATATAGTTCTCTGCTTCTCCTAATTATTCATGATGCCTCGCACGTCTGCTAATTAATAAAAGCATCACATGGGAGGGAAGCTGAATTTCACACCAATATAGGAAGCTTTTTGGACACGTGTGTACATTTTTTGTTGTTTTAATTAAAAGCTGGAAAGAAAACATTTTTCCCATCTCATCGACTAGCTGTTTTCTTCTTCCTGCCGGGAAATAAATAACTTTGTTAAACAAGCCGCGATTTCTCCAACAAGTTAATTATTTCGGGGACCTCATTAGTAATTTTTTTTTCTCCTCTTTCCCCTGTGAATTAATTCTAAGATTGGAATAACCAGAAGTGCGTCACTGCAGGTTTATTACCCGAACAGAAGGGAATTTATCAGTAGCTTCGGGATGAATAACAATTATGTAACGTGCGGCTCAAGTCTTAGGGTGTTATTCATTAAACTGCTCCAGTAATTTAATAAATAACCCCCTTAGAGTTCTCTGGCCAACGTTAACAATGTGCAGGCCAACATTGGTAATCTGCAGGCCAAGTTTAGCCAGCATTATGAATTTCCAGTCCAATTAGTAAAAAGCGCAGGAGGAGTTTTACAATCGTCTGCCCAATTTGTAATATCCTAGGTATAGAATAGGCAGACTGGTATTTAGATCTCCAGGCCAGATTCTAGAATGTACTAGCCACAATTTTCAGGCCCGGGGGGTCAGTGCATCAAAGATATATTTGAAATGTACAAGTAAACCTTAAAAAGGCAATTTACACTGTTCCTTTTGTATTAATGTATTTGATAAAAAACCATTACAGATCTCCTTTTTATGTTCAGAATTTTTACCTCCGCCATTTTAATTAGCTGAGTGTTCCGAGCTTCAACCAATAGGAACAAGAGACGGGCAGTGAAGCTCTCCCCTGCTTCCACAAATGGGTAGATTTGGGTTCAGGCGCACAGTGCCTGCCAGGGAAGTCAGATTGGGCAAGTATTTACAGATACACGTTAACGAGAGAGGGTCCTGTAGCTCAGGGGTGCGCTAAGATTCTGCCATCGCTCCCCCCCCCCCTCGCCTTCCTAAGCGTGAAATTGCGCTGCGGGGTCATGTCAAGTCACATGACCCCGCTGCGTCATTTGACGCTGCGTCGCCACAGCAACGCGTCTTCTGAGCCATGGTAGGAGAGAGTACAGAGGCCTTGCGCTGTCCCCGGCATTTAATTTAAATGCCTTGGGGAAGAGTGCGGGGCCTCTGTATGTGCCGTGCCCCCCCAAAAAAAAATATCGCACACCCCTGCCGTAGCTAAGGAGAGCTTGGGGCCCTGTGGCACACATAGGCCTCAACACTGAAGTTGGGTCCAACTTTTGGGGAAACCGAACTTGTAGCATCGGCCACCGGGCCCAGGACACCACCCCTGTCAACCACCTTGCACACACTAATACACACACGTTGAACACTCATGCACACACATTAAAGTGGTAATCCCCCCTCCCCCCCACCCAAATGGATATTTTTTCAAAATCTTATCTGTGTGTGTTTTGACACAAAAACGATAAATCTTGCTTTTTGACTAAAAACATGGCTGAGGGATCAGCAATGGAAGCCTGCAACATCAACCTTTTCTATTGGCTGCCAGGGCCAAGCCCATGCCATATACTGCCCTGTGCTGGACCACAGGAACTAGGGGATCCCTAGACATCCCCCTGCTACAAGTAAGACTTTACAAAAAATAACAAGCAATGCAGAATGCTGTTTTACCACACTGATACACATACTGACACTCCTCACGCATTACCACACTTGGACACTGTCACGGTAGCTTATGACAAGATATAATGAACACCAAATATCTGGGTTCAACTGAACGAGGCTTAGATATAATAAAATATAATTTATTCCTTGAAAAAGGTGAACACATCAATATAGTACAATTAACAGACAAGAAGGTAACACTTACTTAGGGGGGATGGAGAAGTATCCGCTAGCAATTCTCCAGCAGTCCAGTGACATTCAAGATGGAATCAGAAGCACAACTCCAGCAATCCAGTGACATTCAAGATGGTATCAGAAGCACAACTCCAGCACAACTAAAAACTGTAGGGTTGACACAGTTTATATACCTGTGCAACCCTATTCTTAACATTGAACACAGCCTATTGGTGAACAATTATCTGTATCCACTCTATTGTGGAGACACAGACTAACAGACTAACCCATGCCCTCAGGTAACAGAGTTTGTTGATTGATTAATACTTAATCCCTAGACATTGGGTAACAATCAAGGCAGTTACTTTTTGATCACCGTGCTTAGGCTGCCGTCTGCCCTTCATGACCTATTAGCCTAGCAAATGGCGTCTGCATTTTCAGAACAGATCCAAAATAAAATACATATACACTTTAATATCTACACATACTAATAAGTTCCATTCTGGTGGGCTCAGTGGGTCGACCTTTGCCAGTTTTTAATGCCTACAGTGACTCCACATATTGGCCAAATATGAACTCTCTGCGACCTCCAGAACTGGAGATACAGAAATGCACTTTAAAACATTAAAATACATGCTTATAATGAAACATGGGAACAGGGGAACATACATTTTCAAGGTACAACAAGGTGCAAACCTCATCCCTGGACCGCAGCCCAGTTAACCCCTTGTCTCTCTGGTGAGGTCAGGGGATGGCCATATGGGGTGCAACCCCTTTAATACCGGGCCACCCCCTTTCTCCCTCTACAGACACATTGACTTGGAGTCGTGTAGCCGGGTCAGGGTAGGAGAGTTTGGGTATGTTGTGGTACTTGCCATTGTCCGGGGTTGGAGAGAAGAGTAGTCGATATCCGTAAGCCGTGGTCGAGGAGAGAGTGGGGGTCCAATAACAAGCCGAAGTCCAGGAGTACAGAAGAGACAGGTCCAGGTACGAGCAGGGGTCACAACACGGGTCAGGCCAGGCACAAGAACAGGCAAAACACAGGAAGCTGCGTCACAGCACATAAACATCAGTTTATGCTCAGCAACTAGCACAGGAACAGGTAGGGTAAGGAGATGGGAACCAATCAGGAGCCGGCAGTTGAGTGACCTCAGACATAGGCTACGAGCCAATAGGAGGAAGGGAAATTGGCTGCAGGTGAGACAGCTGATGCCTTTCTTGGGATCAGCTGGCGCGCTGCGTGCGTGCATAGGAGTGGGGCGAGTGCGCTGCCAGTGGGAGTAGGCGACGCGGCGGCGGCGACCCAGAGGCGCTCCTCCACGGGTGCACTATTAGGTAGGTGTGGACTCGCAGACAGGGGTTTGCGTGCGCCGCAGGCACTGTTGCGCAACGCGTCAGAGGGATGGAGCCTAGCAGCGATCCTGACATGACCATACATCTTCCTATACAACTGAACATTCTGTTGACTTTACCGATTTGCTTTGTTACATACTGTAAGAGACATGCAGAGGTATACTCCAAGAGACAGTTTGGGGGAAATTAAACCATGGCATTATTTAGCCTGTCCCTTTAAACAATGCACAACATACAAAAATAAACAAATAAACAAACAGCCTATCCCTTCTTAAAGCTAACTCACTTCCCCAATCCCTCTCTCCAAGACTGGGAGGAAAAGTCTCATTCCAGCCTTTCACCCCAAAGTCTCAAGAGGTACCTCAAAGCAGATGACCCTTCAGGTCTGGTTCTGGGTCTGGATGGGTGTTCGTTGAGGGGCCAGCCTTTGGTAGGTTCCTGTGTTTGCTGTACCCTAGAAGAGGTCTGTTCACTTGGTGTCTTGAAATCAGCACACAGTCATCCTGTGTGCTCAAGTCTCCTGGTTAGTTCACAGCAGGAGGCTTTTACACTGGTCTGATTAACCAGGTAGAGACTGTTTAATTGTTTTTAGCTGCAATTAACCAGCTCCCTGCTGGATTCCCCAGACCACCGAGGCTTTCTAGTGAAGCCTCATTGAGATAGTTAATTCCCTGTTACACATACCTTGAACAAATTGTGGTTCTGGTGTACTCCAAAAGAAAAGCATACATTTCTCAGATACTACTGTACAACCTCCCACATTGTTCCCAAATGAAAATAAACAATAGAAGTACAACAGAAAGGATAGATTATGACTTTTGTCAAAATAGTCTGCCTACTGACTATGAAGCTGTTGATTGAATTCTAAAGAAAAAGGAATAGACAAAAAAAAAAGTACAAGAAATAATACTAACTAGTCTTGCTTAGCTTTGCAAAGGGCTGACACCTTAGTGGGAATCCTCAACGTTTCGGGAAAAAAACCTATTTTGAAGAGGAATTCTAACATACAGTATATATGAAAAAAAAACAGGCTTTATATTCCTGTTGAGTGCTCGGCGTCTCATCAATCTTGTTTCAAGCAGCTGCCCACGTGTAATGTCCCGCCGTTGCTTCAGCGAAGCATGACGTCATCGTGAGGATTCTCACTAAGGTGTGTCAGCCCTTTCCAAAAGCTAAGTAAGACCATTGTTGTACTATTTCTGGTACTTGTAATGTTTGTCTGTTTCTGTTTTGGAGTAAAATGGACAGCATCATAATCAGTGAGCAGCTGTTTTTTGTTGTTGAGGATTAGGGCTCACTCAGACAGGCTGCTGCGGGACCGTGCTTGCGTTCGCGCCTCCACCGCGCGCTCCTGCAGCCCAGCGATCTCTGCTCAAACTGCAGGCGTTGGGTCGCAGCGTTTGGGGACGTGGCGGGGGGCGTGTAACGGACACGTCACGGAGCTGGTTCGCCTCTATTGGCTGAACCAGCTCACGTCACGCAACAGTAGCACCAAATTTCAATACGGGTTGTGACGGCAAAATGTTGCAGCGACAACGCTGCACTTTGCCGCCGGTGGAGTTTTCAGCTTGAAAACTCCCACCAAACAACCCAAAATTGCGATTGGCGTACGCGCGTGCGCGTCGCATCGCGTTCTGTCTGAGCTGGCCCTTATAGTCCTTCCTTTCTTTCGTTACATACCTTTCCTACTGAGAAGTCAGCTGAAATAATGACTCCCAGCGCCCTTTCCACTACAATGCCATTAATCCTGTATTCTGCCTTTTGTATTTTTGTGACATAAGTACATTAATTTTTTTTGCCACACTCTTAACCATTCCTCAAAACGACTTAAATCATTAACAATGCTGTGTTCCCCTCCCTGGAGTGTCAGCTCTGTTTGCATGTCTTTGTGCCGTGTGTAAATAGTCATTTTTTACCTTGCGACCATTTATAATGTCGCTAATAAAGACATTAAAAAGCGCCCGGTCCTTGTTAAGATCCCATGTGGGTACTCCATTTACCACAACTCTGTCGCTTCTTCTTTAACCAATGCCTTATCTATTCAACCACTACGGGACGACACTTGCGCTTCTCCAGTTATTTCGAAGTACACCTGTTAATAGTTGTGACGGTAGGGATAAATATGGCTGCTGTTAATAAAGGTTACGTCTGCCATTACCCCTACCTGTCAATAATACATTGGTATTGTATTATGTGTTATGTATATTTGTATGTATTTTACTTGGTTGCAGCAGTTCAGGGACCAGGGGTTAACTGTGTTTCAGCTGGAAAGTTTCAAAGATTGCCTGCGACCTTTCCCTGAACTCCTCTTGCTCTTTTTAATGTTGTTAAACCTACTAATCAGGGGCTGGGTGAGGATAAAAGCACCTCGCCTTATCCCTCCATTAGTGTTTTCCCTCTTGCAGCAGGTAGACCCCAAAGCTCTTTTCCCCCCCCCCACTTATAGTTTATTTGAATATTTATAAGGCGAAGGGGTTCATAGAAAATGAAATAAGGGGAGGGGGGAAAATAGGAACGCAGTTCCAGCACGTCACAAACACCTTGCATTGAGGTTTAATTATACATGTGTGATATTACTTGCATACATGCATACATACATACATACTTGTATGTCAACCTGTCCTCATCTCATGCAAAGTCTGTATCTTCCTGTGAATCCACAAGTCCCAGACCGTATAGAATTTGTTTGTGGTGTGTTTTAGGAAGGATGAAAGTCTTTCTATCAATATGACTTAATTTATTCTGTTGATAACTTGTGTCCTGGGAGGGGATTTGCTTGGCTATACAGTATGAACATGAAAAATGTGTTTTGGATGTCTTTCAGGACTGCCTGTGGCACTATTATTGGTAGTGTTTGAAAATGATATAGGAGTCGGGGGAGGATATTCATTTTTAATGACCTACAGATGCAGCGCTAAGGTCGGTCGCGCGGCCACAGAGCATGTACTGGTGCACCATGCGCAAAGAGTTGACGGTCTGCGGAGCAGTGCATAACGGGGTAATGGCCCATAGGGATTAACACAGCGGGCATCCCTGCTTCTGAATAGGACACCCGCTGTGTGTATCCTCCCAGGCTGCACCTGTCACGCAGTGAGTGAGACTGAATCGGTCACTCTACCTGCGCTCTTCTAACAGGCATTGATTTCAGCCTTGTGGATCCCCTGCTTCCCGAGTTACAGGCCCCGGTATGGAGTGCCGGTAGCTCCGCCATGTTTTAAATTCTCCTGTGTCACGTGACTGGTAAATTTAAATAATGGCTGTAACTCGGGAAGCAGGGGGTCACCCAGGCTGAAATTAATACGGTTCCGCTTCGGAGACCCCCTGCCTCAATAATGTGTTATTAAAATAAAAGCCGTGCGATCGCCTGTTAGAGGCGCGCAGGGAGAGTGACTGATTTAGTCTCACTCTTACTGCGCATCTCTTGCACACTGCTGCAACCCGGTAGGATTCACACAGCATGAGTCCTATTCAGAAGCAGTGACGCCCGCTGTGTTAATCCTGATCGGCCATTAGTCTCCTTACTTGCACTCCGCGAGCACAGAGGAATAAAAACCACGGCCGTAGCGGATTTCGTGAGGGCAGCGCGACTGACCATAAAACGGCATCTGTAATGCATCCCAACCAGGATATCTGGAAGGTAATTTAAATTGTTCATTTTCACTACACTTGTATTCTTCAGTGTCTTTATCGCCCCCCCTTCTGCCGTATTCCAGGATAGGTGTTTTTTATTTTTAAGCTCTTTTAATATCCTTGGTTGTATTCCGTCTGTGGTCCCTCCCCTTCACCTGTAAAGACTGGGGAAAACTAAGGCTGCGGCCCAGCTCTCCAAGCATGAGCACCGAGTGTCCTGGATATTCCGCAAGTGCGCGCAGGGTGGCGTTGCGGGCAAGCTGAGCGCGCTTCAAAGTTCCATTTTTTTGTTTACTCAAGCGCCAAGCTTGATTGAGCGTGCGTGCCCGCGCAGGGACTTGTACATATACATTTATGTAATTAAAAGCGCCAAGCACCGCGCGCTTTGCGCGGTCAGTGCCAGCAGGGCCGCAGCCTAAGCTATACATTTGTCTCGCTCAACATAGCTGTTCTCTTCTTTAGTCTTACTATTTGTCCTTTTCTTTTTTCCTTTTACTTATATACATAAAAACTGTGTCTTCCTCCTTTACTGACTGAGCTATTTTCTATTTTGCTGGAACTGTGCATATCTGATTATTTTCTTAGCCTTCTTCTGCCTAGGCTGATATGGTTCTCTATCTTCCCCCCTTAGTCTGCCTATATTTCCTAAAAGCTGTCTTTTCAGCCAGTGCAATACCTGCCACCTCCTTTGAGAACTGTTTTACTGTAGCTTTCTTTAAGTTGTGCTTTTAATAACCTACCTGACACAAAAGGTCCGTTGCTTTTAGTATTCCATCCTTTAGTTTTTCCCACTGCTCCTGTGCTCCACTCAAATACCTCAACGCTGCCAAAGAATATCTTAAATAATTTCCCATCTCTGAAAAGTCAGCCCTCCTCCAATAGAAAACCTTTGTTTGTGTGTGTCATACCTGCACCTCTGTCTTACTACTAAACCACATTGATGATCACTGCAACCTAAGTTCTCAGCCACAATTGCTTCACGTACTCTGACCCAAACGTGAGAACATTAATTATATACTACTACAATTACTTAAGAAGAGGCCCCTAGCCTGGAATCCAGGATGTCCCTGCTTCTGGCTGAACCTGCTACAGATACAGTACGTGCCATTTCAAATGTGCAAATTGAAGTCTCCCATAATGATTACCTTTCATTTAATTGCCATCTTAGTTATGTTCTCTGTTCACACCATATCCTTTTCTCCAGTACCTTTGTAGTAAAGTAGCTTTTATGTGGTTCTTAAAATAAAGGCCAACTCCTCCTCCCTTCCTTCCTACCCTGTCCTTTCTAAATATAGTGTAACCTGGTACAGGCAGTCCTCGGTTAACCAACGAAATCCGTTCTGGAAATAGCGTTGGATAGTGAAACCATTGTAAACTGAGTCCCATGTTGATCAGTGGCGATGAGCGTCGGATAACACATTCAGGTGTCGGAAAATGGCCCATAGGGTTGCATTGTAAAGCGTTGGATATGCCATCCATCGTAAAGTGAAACGTCGGATAGTGAGGACAACCTGTATAGCACCAGTCCTGATTTTCAATGTAGTGTGACTGTAATAGCTACAATATCCAAGTCATCTCTTATCATTGTTGCAATTAGTTCTGGGGTTTTTATTCCTTAATCTTCAAGCATTTGGACACATTGCCCAAATACTTTTGTAACTACTTTTCACAATCCTTTCCTCTTACACGGCCTTCTGCTTTAATCTGTCTTTTTTTCCCTATGATATCTTTCCTTCTATAAAGTCCCGCTAAATCGCTACCTCTTGCACCCCCTGCACTCCTCGGGGCTCCCTTCAATTAGTTTAAATTCTTGCTAATGAAGCACCTGAACTGCTTACGGAATATACTGGTCCCTGCTCTCCAAGATGAATGAAGGCTGGGTGGAGCTGCTGCGTCCAATATATACAAATCACTCTTCGTACCACTTTCTCAACTATGCATTAAAGTCTCTTGGTAGAATAGTCCTCCGTTCCCCGCTGGCGATAGATCCTGAGAAAGCCATTGAAGATGTTACCTGCCTTACCAGAGCTGTTCCTAACTCCATACATTCCTTCTGTACTACCCCAACTTTATTCCTTGCCAGATCATTAGCCCCTATGTGGACCATGACATCTACCTCTCCCTCCTGTCATTCTACTTTAAGAAGTTCCATAATGTTCCTCTGAGCTGTCTGACTGTAATTGTTTTCTATGCCAACTGATATTCTTAACTTGTTCGAAATGTTTGCCTGTTTCGCATACTAATTTGTGTGATACTGTAATTTCCCTTTCCTGGTCCCGTTCCACCCCTCCCCCAAAACCATCACTTCTCCCCTCCCTTCCAACCATCTCTTTCCCCCCCCAACCAGTCCTTCTCTTATCCCACCCCCAATGATTCCGTCTTTTATCCGCTCAGCCCCCCACCGCCCCTTCTCATCCCCTCCCCCCCACCGCCCCTTCTCTTATCCCCTCCCCCTCACCACCCCTTCTCTTGTCCCCTCCCCACCCCTCTCTTGTCCCAACCCCAATGATCTCTTCTCTTATCCTCTCCCCAACGATCCCTTCTCTAATTCCCTCCCCACCCCCAACGATCCCTTCTCTTATTCCCTCCCCACCACCAACGATCCCGTCTCTTATCCCCTGCCACCCAACTGTCCCTTCTCTAATATGTACCCTTTCCCTCCTCCTTACCTGTATTGAAAAATACAATCATTTTAACAACCCTATCCTGCCTTCTCCCCCCCCCCCCAGCATGAGAGGGAGGAATTATAAACAGTCTCAAGTGTCCTTGCCTCTTTAAGCAGGGTTTGTACCTGCAACAAGGTGTGTACTGTAGGTGCTCATGGTTGCATCTCAGGGTAGATGGATCCGCGCTGGCTTATATGAGGCTTGATGAATAAATAGGGTGCCAGAAACTTTAAACTGGTTTTATGGAACATCAACGTAGATCAAAACAGGACTGGTTTTCAGTACTTTGGGACACTGGACTCCAGTTTCCTCTTTCTATAAGATTAGTAGTGACTCACTTTTCCTTAGAGTCTCTTGCCCTGCCCAGGACAGATCAGGGAATTACCCTCTGAAACTCGTAGCAGACCCCTCCAGGACTTCTTCCTTAAACCCTAGGATGGGGAACTACACTCTACTTTAGAGTAGTTATACTGGATCACTGGTCCATAAGCCCCCCCCCCTCCCCCCACACACAAACACACACACACACACTCCTAACACTGGGAAACTTACCCTAGCATAATAAAAGTGTCCTCTTTACAGGCTGGAGAGTCTGGAGACCTCCCGAAGTCCTCCTGGATGTAAGGGGATCCTCCCGATATTACTTGGGGTCTGAAACAAAATGGCTGATCCCAAGCTTTTATACCCATGGGGTGTGGACAGCAACCCACCCCAGTAACTGGGCAGATTAACTGTTGCAATATGGTCACACCATGTCAGGTGACCCTAGCTAGCAGCTTCTAGAAATAAGGCGTGACTATCACTGACCTTTAAAGTGAAACATCAAAATGCACAAACGATGCAACACATAGGGCTGGTAGAGAATTAACCTCTACACTGCCTGCAGGGACAAGGACTGACTACTGGGGTTTTAACTTTAGCAAGGATGCTACATAAGCTTCAAGTTTAAAGAAAAAAACATACACGTACTGTTGCATGCACTGAAAAAAGGTTATAGCCATAAAAAATGCACAACTCTAGGTTTAGGAGATTTGTGTTTCAAAACTAGAGGGAGACCCATTTAGTCTGACACTTATACGATGAATATACTATGGTGATCTCATGCTTTTTAAAAAAACTGTATTACTTGCTGTATTCCAATACGAAGATGAGTCATCTCTGTATAAAGTAGAAGGTGGCCCATAGAACAACTTAAGGTGCAAGTAATTAAAATTTGCTGGGTAGATAAAGGGTGGATTAATTAGGCAATAATCCCAGAGAAACCAGTGCTAGATCGTGACTAATTCATTGTGGTTGGGGGTCAAGGGAATCGCAGCAGAGGGTACTTTGTCTTGCTGACTCCAGACGTGTCACAGACGTGATTGCCGAGTGCAGAAGTGCTGGAAGACTCATGAGGCACTTGTGGCAGAATTAATTTGTTAACACCAGAGATACAGACTATTGCTCTGTCATTGTCCAGTATTAGTATAGCAGAGATCATTTGTGTAGCATGTCTTCAAGTGGAATTTTGGATGCTCCTTAAATGTGGTCTACTTTTCTGTTTAGCCTCAGCATGTAGAAAAATGTGTGTGTATATATATATATATATATATATATATATATATATATATATATATATATATATATATATATATACACGATACATTACCATTTAGGACCAAAGTGGCATATCGTGGTCATTCAGTGACCTTGGTGAGAATGTTGCCAGAATGGAACAGGAACACAGGGTACAGTAACATTAGCACTAAAGGAGGAGGTGGAGCATAGTTTAAAGGGTCAATCCTATATAGGTTCAAAGCGACATCATGAAAGTAATGCATAATTTATGGGTTAAATCTTACATGAATGGTGTTTTTTTTTTTTTTTAACCAATTGAGACAATTGTAATTATTTTCAAACATTCTTTTAAAAGCATTAGAATGCTTGCAAGCTGACCTAGTGGAATTGCCTGTCTCGCTGGCAAGTGAGAGGGATGATAAAATAACAACTGAGGGAGCACAAAGGAGTACAGAGAAAATCAATGTACAAATGAAAAACTGAAGGGAACGGGAATGGGGGAGCAGAGGAGTGTTGGAGCCAAGATGAAGATAGGGGCCGTGCACCCAAAAATAGACGGAGAGCAGAAGCGAACTGCAAATCAATGAGTTTCAGTCCCTTCTGGCGGCGAAGGAGTCCTGAAATCATCTCGTCTTCCAGGAGTGATTAGAGCGGTAATTTCAATAAACATTGATTTTATCTGAGCTCAGATTTATTACTGCAGCCTGAAATGTTTGAAGAGATGACTTAATGAAGTGTAGATCAATGTTCTCAGCTGTTCAAATTGAATCAGCCTCGGCCACAGCCCAGAGCGCGCTCTGCGCTGCTCATGGGTAGTTCTGGGGGTTAAATAGCAGTGTTCGAGCCTCCTGTGGGGAGAGAGCTAAGAACAACATAATTAGGAACGCCTGACATTGGAGCAATAGGGGGAGTTATAGGGAGCAGTTACAAGCAGGTAATTGGGTTAGTTATATGGGACAATACGAGGCGTTATAGAAGGAGTGAGGGAGCAGCTGTAAGGAGCAGTTAGATGGAGGAATAAATGGAGTGTAAGGGAAAGCCGCTAACGTATATATGAACATGTAAGTCTCTTGCTACTGTATGATCTTTCTCTGGCAGATCTAACCTGATCTTTACATCAGGCTGGCCCACCATGACACAGGTTCATAAGCAGCTCCTGGAGTGTCTCATTGACCCATAGACAGCACAGCTTGTACTGCACAGTAGTTTTACATCCAGTTCACCTGCTTGGCTATTTTCCTCTTCTGCCTCCTTTGGCTTATATTCAGTGTCATGGAAGAATAAATCCCCCTCAGACCTGAATCTACCCCTGCTAGCCATCAACTGCAGTGACAGAGGAACACATAGCGTGTGCCTCTAGCACCTAATAGGTTTCCCTTTTTCTGCCAGGGGGTCAGCAAGAAGTTTCGGAGCAATGTGTTCCCTCTGACATCAGAAGGGTTAAACACAGACGGGAACCCTTAAAAGCACGTGACCATGTAAATGCTCCCTACAGCTCCTCTTACGTCACTCTGAGACGAGTAGCCCCTCGAGCGTCTAACTCTGCTCACCACAGCGATTAATCAGCCGTTAAAGGTTCATTAGCTTCTGTAATAACTTGGGATCCATAAGTCATGGAAGTTATTAGTTCCTGTTACATCCGCTGATTGTATAATTACAGTAAAATACATTTTCGATGGCAGCACAACTTCAGCAGCCAATTAGCCGAGTTCAGAAGGTGCTGAGGTGGAATTATTGTGTCTCTGCCTGCTCTAATGGGAGCTGTCATCGCAGTCAGCCGAAGAATAATATATCAGCGGATTTCTGTTTGCTTTCCATGTTAGAGATGTGACATGTACAGCTTGGGTACACAGTGACTGGATGGAGGCAGTAAGTAACATGTCCAATAAGATATAGGGCCATGTTTACGCAGAAGGGGAGCTATTGCTCAACAAGACTGTGCCTTCTATAACACCTGGTTACAGACAGGGACTCCTAAACCTTTTGGTTTGCCCCTTCCACTGTATAGTAGCACAGTGACACAGAAATGATAACATTGACACCGGTGGCCTATCTAGTCTTTATCTCCAACCACAGTGTAATACAGAAAGGGAATTACAGCCCATTAGGCCGGGCCTATGTGCGTTATGACACAAGACAGTCATGCCCTTTCTAGTCTGTCGCTCTCACTGCAGTGTGATACTGTGGCACTCACATGTGAGACCTATAACATAGTCTAGTCTGTCCCTCTGTTCTGTCCCTCAGAGAATAGCCACTCAAGTCCAATAACCGGTGCATAACCATTTTGCATGTGCCTGCTGTCTCCATAAAATGTCTGTTCCTTTTTCTAAAAGATCAAAGCCCGGACAGAAGTAGGAAATTGCTGGCAAATTTTCCCGTGTATTGTCACAGCCAGATATGGTGCTAGCTTTTAGTGGTCTGACAGCAGGAATTATCTGGGAGTCGCTCACCAATCTGTCCTATCACTTATTATTTCCACAATCCTATTTTTTATTTTTCCCCATCCCAGACACACAGCCTGAATCTTAGCATAGGAAATGGTGTTTCAGGATTGGTTACTCGTTTTCTTTCCATGATAGCAGCCCCCTCAATATAACCCAGAGGTTTAGGTAAGCAGCAGCCACATAGTGGTCCAAACGCTTTTTTTTCCATTTATTTTTTAAACAACCTTTACATGTAATTTGCGTCCTTAACGATCATTAAATGCATTTTGTTTTACTTTTTGTGCAAAAAAAATTGTTTCTATTTTTTTTTTTAGGGTTAAAGTAATTGTATCCGTATCTCTGGTACTTGTTGTTCATCTCATGTCTCTTTTTGGTTAATGGTGCTAGCATACTTATCTTAACAAAAGATCAAACAATAAAAATGAAGAAAAGATTGTACAAACACTCCAAATCTACCCTGCAATTGTTAGGATGCCAATAAAGATAACGAGAGGGGCTTTGCCTGTGACAATTCTTGTTGAACGTTCGGTGACATCAGGCAGAAGAAATCAGAGCTCTCCCATTTTAAAAATACTTCTAGTTGTCCGATTTGGGGGATTTGGGTAAAAGGGGCACCAGTCACCCAGATGTAGCCCCTTAGACATGTCACAGCCATTACAGGTAGGGCCAAAGTAAAATGTACTGTTGAAGTGAAACTTCTTTAGTGGCACCTAGTCAATTTTGGTGGGACAAAACTGGAGACATGGAGACGAAAATGTGAAACGGAAATGACGTCGCGTAATGGCTGCCACTCCCCCCACACCCCTGCCGCCGGCGCCACTCCTAACAGCCGCCGTTCCCCCCACACGCCCGCTGACATGCCGCGCATGCGCAGTAGTGATGGTGCCGCCGACGGACGCCACGCATGCCCAGAAGCGGTGCCGTAACCCCCCCCCCCCCCCCCCACGCGTCCCTCGCAGCAAGACCAGAGTGGGGGGAAGTGCTGAGCACCCGCAAGCGTTACCGTGGCGCCGTACCTCCGCCGGGGGGCTGGCTGCAGCAGGACACACAGCCATGTCCGCAGCTCCACTGTGGGTAGGGGGAGTCAGGAGAGGGGGGGGCAGGACACAGAGAGACATACACACCACACAGAGAGAGAGATAGAGACACACACACACTGACTGACACACACACACACACACACACAATGACTGATATACACATGCACAATGACTGACATACACATGCACAATGACTGACACACATACACACTGACTGACACACACTGACTGACACACATACACACTGACTGACATACACATGCACAATGACTGACACACATACGCTGACTGACACACACTGACTGACACACATACACACACTGACTGACACACGTGCACACTGCATTATACATACACTGACTGACACCTACACTGACTAACACACACACACACTCACTGACACACATACACACACTGACTGACACACACACACACACACTGACTGACACACACACACACTGACTGACACATACACAGACTGACACATACACACACTGACTGACACACTGACTGACACACACACACACACTCACTGACACACACACACACTCACTGACACACACACACACTCACTGACACACATACACACACTGACTGACACACACACACACTGACTGACACACACACACACACACTGACACACATAGACTGACACATACACAGACTGACACATTCACAGACTGATACATACACAGACTGATACATACACAGACTGACACACACACAAACCCCAGTGATGCGCCGAACACCGCCCCACTTGTAAGGTAATGTAAATATATAAGATACAGATTTTATACATGCTAAAATATGTAAAATTGCAATATAATAAGCCTATAGCCCTTCTGCTCCTAAATGTTTTCTCACCTGGCCCCTTTGGAGAACTGGTTGACGAGCCCTGGCATACATCACGCCATTTTTTGGTGTGCTTGTTTTGTGCAGATTTAACCAGGCGTGGTGTCTCCAGAACCGCAGCGTTCTGCTTTTCTTTCCGCTGCTCCGGAGATCGCAAGCCTGGTTACGTCTGTATGAGGGAACGCAATCAGCACTCTACCCGAGCGACGGGCGCGATTTGAGCCAAAAAGGAGGAACCTCCACCGATCAAGTCACTGCAGTGATGTTGCGATCGTGTGACTTTCCGGAAAGGGCGCTGCAGGGAACAGCACTGAAGGGGTTAAGTGAAAAATAATTCAGAGTGGTGCTCCCCCCACCCCACCTTTACCCCACCCCCCACCCCGCTCTGTGTGCTGATTGAGAGGCCATGAAGGTGCTTTCTTTGTATTTGCCAGAGCCCCAGCTCTGCTTATATAGTAGCTCTGTGGCAGAGCAGCGGTTACAATCTTCCTGGCACAGGAACATATTATTTGCTGTAGATTTTGTAAAAGGCAGAATTGAAATTGAACATTTCCCTTCCCCCCCCCTCGTTGTTTCCAGCAGAGCCAATTTTACTTTCATTCGAAGCTTATATGTGCGTCTCAATTTGATATGGGAGAGAAATCTCTCTCCTGCCAAAGAGGCTTGTTTTCATTGTGTCTGCAAAATCCACATTTATTACAAGGCTCAGGTCTCTTTCCCTGTAACTATTAATATCGTTTTATTGCCTGCAATTTCATCAGAAATTCAAAAGGCTGCTGCAAAAGTACAGAAAAAAAGGCTTTGCAGGCAGGTAGGTGTTTCTAAATGTATTGAAAGTGGTCGTCCTGCTTAGCCCTGTGGGGTCACACTGAAACTTTACTTCCAGATGTCAGCTACTTGTGAACTTGAGCAAGTCACTTTATCTCCCTGTGTCTCGAGCAACAAAAAATAGATTGTAAGCTCTATGGGGCAGGGACTTGATCCTGCAAAAATTCTAAATACAGCCAAGAAAAAAAACTATTATTATTTTTATTATTAGGGCACGGAGACATTACAGAGTGAACTAATGGCAGCGATATGTTTAGTGGTGACTGAATGCTTACTAGCGGTCTTTCTCAACAAGGGTGCCCTGTCACCTAGAGGTGCCTCAAACAACCTGAAAGCTACCCCGCGGGTAAAAGAATTAGGATGTGAAAGAATATATTGTATTAACGTGACAATGATATTATAGGCGCAAATACCCAAAAAGTGAATATTAAAAATAACAATAATAACTATTACAATAATATTGAGTGATATAGTGAGTAAATCAATGTGATAATAATCTGAAATCCCTGCTCAAACCCTCCGGTGGGACCTGTCTTCACGGGTTCCAGAACAGAAGAATGATTCTTAAAAAATCCAGGGGGAGCATATGGGAGAGACGAAAAACAGCGACACAGGCAATATAAGTGTAGCCGTAGGAACACACTAGGAATATAAAGATAGTAGTCTTGGCTCTATGTCCAGCCTACTCACAGGAAAGAAGTGTTCACAGGGTGTTGAGGGATTAAATCCCACAAATTAATGATGAGCACGTCCCCTCCGATGTCACAGAGATAGGTATATGCTCAATAGTGCCAGTAAAAATGGGCATGTATCACTTATTAGTGAACCACAGAACAGATCACAGTCTCTCACCGCCTCCCGCAATGTGTGGGGTCACCAACATCAGCTGTGGGGATCCCCCATCCTTTGTGCTCTCTACCGGCGCTCTCAATCAGCTGAGGAGTTCTCTGTATAGCGTGTCCCTTCCGTCTCGGCGTCTCATCACACTCACAGCCAACTCGGATGCACTGCTGACGTCACACTGCAGGCGGTTTTGAATACGGATCGTCTGTGTGGCCAAAATTCCTCCACTCAACGCATTTCGCCCAGTAGACACTGTTAGCGGCTGACGAAGCCCTTGATCATCTCTCTCATCATCCCTCCCCCTCATCATCCTCCCTCCCCCTCATCATCGTTCTCTCTCCTCCCCCCCAGCATGTCTCTCTCCTTTCCCTCCCAGCACATCTTTCTCTCTCCTTCCCAGTCTTTATCCCCCCCCCCACATCATGTTTCTCTCTCCTCTCCCCCCAGCATGTCTCTCCTGCCCTTCGAGCATGTCTCTCTCCACCACCCAGCATTACATTCTCTCTCCCCCCCCCCCCACCAACTCCCTCCTTACACTGGATGATAAAGTCAAACCGCGCTCTTGCTTCCTAACAGGATCTTGTAGTGGATCAACTCTTCCCTCTTGCAGCTGATGCGATGTGAAGGCACCCCTCCTCCACAGGTCCCGTCGCAGGATGGCTCCAAACGCAGGGCAACAGCAAGAAATGAAACACAAAAGCGCACCACGGGTCAAGATTTAATTGAGACAAGTTAATAGTAACAATAAAAACTTACATGTAGGGTAAGTACATCCAGTAGAATAGTGCAGAGGAAACAGTCCTGGTGGTGTCCTGGGCATAGAGAGATGGTGCAGAGGCTTAGAAGGTAGACCCGCGCGCTGGGGCTGCCTGGCTCGGCACCACGTTGTTTTTCCTTTCCGGGTTGCGGCTTCTCGCAGGACCCGTGGGTAGTAGCCCGCCTCAAACGCCGGTTCCCCAGAGAAACTTGTCTCTAGTTGTTGATGGGATAGCTGGGGCTTGGTACACCAGTGGGCTGACTTCTAATTGCACCGTAGGGCTTTCGCCACCAGACTGTTTCCAGAACACCACGAGGACTGTTTCCTCTGCACTATTCTACTGGATGTACTTACCCTACATGTAAGTTTTTATTGTTACTATTAACTTGTCTCAATTAAATCTTGACCCTTGGTGCGCTTTTGTGTTTCATTCCTTTCCCTCCTTACACTGCTCATGTCATTCTCACTGCTCTCCCCTTGTGTGTTTATCTTATTTCCCCCTCATGTCTTTTTTCCTCCCTCTTCTCTCACACATGCCATTCTCTTTATTTAATCCCCCATATATTTTCCCCTGTCATCCTCTCTCTAACAACCTGAGGTTTCTTTTCCCAGCATCTTTTTCTCTTTTCCTCTCACGTCTCTCTCTCTTCTCTCCCCCTCGTGTCTCTCTCTTCTCCTCCTCGTGGGATGAAACTCATGACTGGACAGTTAATTTAAAGGGGTATTCTCTTTTTCGGAAGGATCGAACAAATAGAAGGGGAGGTGGAGTATGTCTATATGTTAAACCAGTTCTAAAACCTATTATAAGGGTTGATGTCTATGAAGGGAATGATGAAAATGTAGAGACTTTGTGGATAGAAATTAGCAGTGGAGGTAAAAGTATAAAGAAAATGTTTGTGGGAATATACTATAAACCACCAAATATCTGTGAGATTGAGGCAGCTAAAATACATTTGCAAATGGAGAAGGCATCAAAACTGGGTCAGGTTTGCATAATGGGGGATTTTAATTATCCAGACATAGACTGGGGCAATGAGATTAGCGTTACAACAAAAGGAAACAGGTTTTTGGGGGTGCTTAAAGATAATTATATGACCCAAATTATTGAGGAACCAACCTGGAGAGGGGCAGTTCTGGATTTGGTCATATCAAACAATGTAGAAGTAATAACAAATATTCAAGTCCTGGAACATTTGGGTAACAGTGATCATAACATGGTCTCATTTGAAATAAATGATCAAAAAACAGATTACATGGGTTCAACAAAGACTTTAAACTTTAGAAAGGCAGATTTTAATAAACTGAGGTCTAATCTAGTAGTAATACAATGGGGTGATGTTTTTGCAGGGAAAAATGTAGAAGATAAATGGCAGTCTTTAAAACATTGTTAGAAAAGCACACTTATCAGTGTATACCCTTGGGTAATAAATATAAAAGAAATAAGTCAAAACCAATGTGGCTAAATAAACAGGTAGGGGAGGAAATGGACAAGAAGAGGAAGGCGTTTAGATTCTTTAAGTCAGAAGGGACAGAGACATCGTATCAGAATTATAAGGAATGTAACAAAAATTGCAAAAGGGCAATTAAATGAGCAAAAATGGATAATGAAAAAAGGATTGCAATAGAAAGTAAGGTCAACCCTAAAAAGTTCTTTAAGTACCTTAATAACAAAAAAATGAGAAAAGAAAATATAGGACCCTTTCAGTGTGAGATGGGTAGGCAGATTATTGGAGATAAGGAAAAAGCAGAGGTATTAAACAAATTCTTTGCCTCTGTGTTTACCAGGGAAGAATCAAGTTCAATAGTAGCGCCACAGGAGGAAGCCACAACCTCCATATTAATGACCAATTGGTTAACTGAGGAAGAAGTTCATAAGCGACTTGAAAAAATTTAAGTAAATAAGGCACCTGGCCCCGATGGCATACATCCAAGAGTTCTCAAGGAGTTAAGCTCAGTAATAGCAAAACCATTATATTTAATATTCAAGGACTCCATTTCCACAGGCTCAGTACCACAAGATTGGCGTAAAGCAGATGTGGTGCCTATATTTAAAAAGGGAGCTAGATCACACCTGGGGAATTACAGACCTGTAAGCCTGACTTCAATAGTAGGGAAACTACTTGAAGGTTTAATACGGGATAATATTCAGGAATACCTAATGGAAAACAAAATTATTAGTAATAGTCAGCATGGATTTATGAAGGATAGATCTTGCCAAACTAACCTTATTTGTTTCCTTGAGGAGGTAAGTAGGAATTTAGACCAGGGTAATGCAGTTGATGTGGTCTACTTAGATTTTGCAAAGGCTTTTGATACGGTTTCACACAAGAGGTTGGTGTACAAAATAAAGAAAATTGGACTCAGTAATAATATATGCACCTGGATTGAAAACTGGTTAAAGGACAGACAACAGAGGGTTGTCATAAATGGAACTTTTTCAGGTTGGGCTAAAGTCGTGAGTGGAGTACCTCAAGGATCGGTACTGGGACCCCTGCTTTTTAACTTGTTTATTATTGACCTTGCAGTTGGCATCGAGAGCAAAGTCTCCATCTTTGCTGATGATACTAAATTGTGTAAGGTAATAGAATTAGAGCAGGATGTAATTTCTCTTCAGAAGGACTTGGAGAGACTGGAAACGTGGGCAGGTAAATAGCAAATGAGGTTTAATACAGATAAATGTAAGGTTATGCATTTGGGATGCAAGAATAAAAAGGCGACTTACAAATTAAATGGAGATATATTGGGGGAATCCTTGATGGAGAAGGATTTAGGAGTGCTTGTAGACAGCAGGCTTAGCAATATGAGGAGAGGCTAGCTAAATAAGATTTATTTACATTAGAAAAGAGGCGTCCAAGAGGGGATATGATAACTATATACAAATATATTCAGGGACAATACAAGGAGCTTTCAAAAGAACCATTCATCCCACGGGCAGTACAAAGGAATCGGGCCATCCCTTAAGGTTGGAGGAAAGGAAATTTCACCAGCAACAAAGGAAAGGGTTCTTTACAGTAAGGGCAGTTAAAATGTGGAATTCATTACCCATGGAGACTGTGATGGCAGATACAATAGATTTGTTCAAAAAAAGGTTGGACATCTTTTTAGATGGGAAAGGTATACAGGGATATACCAAATAAGTATACATGGGAAAGATGTTGATCCAGGGATTAATCCGATTGCCAATTCTTGGAGTCAGGAAGGAATTAATTTTTCCCCTTAATGGGTTTTTTGTTTGCCTTCCTCTGGATCAATAAGTAAGTATAGATATAGAATAAAGTATCTGTTGTCTAAATTTAGCATAGGTTGAACTTGATGGACGTACGTCTTTTTTCAACCTCATCTACTATGTAACTATGTGTCTTTCTCTCTCTTCTCCTCATGTCTCTTTCTCTTTGCTTCTCTCTCTCTCTTTGCTCTCTCTCTCACTCTCTCACTCTCTCTGCTCTCTCGTCTCTCTCTTTGCTCTCTCTGCTTTCTCTCTCTCGTCTTTCTTTTCCCTCTTATGTATTTCTCTTTTGTACAGTACTTCATTTTATCTTTGTGTCTCTTCTTTTCTGTCTTCTTCCCTTTTCATGTCTGTTTTTACCCCCATGATTTAACCCTTCCCCTCCCTCTCTCCTTTCTCAGCCTGTCTCTCAGGCTGCAGCTCCAGCCCCACGCTGCTCTACTTGAGGCCCCGCTCACCTACAGATGCTCTGCAGAGGAAGGGATTTCCTATCTGTCCTTCCTACTGCATCTCAGGGCCCCACCCCCTGACCCAGGCCCCGCCCACCTGCAGAGGAAGGGATTTCCCCTCTGTACTTCCTACTGCATCTCAGGGCCCCGTCCCCTGACCCAGGCCCCGCCCACCTGTAGAGGAAGGGATTTCCCTTTCTTCCTACTGCATCTCCCGCAATTTGCCCCTGACACGGGATGTGAGAGCGGGCCCCCACAAGAGCGCGGGCCCCCGGGCTTTGCTCGGGCTATAGATACGCCCCTGCCCGACCCCCTCTCGGACTTATAAGTCTGTAATTTTTACCATTTATTTTTTTGCAGACAAAATTGTGGTGTTAGTACTTGTCAACTGGATGCTCTTTTGTATGTGTTCAAAGTTGGCACCTGACAGGACAGGTCATTTAAAAATCTCTGATCACACCAGCTTTGTAATCACTGTTGCATTCTTTTCTCAGGTGTGAGCTTTAAGGGTTAATTTCATTCTAGGGTAACAAGTTGAACTAAAAAAAAAGTATATTTTCGCCCTTTAACTGGTTTGCTATCAGAGCTGGCATTGAAAACTTAACTCTTAATAAAATGGCTGTTGTGCAATTCACTGTTTAGATTTGGGGCCGAAATTTCCAGACCTGCGAAACAAACCTTTAATAAATAACCTTCTCCTAAAAGTAGTAGAGATAGGGTTACTTGACTGCTTCCATTTCAAAGTAACGTCAGCTTGTGGTGACAGAAATTAACCCCAGGGATAATGGGTAGAACAGAAAAGAGTGAAAAGACCTTCACTTTGAATCGGTTTAATGCCTCTTGAAGCAGGCAATCTCTCCGTCATAATCAGGTTTGTGAAAACGAGAGCTAGTGGAATGCAAAACTACAATACAGGCAGAGGAGCTTTATAGTCTCTTAACCCGGTGAGATGGTACATTCATTGTGACTTCCCTCCTGAGATATAGAGTACCGGCTCTGAAATTCATTGCTCTGTATTTATAGGGATGCACTGCATTGCAAGGCCATTGTTGGACCCATGAACAAGAAAAAGATAGAAAACGGTGCACTAAGAACAGGAAGGTGGACTCCAGAGAATGAAAAATGTATTTGCCCATCATTAAAACGGAGATACAAAGGATCCTCCCACACGTTTCGCACTTATAGGCGCTTTATCTAAGCACCTGGTTGCTATCAAAACACGCTTTGTACTAGACATTGTCGGATGCAGCATTATTTTACTTGCATATTTAATATGCTGTGAAGCTGCTTTCCACCGAGCTGGTGAATATTTTAGTCCTATTTATTTGAATGAAGCTGAACTCTTCTCCAGCAAGAGAAAAAACGCTTCACAGCATACTGAATAGGGGCCAGTTATTCACTTGAGTTTTACCCCAGCTAACCTTACCTCATCTTAATGCTGCAGGTACGTCGAGATCCTGAAGGAGCACAAGCCGAAGCTTTTGTGGGACCAGCAAATAGCAGAGCATTATTTGGAATACAAAAAGTGAGCGCCTTTCCAAACACCTGTATGACGGGCTGCCAACAGAAATCATGGGGCCCAGGACAAATGAAAGAAGCCCCCCGAACAACCCCGCCCTCCGAACCGATAGCGCACCTACCACAAAAAAATATTTTTTAGCGCGCAACTTTTACTTAACTGTTTTCTTCTTATTGTAATACTGGGTGGGTGACTAGGTGGGTGGGTGACTGCCTTGACTGCCTGAGTGGGTGACTGACTGCCTGCCTGGGTGGGTGGGTGGGTGACTGCCTGCCTGGGTGGGTGAGTGAGTGACTGGGTGGGTGAGTGAGTGAGTGACACTTGGATGATTGAGTGACTGGGTGGGTGAGTGACTCAGTGGGTGGGTGGTTGAGTGACACTTGAGTGGGTGGATAGGTGAGTGAGTGACTGGGTGAGTGAGTGAATGGGTGGGTGGGTGACTGACTGGGTGGGTGACTGACCTTGACCAGGTGGGTGCTGCTTTCTTGCCCACCAGACGCAAGGTAGCCTGGGGGGGGCGGGGCGGAGGTAGGTGGCTGGGGGGGGGCGAGACTGGTGAGCTAATTCCGTGGCTGCTGCCCAGGGCAGGAGGCGCGCGGGAAGCTGGGTTGGCGCACGCGAGCGAAGCTGGGCTGACGCGTGCGGGCTTGCAATGGTGCTTCCCCTCCGTCCCACATTGGGAGTAGAAGCTCCTGGGTATGCAGCAGGCAGAGAGCATCTTGTTGTATGTCAGAATTAGAATGATAGTTTTATTACAGAGTGCCCATGTAAATGTTGTCTATGGCCCATCCAGCCTGCCCTCCATCTGCAGAATGACACAGAAGCAGAGAGTACAGACCAATGGGCCAACAATTCTGCCCTTCTGCTTCCACAGTCCTAGAGAGGGCAAATATTTGCATGTAAAGGTGCTTCAGGCCTAGTTGTTTTGGTGAGGTTTAACCAGACTTGGTTGCAAAATAAAGGCGTTTTTCAGTATTGAGTGCTACCTTTTTTTATTTTGACTAAAAATGAATGATGGACAAGGCTTGGCTGGAATATGTGTCAGATCTCCCAGGCTGTGCAGGGTTCAGTTCACCCTTCTAAAAGGTTTTCTCTGTGCTTGTGTTTTACAGGAATAAAGGAGGGAAGCATGCTGTCTTCTACCCAACCCTGAAGGTGAGAAATTGAGTAGTGGACAGAATAGAAGGACTCGTATGCCTGTTCTCCTTATTTACTGTCACACTGTCATACTGACTAGCACAGCCTTCATGGCAGTCTGTCATAATGCTGGGTGAAGGAGACACAGGGGACCAATAGTCTGTTCAGCATATCCACCCCACTGTATGATGACACAGTAACACAGAAAGTTTATGCATATAAGTTTATCCCTAACAGAAGGAAACTATGGTTCATTCAACTACAAGTTGAAACGGTTGTGCAGAGTGAACTGACATTTGACCCATTGGCCTATATTTAATAAGCTAAGATGCTGCTTCTCCATTTTAAAGAAGTTATAAACTTCATTCAACAAATATAGCTTAGAGGTTTTCTAGACAGTAAGTCTAGACCTCCCATCACTGGGGTACACACAGATGGGACCTTTGACATATAGAGTTTAGCCCTATCACATGAAAATATAGAAAGAGTGTGTGGTGTGGTGATTAAAGTGATGTCCTTAAATACAAAAGCTATATATTTTACCTAGCAAAATAATATTGCTGCTTTAAGTTGCATCATAAACACAGATCTGGAATCCCATGTAACCACAAATCTCCATCCTTCCTTATTCAGTCCATGCAGGTGCGTCTGGACCTTGCAGAGGAGCTGGGCACTGGGATATCCATCTGGGAGCTGGGCCAAGGCTTGGACTATTTCTATGACCTTCTATGAGCCTACAAGTTCTATATCAGCCAGGACATGTCTGCATGATACCACCAGGGAATCAAAGGTGTTTGGCGAAGAAAAGAATATTTGGTTCTTTTGGAAAACTTCAAATTTGTTGCTGGCACCTCTGGGTTGAAGGGGTTAAAGGTGCATAGAATGTAAAGTGCACTAATGACAGTGACATGGCTAATGTGTTAAATCTTCATAATTCTCTTTTTTGTTTAAACTCCAACCCCCCCCCAATCTTATTTTTCAATCCTTTTTTGAACGTTTATCCTGGAAATGTTTATACTGTGAAAGTTTACAGTGGGTTTTACTCTTCCGTATCCTATTCTCATTCCAAATTGGTTCGAGGAAACAAGTGATTACTTTGTCTCTAGGGTGGAGTCCCAGTTGTAGATTAAATTTTTTTCGGCTTTCAGAAATAGTTCAAGAATACCTATTTGCCTAAAAATAATAACAATTCAAAACATAAATCACCAAGATTTAACCTAGTAAACATCACTGGTGTTGGGACAGACACTTTAAAAAGCTATGCCTGGTCCTCTGCTGCTACAGTCCACGAGCTACTTACAATTGTTCTTAATATTTGTTTACACTAGCCTTAAACTTTTCAAGTGCAGGGAAACTGAACAGCTTGCATGACCTTTTAAAATGTCAGGGGATGGCAAAAGTATCGCCTTATCATAAAGGGAGTAACTTTTCAGTGAAGGATTACAACATGAATGATGCATACTGAGCGGAACAAAAACACACCAACAGATTAGTATTTTCCAGTTTAGCCAATGCTGCAGCTTTAACGTGAAACCAAATATACTTTTTGTACATCAACAGGGGTATCATTTTTTTTTTTAACCTTTATTTCTTCTGGAGACCTCTGAGCCTGTGACGTTATTGCAGAAAAACCGAGGCAGACAGCCTTAGAAAAGAAAATATCTTGAAAATAGGGTTACATGGTCTGATTACTCCAAGAATGTGACTGGATGTTTAGAACAAAGGGAGACGTGGTTTTAACAGAAACACAGTCCACTTTTAGACAAAGCATGTGTGATGTCACTTTTTCTTAGAATCGGCTATTTATTTGTAGCTATATGAAAGCTAAACACAGATTATTAAAATAGCAATCCCACCTACAATTTTTTTTTTTAAATCTTGCCTGATCCAGGGTCCACTGGGCAAAATGTGGAAACAATATGCCCGCCGGTGTCAGGGCAGACATGTCATCGAAAGATAACGTTGTGGCTTCCTATTGGGGACCCTAACGGCCATGTTTGTAGCTGTCACCATATTTGACGTTTTTATTGTGCCAAAACCGGCACAAAAAAACTACAAATAATATCTCTTTAAGGGGGGGGCTGAGGGTGAGTCCGGAAGGCCAGGGATCCGTTCCAAGGACCTCGTGGTTCCGGCGACATTAAAAAAAGAAAATGTTTAAAAGTGCCCTGGTGGGATTGCTACATTAAAGAAAATGACGTTATGAAATGTAACGAATATCCGTGGTCTGCTGGAAGAGTTTAATAAGAAAAGCGTGTGACTATTGTGTTTGAATATTGTCTTGGAAATTGAAACTTGGGAGTTTTAGTTCCCCACAATTTCAGCCTTTCCATTGGTCTTACTGCATGTCAAATGCCCGCTCCTGATTTTTCTCTAGGGTGAAAGAAACAAGCAAATGACTAACCTTGCATCTTCCTACACAAATGAAAATTTTCAAAATATATATATATATTGTACTTGTTTGATTTATTGGTTTTGGGAAAAAGGGTCGGAGGCCGAGATTTAAACCATTAACATATCACTGCCAGTTTACTTTGGTCCTGTTTTTTTTAACAGTGGGAGACCCAAACCTTGAATATTCACCAATATCTCCAACATTTACAGAGCAGCATAAATGGAAAGTTATCACAACTGTCCTGGGTCATTTTCTATAACCTAATATCTAAAGATATAGCAGACTTCATTGCTCCTGTTGACAACACAGACTATTGCGTTATGACGCAGAATATCCCCAGAGTTTCCATAGGATGGAATGGCAGGGATAACGCAGAATATCCCCAGAGTTTCCATAGGATGGAATGGCAGGGATAACGCAGAATATCCCCAGAGTTTCCATAGGATGGAATGGCAGGGATAACGCAGAATATCGCAGAGTTTCCATAGGATGGAATGGCAGGGATAACGCAGAATATCACAACATAGGTCTCCACAGCCCGCCAGGGGAAGCAATAACCTTCGCTACATCTGAAGCATAGAAACAAGGCATTTGATGACTGCTTGGCCCACCTAGTCTGTCCAGCTTCCTATCTGCTGTAAAACCTCAGACCCTATTTTATCTGTGGCTTCCTTTCGTATTTAGGATCGCTTTAAGTCTATCCTAAGCATGTTTGAATTCCCTTACTGTATTAGCCCCTCCCCCCTCTGTTGTGAGGCTATTCCACGTATCTGGATAAGTATGTTTCAGACAACTTGAAAAAAAATATGTTTATTACAGCTGCTAATCCAGAGTACTAGGACATATATTTGTCGCAGAAAAGTGTAGCATCTCTGCATGTTGTGATACTTTTTAGTAGATTGACATTAGTTCTTCATACTGTAGATGGAATTACATGCGTTTTCCATCGATGTAATTATAGCGCAAAGAGCTCTCCATACCTCCCAGGTGTCTTCTCAGTGTTCACTGGGAGAAAAGACCTTTTGGAGCTCTAAAAAGCTCTGTGGACTAAAACTCCATCTGTGAAAACTCGAGTGGTGAGCCACTAAAAGGCATCATAACCCTCAGCAAAGCTACAGCCTCCAACATTCACTGCACGTAATGTAATCTTTAGAGGGGAGAGTTGGAGGTGGAGCTGTTAGAATTGATGGTCGACTCGGATCATAACTCTATCTATGTCCTTGCAATGCCAGAGCGATCTTCTGCTGAGCAATCATTTTCTTCAGCTGGGAAGTCCAGGCTCTCCCCTCCTCCTCCCCCTCCACTTCCCCCCCCTCCCCTCCCCCTCCCCTTCCCTCCCCCCCCCCCCCTCCCCCTCCCCTCCCCTCCAGCAGCAAAGCGGTTAACAGCAGCTGCTTGGTTATGAAGTTAAGTGACTGACTTTTCCCAACAACGGTACGAAAAGGCATTGCGGTCAATTTGATAGTGCAGAAGAATAATGAACTTTTATGTAGTTGTGTTTTGCACCATGAGCTTGTACTTCATTTTTAAAGCATCAAGTCATTTTTTGGGTGTTAGATAAATATGGATTTCAAATGTCTGTTTTCTTAAAATGATGTGTATTTTCTCAGAAACTTTGAAATCACTTGCTGCATTCTTTCATCAGGTTGGTATGTTTTGTTCAAGCAGGCCCTAGGAAAAGCAGTGAGTGTTGTATAGTCTATTACATGTGTTGGCTTGCTGTTCAAAATTAGACTTTTGAGCCTAAATTTACAGCTATGTAATATATGTAATATATCTTGATTGTGATTTGGCATGGTTACTTTACAGTATATCAATGTAGAGTCGTATCACAGGAGACTATGATTGTTGTGCTGCTGAAGCTACTATCTGCAAGGGATTATTTTACTAGTAATAACAGCATTTGGTGTGTCTGCCATAAGTGTGTCTGTCTCTGAATTTATCAATGTACAGTATCTGTCCATCCCTCCGTCTTTCTGATCTGTTTTCCAGAAGTGAAAGGGTTGGTATACACCTATCTCATTCTTTAATGTGTTCTTTCAATCATCCAATCAGTCACACATTATTAAAATGCATTCTTTAATTTTATCTATCCACTTATATATCTATCCCTCTTGTCTGTGATTCCATGGGTTGGCGTCCATCCATCCCTTCACCCACCTACTTACTCATCCATCTACCCCATTCATCCACCCATCTTTTCAGTAATTCATTAACACATTATTATTTATTTATTTTATCGATCCATTTATATATCCATCTGGTCTGTTTTTTCAGGTGTTGGCATCCATTCAATTATTCATCCATCCAAACACCCTTCATGTCTGTTTTGTAGCAGGGAATAAGCTTCCATCCATACAGTGCACCTGCCCCCCCTCCAGCAGTAAAGGGGTTAAACTACCATCTCTGCACTCATCCAGGGCATCTGTCCCTTAGGCACTAAAGGGGTTAAGCCCTGTTGCTAGCCACATAGCACGCTTTGTGTGTAGGGGAGCTTTGTACCCATTCTGCCCAGCTTCGTATACATATGCATGGCCATGCAGCTAGCTTAGCAGTCTGTGTGATTTGAAGAGCAGCTTCTGCTCTATGTACAAACTGAAGGTTAGCAGGAATAATGAGGCCTGAAAGCATTGATCACAGTGCAGTGCAAAGAGTTTGTCAGATGAAATGCATTCCACGCATCTCAAACACACCTCACAAACGTTTAATACGCCTGTCAGCACACTGAATAAACACGTTTCAACCATCCCAAGGGAATTCAAATCCACAAAATAAAAGATCTAACCTCTTCACTGCCAAAGTGTTTTACAACACATTCCAAAAGCGTTACCCTGCTATCACCCTGGGTGTGTTATACCTAATGCACTTACACTCACTGCTATTGCCCTGTGTGTTACAATTACATTCACTGCTAATATTGTGTGTTACACCTTCCTGCAACAGTGGGAGTTTTCAGGAACTCCCTGAAGCTTCAGAGGTTTGTCAGCCATGGGTTAACCCAAACAACGCAGGTATAATTCTGTTTGTTTTGGCTCAACAATATTTTGTCCAGATGGCTGCACATCTTTTTTCTGGAGCCTAAACACCACAAGCTTTGTCTTCGACAGCTTGTGCCCTATTTGCGTTACAGAGAACAGAGACACCAGCAGGTTTCATTGTTCACACAATACAGTCAGAAAGTTTCAGGGTAAGACAGTTTGGGGAAAATACATGTTTTTCCCAGCAAGAAATTGAGAACACATTACACATTTGTCCTGTGCCTAAAAGCAGCACAGCATGAATTATTTAAATGTACTGCAGGGAAAACTATCATTGCAGAGTTTTGTTTACATTCAGGGTGCACAGAAGTTATATGGATATCCCCGGAAATAGAGAACGCAAAAACTGTCATCAATGTGCTCTTTTGTGTATGTGTGTCTGATTTGTGGTATCTGCACACTGTGTGACATTTATGAGTCTGGGTCAGGTTTGCAGAGATGTGTGGATGTGCATTGTTTTTCTGTCTTTACTGTACCTTGATGCAAAGGGGTACATATTACAATTGCATCAATTGCACACTCCACTGGGAGTTCCAAAGGAGGCAGAGGCGGTGAGCGGCAGTATCTAACGACGTTCTCAAACACCTATCATTGTGTATTGTGCCTTTTTATATTCGCTAAATTGTAAGTGCGATTTTTACTCTTTAATATAAAACCTATCTTGCTATTTTGATCTGTGCTTTGGATACCTTTCTTTCCTATTGCTGAGGTACATCTCTCCTGATATCCCCAACTGAGGTACACTCTGACTTGGTACACAAGAACAGATTTCTTTCACAGCACTTTGATAAAACCAGGGCACGAACCAATTGGCAGAGTACGTGTTATTTAGATTAGGGAACAAGAAACCACACCTACGACTCCTGCCGAAGCAATCTCTGCGAAACGCGTAGTCACCGTAAGCATCCCGCTGACATTACCTACCTTTCCTGCCCGCATCCACGATCCTCCCATAGCGAAGACCGCCACGATACCGGAAGTGACGCGACGGTCGAGAGATCTGAGATGAGGAAGGGGGGAGAGCCTGGAAAGCAGGATTCGCTTTGTTTATGTGCCTTGAAAATGTTTTTATGATGTAAACGTACATCCCAATGTTTTATTAGATAAAGTTATCACCATTATCAGTTTTGCACTATGTTTGGTTTCTCGTTTTGCATTAACGCTGTTACGCTGTGCTCGCCACAAACTAGACGAGAACCCTGTGCAGAGATGGGATAGTAGCCACCAGCCACAGACACGGGGACCCCGTCCGGAATGTAGAGTAGTCTTGCTGGCCGAGTCTAGGACAGGAGGAGTGAGAGTAAACGTATACTTGCCGAGTCCGATGCGGGGGAGGTCCAGAGCGAGTGAGGTACTATTGCCAAGGTCAGAACTGGAGAAGAGCGGATGGTCGGAGTCCAGAGCCAAGGGTCAGGGCAGGAGAGATACGGATGGTCAAAGTTGAAGCCAAGGTCGGGGTTCCAGAGAGCGAGGGTTCCAAAGGCAGGCAGAGTCGGTACACGGGTAAGCAGAACTATGACAAGGTAAGGGAGGCAGAGGCAAACACCAGGTAATGAGAGTCTATGCTCAGCCAAAGTGCCAGTGGCACAGCTGAGCATAAATAGCAGGCAAGGACCAATCACCCCAGGGGGTGGAGCAGAGGTGTAACCCTCGCGGGGAGCAGGGATAGGCCGGAAGGGAAGAGACAGCTGGCAGTACTGGAACTAATGAGTTCCTCTTGACTTGTCGCTCGGGGGCGTTGCGCGTTCGTCGCGCTCGTGCGTCAAACGCCGGTGACGCGTCTCGCGTCTGCCCTCCAATCCCGCGGGGTCTGCGCAGCGCGTCAGTGGGAAGCGCTCTGCGTGTGCGGGGAGAGGCGCGTGACGGAGGACAGCGTGGAAGGTTGCCAGTAGGTATCGGGCCGGAGCGGAGGTAAGTGTGGACGCGCGAAGGACCGCGAGTCGTGACAAACGCACGACTATCCACACACTGCCCTGAGTGACATCTCATCACGGAGAGGGGACTGATCCTTAAGACATCCTACTTCATCTAGTTGCCCCAGTTTTGGAGATGCTTTTGATTATCTGAAAGAATGTGAGTTCTGAATCTAAAGAAACCTCCACACAGAGAAAAATATCACCACAGTTATAAACGCTGTTGCACAATATTGTATTTTTATCTTTTCTATATATCACTGATCGAGTTGCGTTCCCCTTCAGTCTACAAACGCTTCATCAAGAGGGAACACTGCGGACCGTTCCTTAAAGGGTTTTTGAGCATCATATTTTATATATGTAGCCCTGGTGCCCCGGTCTCCTGCTTGACCCCCTCCCCCCCTTGCCTCCGCTGCTTCGAGGAGATGCGGGCGGCGACGGGCTGGCCAGCGGCTCCCTTTGCAGGGTGCCACCATCTTGGCCATGTTCACGCATGCGCAGCAGAGTTGCGGCGGCCATTACAGAGAGGAATAGCGCTCCGTAGCGCAGGGACACCCCCAGTTCGCGCATGCGCAGGCAGCGGCAGCCATTAGAGACTCGCACATGCACAGTTGCAATTGCGCACGCGGCTCCAATGTTAAAGAGCTCCGCAAGGGACTGCAAGCCCCAGGATGCATAGGGGCATGCACACCTGACGCCAGGGAGCCAATCACTAGCAATGTGGTGAAAAAGAAGCGCAAAATACAAAAACAACAATATAAAGCTTCGCAGTGCAGCATTGAATAAACAGTATCTAGTGTACTGTATGTGGTGAATAGAATAAATACATAATGCACAATAGAGTGCCTTGCACTAAAACCAGGAATGACCCAGTGAAAGTGATGTGCTAGTGATTAGGTGAACAAATCACTCACATAAACATCTGCAGGAAGATGTCTGATCACATGAATCTCTCTCTTAAAAGACACATGGAGAGTACATAGCATAATACAGTTTAATGCATAAACATATGGATTCAGATTGGGGAAAGGCACACTCACATTCTCCCAAAAGGTAAATCCCAATGAGTGCTTTAAAGGGCACACTCGCTGCGCTGAGACTTCCGAACAGCTCTGGAACAGGAAAGGTGACAATGTGGGTCCCCACTATCCGCCTAGATCCTCTGATCAGTGTTGTGAAGTTGCGGCCGTCAGCACTTCCGCATCTGCGTGCGCAGCAGGTGCAGTGGCTCACAAGGGACAGGGCTTTTCCTTGCCAGCTACGGAGTCTTCAGAGGGACAAAAACCCTACGCATTTCGCCTACTATCCAGTTCGGCTTCCTCAACCACTAGGCCAGATCACCCCCCTAGGCCCCAGATAGGCCGTGAGTCATACCATAGATTGTGGTTGCTACAGGGACAGGCCCTTAGGTTGGGACCCTGCCCTTTTTATTTCTTGTAAGTTCAGGGACACAGCTGCAGTGCAGCGAGACCCTGACAAGTGTGGTCTGGGACCAGACCTACCTCACTAAAGATAAAGACTCTGTATGGTGAGATCAATCAGAGGGAGACTATCCCACCAGGAGGATGATGCCATCGCTGAGGTTTCAGCGCTGGACGCAGACGGATCCCCTGGCTGTTGTGCAGGAGCCCCGGGCAGGTATACACCAAGTGCACCAACTATACACCTCATCTAGTGGGCAGCGCTGTCTCACACTTGGGTGGGGTTGTGGGATTCGGGACACTTGGGTGTATGGTGTGGGGTTACAAGCCAGTGTTACAGGGTGACACTCACGCTGTTGATGTTATATATGGTGCTATGTTATTCTGTTGCATATAGTAAACTGTTTTATCCATAACCTGGTGTAAGTGGTTACTGTATGTGGTTCCTGTGTCCGGGGTTATTCTACATTCTAGAATCCTGCACAGGTAGAGGCGCTGTAAGTATTGTTCTGGGATACACCCCAGGCTCCCAGCGGCGGAGGTTCAGGTCTTCTGTGAGCCTATCAGGTATTTCACCACACCTGGTAATACATGTAGATTCCCACAAATGGTCCCTATCTGCGATGGGGGGGGGGGGAGGAGAGGGAATATGTGTTACATATATATATTTTGTGTACTATTTTTGTCACTTTCAACGTCACTGAGTGTTCACGGAGTGGAGTGTTCAGATACAGTAAATTCACTCCGTTGTATCATCACTTTATGTAACCATCACTTATCACTTTAATCACTTCCTTTAGAGCGCTGTTTTAATTTTTTTCTTCCACTCTTCTGGTAAAACCCAGCATACATCTCTCCATACTTCTTTGAGTTGTCTGAAGTGTTTGATTTTTTTTTCGCATTTAGCATCCAAGTTTCACATCCATACGGTATGTGATCACAGACAGGATACACAGGTTGAACATTTTCTTATTGAGGTTCAGTGGAAGGTTCCCTTGCAAGATTGCCTTGTTTCTTCCAAATGCACTCTGTCCCATCTTCAGTCTCAAATTAATTTAAATCGAAAGATTACCATCGATTGATACTTGCTAGCTAAGTTAAACTTAGTCTTCAACTTCTAGTTCTATTCCATTTATTTTGATCTTTGTAGAGTTGACACATTTGTGGAACATCACATTGGTCTTGAGATTCATATGGAGGCCCGTCTTACTTTGTTAGGCGAGTTCCCTGATTTATTGTTGGAGGTCTTCTCAATTTGTGGCAGAAATAACAATGTTATCTGCAAATCGTAGGTGACTCAAGTATTCACCATTGATTTGATCACTTTTTCTTCACAATTCAGTGGCATGAACATTCTTCATACGTTACTGTATAATGCTTTGGTGACATGGTTTATCCCTGTCACGCGTCTTTGCTGATCCTTATCTTGCTTGTACTTCATGTAATCCAATGGTTGTAGCCTTCTCTTACATTTTCCTTGTACTATGCATTTACGCTTCTTCAACTCTTTCTTTTTGATGAATTTCAAATCGCAGAGTTTTAGACATAATCTATGAATCCTAAAATGAGTGGTATTCATTAGTTTGGGAAATCACTTCTTGCACAACTTGGATGTGGTCCAATCCCGCTTGTTCTCCAGGCAAAGTCCAAGGTCTGTTGCAAATGATTAGTATCTTTATAAAAATCTTGTACATGATGGTCTGTAGTTCTTGAGCTTTTTTTATAACTAGGATAACTATGGCATTTCTCCTTTGTTCCGGAATTTTCCTGTTCTTTAAGCAGTATGTTTTGGAAGGATTTTCTCTACCTCTTCCCCATCTTCTGTCAAGATTAAAATTGAAATCCCATTGAAAATTGAATTTTACTGTCTTTGCCACTTCTTCTGGAAAGACGCATTGTACATCATTGGTGGTTTCTTCTCGCTCTAACTCTGCTGGATTATGCCCTGTCATCAGGACTGCCATAACGGGGGGAGGGCGAGCCAGGGCAACTGTATTGGTGGCTGAGGGGGCCCATCTGGCTGAACCAGGAAGTTTCCCAGATTGAAAGTAGGTCGCAAGTACTGGGATCAGCTGAACAGTGGTGCCTCTTCAACTCTCTTTATGATACATGCACTTTTATTGTTTTATTGTTGATCCATCGTCTTGTTTGAGTGAGAGGATTTGCTTCTTCCCAATCATGTCACTGCTTTGTCTTCCTTAAACTTTTTTTCTCCATAACCATATCCAATACCATTTTCTTGCATCTTCAATTATACGTAAAGATAGTCCAAAGAGGAAAATGGTGCTCAGAGTATACAAAACATGAAGATATTCTTTTAGTATCAAGACAAAAATAGGTCTCCCATCGGATAATCATACATTAATCAATGTGTAGTGGTGACTAGTTTAAAGAGAAGATAGTGCCTACCTGGTTCCTTCATATTGGAAAGACACAGCATCCAGGAGAATGTGGTGTCAAATATTTGTTCCAAACCATCTGGTTATCCACATAGCCAATTTGCATATATTAAGAAAAATTAAACACTCACTTGCTGTAGAGAGGTTTGTGGGAGATTTCGTCCATCCGAAAGTGTATCCTCCAGTGTGTGGATCCACAATAGATAGTAGCGATAAAAATTGAGAAAGGGTGCGGCGCACCACCAATAAATCAGACAAAGAAAAGGTGACTACCATAAAAATAGATATTTATTTGGTCATTGGAAGGGTACAAAAATAGAACCACCTATGTGTTTTGCGTCACTAGGCGCTTTATCAAGGTGTTGATTCTTTCAGTTTTCTCTCCATTTTCAACTGTTCAAATTGTTAATGTGTCCCCATTAATTTTGGCCAAGCTGAAGCAATTATTCAGCGCTAGTTAAAAAGTGTTGCCATTATTTTTGAGGTTCTTGATGTTGATTCTGTGGGTTTGTATATCTATCTATGCATATATTTATATAGTGTGTTTATATATGTAGCCTAGCCTCCGGCCTCTACTCATTTCCCTGGGCCCTTCCAGTGTAAGTCCTGTTAGGTACAGGCAGTGGATGGGTTATTCCCTCCATAAGGCCTTGTTTGCTATTGCAGCCTTAGATGCAGTAGCTGTATCTAAGGGCAGGCCTAGCAATAGCCAGAGAGTGTCAGCCTGGTGGAGGTACTGGCTGGGTGTCATGCTGGATTGTGATGACCTGCTCTGTTATGGGGCAGGGTTACAAGCCCAGGTTATAAATACTGTTTCTCTCCCAAAAGTGGGTGTGTCTCTTTCCTCCCTCTGTTGAGTGAGCAACAACTTCCCTGGTCATACAAGGGGATTCAGGAGAGCACCATTGTCACGGGAGACCAAGCTTTTTAACACCTTTTACCATCTGGATCCTATGATTGAATAAAAGCATGAAATAAAATAAATTGGGTTTATTCACATAAAAAACACACAGCTTGAATTACCAAAATATTACAAATCAACACATATTCCAATGAAATAACAGGTTTCTGGACTTAAAGTTCAGGCAACAGGACAGTCTTTTGGCTAGGGGCGCACCTTGCCACTCCTATATTTCGGCCAAATAAAATAATTTCATTCTGCCCTTGCATAATTAGTTTCCAAGTCCTTAGATCTAACGAAATCTTGAGCGGGTACAAATCTGTGATGGTGATAAAACTCATCTTCACCCCCGCCCGCTTCTTCCTGATGTTACAGCCTAGAACACCTTCCCCATGGCCTGCACCAGCTTATAATGCCTGGCCAAACCCCCTTTTCTCAGTGACAGAATATCTGGCTCTTATCAGAGAATCCCCTCAGGTGCTGGCCAGCTGGTTAACCTCTTTTTTATTTTTTTGAAGCTCTGACTGTTTGTATACATCCTGGAGTGCATCTCCCCAGGGTCCCTTAGAAGCCAGGCATTCGGTTATGCATACCTGACCCCCTTGTATGGTGGGTCATAACCTAGCAGGGTGAATCTTTTAATGTATCCTGTCCCCTGCCTGTCATGTAAATCCCCCCACCTCACATAACTGTAAAGATACCTACACAATGGCCATGCCCGTTTATATCATTTACACCCATGGTACTATTAATAAAATCATAACAGTCTACATGTCTCTCTCCTAATCGTTTGCATACAAAAAATTAGAACATTAGGACATTACTAACGAAAGTTATACCATTAATTGGATACGCTTTTTGATCTGGGCTTTAAATGGTATCTTCCCCATCCCAAGCGTACTTCTCCAGTTAACCCCTTAAACACAGGCTAGCAGCCTTTATAAAACTGCAGTCAGCCCTAGACCGCAGAGCTGACACTTTAAACACACATTTGATGACTCAGGGGTTACTTTGCCGGGCAACCTGCCTTTAATTGATGGCAAAGATAATGCGTCCTCATCACAACCATGCAGGAGGAAACTTGGATGGGCCTCAAGCCTTGAAGTGACCTTCTTAGGGGAAGCAAGAGATGTACCTGCTGTGTAAGATCTTGAACACTGCAATACATACCATGGAAGCAGATACCAGTGTGATTCACTGTCTTGGGCTAAATAAAGGTGTCTGTTTGGACCATCCTACTATCCAGATGATCCACGCTGACTGGAGGCGCTGCAACCAATGAACAAAGGTACCCTGTAAATCATGGCTGTCTCACATTTTAATCTGGTCTGTAACTGTTTCATACGCCCATAATATATATTTTCTTTAACTGTGCATACAATGTCTTGTATATAATGTATACCCTGTTCATTTATGGAACTGTATTTGTAACCATGTATTATTTGTCTTAACTCTGTGCCCAGGACATACTTGAAAACGAGAGGTAACTCTCAATGTATTACTTCCTGGTAAAATATTTTATAAATAAAATAAATAAATGACCTGATGATCTCCCACACCACCGCGGAGCAACTCAGCCCTCCTGTTAGCTCACAGGTATGCACCATTCTACACCAAAGACACTAGTAGCTGATCAAATCTCACTTAGGGTGGGGGTAAAGGGGCAACATATAAATATATATATATAATTATTTGCATACAATAAAGTTATAGCAGGCACTGGAGGAGCAGTGGTAAAAGGACCAATCGGCAAAGATTATATCCATTCTGTCTGAAGAATGACTCATTCAATGTAAGGCTATTGTGAGGCAAAACTGGGACATATGTATCAAAGTATTTAGCCCCAGCTTGCAATTTAGGGAGTTTCAGTAGGAGGAGTTGAGTGGGGGTAAAGTTGCATAGTTCACATATTATAATGAGATGTATCCCATTCTGCCCCAGAAAATCCTACCTTTCAGAAGTGACGAAAGTCTAAAATTCTGCAGCAGATGTAAGAAACTGTTTGTACATATGACCCAGCTCTGCTCCAAAAAAGGCGCAGTGCATTAAAACACATTATGTTGATACATAGACCCCTCTGAATGTGCTAACTAGACAGATAATGCCTTTTTCTACAGGCTTCCAGAATTATTGTGGATACGAGATGTACAGGCAAAGCTTTCGCTACCCAGAGAAGAGGTTACTTTGAGCTAAACATTCTTTGTAAACAGACTTCAGAGGTAATACCAGCAGATACACCTAAACTGTGTGTCGTCATTTGCTAATTCAACCTCATTTCCCAGATTTTACTTTCGCTGAGGACTTGCCAAGCAGGCGGCGGTGTGAGCGGCTGCAGATTACCATCTTGGCATATCATAGCTCCCTTGTACATTTCCTTAAATCCTTTCAGCTGCAGGGCCTGCGTGGTTTGCATATTTCCGCTCAGTTTTAATGTAAAATATAACACATTTTCCTGGTTGAAGTGTTTCTTTAGAAAACTCTGCATCCAGAGACCTGCGCCTGTAACCTTGGTGCTGCCCAATTCCTCGTGGCCTTGCCTACAAGAAGAGAGAATTCTGTACACTAGGAAGTTGCATCATCAGCAAGTAGTGTAAATTTTTGTATTACGGCTATTTCACATTGTATGGAAATGCTCACTGTATAATGTTACCAGTTTATACTATATACAGGCAGTCCTCAGTTATCCGACACAATGCGTTACTCAAAATGGCGTTGTAAATCGAAACACGTTTTCCCATAGGAACACTGTTTAAATGAAAGGTTCTGTTCCTGAAGGCATTTTTTTTTTTTTTTTTTTTTTTTTTATCGGTTTAAATATTTATTGAAAGACAATAAAAGCAATTGTGTGCAAGCTTTTCCACACTTTTCCAGTTCTTTACAGCTTCGTAAGTAACTAATACATCAAGAAGAGCTTCCTGAAGGCATTTTTAACACTAAAATACACCAAATATTTTATGCAGGCAATAAGATATGCAGCACACACATAAATTATATAGTGTATATATTGTATTATATATATAAAATAATAAATAATATATTATATAGTATAATATAATATTATATAGTATAATATTATATATATACGCTCTTACGACGCTTTGCAACATTGTTTATGTGAATGTATATATATATACACACATACACAACATTGCAAAGCGTCGTAAGAGCGTTGGATAAGCCATTTTGGCGTTGTAAAAATGAACATAGGTATGCATTGCATAGCGTTGGATAAGCCATTCGTTGTAAAGCGAAGCGTTGTAAAACGAGGACTGCCTGTATAGCAGTTTTGCCTCCGATTGTTGACCTCTTTGCTGCCGGCACATGCTGTATGTGGAAAGGGCATTCGCAGTGCTTATGGGTTATTAATAAGCTTATTGACTTAACACTGCTTGATAATGTAGGGGTGGAATCACATTTTTGTGGATTCAGTTAAACAATAATTAGGTTGTGAGGCTCTAAGACAGAGGTGCACACACTGCGGGGCGTGCCCCCCAGGTGGCGCGGGAGATTTTTGTAGGGGGGCTCGGTGGTTGCAGAGGCCCCGAGCTCTTCCCCACGGCATTTAAATTAAATGCTGGGGGATCGCGTGAGGCCTCTGAAACCTATTACTTACCGAGATTCAGACGGCTGTTGACGCATCGCCATGGCAATGCGGCACCAAATGATGCCGCGGGGTCATGTGACGTGACATGACCCGAGGCGTAATTTGACACCCATCGCCATGGCAATGCAGCGTCAAATGATGCCGCGGGGTCATGTGACATGACGTCACATGACCCCGCGGCATCATTTGACGCCGGGAACTTTGGCAAGAGGGGCGCAGCTGCAAACGTTTGCACACCCCTGCTCTAAGATACAAGAACAAATATATACAGTACAAATGTCCTGTATTGAATACATGTATTGCTGTCACAGTGCTGTATAATGCACTTACTGCTATCACCTTGAGATGGGGATTTGGATCCGCCTTGACTGGTTTCTTTGGTCCACGGATCAGTCTCAAAAAGCCCAATCAACCATACTATTATTTATTTATTTATTTGGTCAAAACCTGCAATCCGAAATCCGTTGAGACAGTGACTTAAATTTAGGTCTATGTTTAGGTGTGTGTGTGTGTATGTATCCCTCCAAATAAATTAGGGAGACATACGTGTGCTGAAAAAGGAGCACACCTGAGGTACCTGGCTGCAAGATATACTAATGGATGTACAAAGTATAATTACAGTAAATGAATCCCATCTCATAATTCCTTAAAGGATTTCCACACCAACTATATAGAGTTGATAAGGCTAAGGCACCAACCTCATGACTGGAATGGTGTCAGACTCAACAGGACTATAACCCACAACCACTTCTTTTGGGCAGCAGGTCCAGCAGAGTGAGCTAAACTCACTGATGGCTAGCAGTGCACCACTGTCTACTACGAAAATACTAAGGGATATCTATTTTGTTAATTGTAACCTTGAAAGGACTTCAAGCACAAAGTAATATGTACTGAGGGCTATGAGGTATTGAGAGCAGGTGAGATTAAATAAAACACAGGGTTTCTGACACACACAAGTAAAAATAACGTGAAGCACAGCAAATAAAGCAGATGCAGAGAGAACGTAATATAATAAAGTGAGTTGAGTTAATAGTATTTCTAATCTCATCTACTCTCATGGCAGAAGACTGTTTTTTAAGATATACTTCTCTATCCCAGAAGAGGGTAAAAGTGCTTTGTACAGGTATGAGCACTCAATGAGAAGTGGAGCTCAAAACTAAGTATGCTGTGACAGTGGTGCTAGCCAGCAGATGGTTTAGCTCACACTGTTGTCATGTTGTCCTAAATAACAGAGATTGTGTGGGTTCAACTTCTGATCCTGTTGGGATGAAGATTAGTGTACAAGTGTTAGTTATACTGATGTATCAATTAAAGTGCTTGTGATTATTATGTGCACATATATGCAAAATTAAACAGCAATATAAATTAACCAAATGACTTCAGTCCATATGCTGCCTAAAAAGTTTTGCTGGTTTTCTTGGGAAACCAGATATAGAAAGTTTTGGGAACAAAAAACTTATATGGCGCTTGGAAAGTTAATATACAGGTGCGCCGACGAGTATTCTAAAACTTGCCTTAAACTTGCCTTGGAAAATTTGGGGCTATCACCAACAAGATCCAGGTACATGCTGGGTACAAGCTGCAACATTTCAGTGACATTTCTGCAGAGACTAATGGCCCATCGGATTAACACAGCAGGGGTCCCTGGCAGTCCCATTCAGTTTGAATGAGACTGCCAGGGACCCCCGCTGTTAGTCCGATGGGCCATTAGTCTGTCTGCAGAAATGTCACTGAAATGTTGCAGCTTGTACCCAGCATGTACCTGGATCTTGTTGGTTATTGCCCCAGATTTGTTTAAGAATACTCGTCGGCACTACAGTATAAGTCAAATACTCCGTGAAATCAAGCCGTCCTGTTGGATATCCTGTGGAGATCAACTCTGCAGTTAGAACTCCTTGGTGTTTACTGTGGTGCCATCATACATATAGGAGGTTAGAGACAAGAACATGGAGAAGGTGCCACAATAGTGCATTACCCTTATTCATCAATGATTATCATTGCAGATTTAGAGGGAAAATGCCCTCATAAAGGACCAAATGTGTGATCACAAAAATATTTAATTGAATCGTCGAATAAACATCTGTATAAAACAGGTACATGTGACCATGCAATTGATAAAACCAAATCAAAACTCATTGGCTCAATGTTTTTCTTCTGTCAGTGTGTAAAAAAATGGCACCTTCAACCATTTTCTTATCTCTAACCTCCTATATGTATGATGGCACCGCAGTAAACACCAAGGAGCTTCTAACCGCAGAGCTGATCACCACAGGATATCCAACAGGACGGTTTGATTTCACGGAGTATTTGAATTATATATTAACTGTCCAAGCGCCAAGAAAACCAGCAAGACTTTTTAGGCAGCATATGGACTGAAGTCATTGGTCAATTTATATTGCTATTTCATTTTGCGTTTATGTACATAATTATGCACTTTAATTAATACATTAGTATAACCAACACCTGTACACTAATCTTCATCCCAACAGGATCAGAAGTTGAACCCACACAATCTCTGTTATTCAGGACAACATGACAACAGTGTGAGCTAAACCATCTGCTGGCTAGCACCACTGTCACAGCATACTTAGTTTTGAGCTCCACTTCTCATTGAGTATTCATACCTGTACAAAGCACTTTTACCTTCTTCTGGGATAGAGAAGTATATCTAATAAGCAGTCGTCTGCTATGAGACTAGATGAGATTAGATGTACTATTAACTCAACTCACTTTATTATGTTACGATCTCTGCATCTGCTTTATTTGCTGTGCTTCCCCTTATTTTTACTTGTGTGTGTCAGAAACCCTGTGTTTTATTTAATCTCACCTGGCCTCGGTACTTCGTAGCCGTCAGAACATATTACTTTGTGCTTGAAGATAGATATCCCTGCGTATTTTCATAGTAGACAGTGGTGCACTGCTAGACATCAGTGAATTAACTCACTCTGCTAGACCAGCTGCCTAGAAAAGCAGTGGTTGTGGGTTATAGTCCTGTTGAGTCTGACACCATTCCAGTCATTAGGTTGGTTCCTTAGGCTGAGTCCATGGTCATCGCGCTTAGGCGCTGACCCGTGCTGAGGCGCGCTGACTCTCGTCAGTGAGCCCCTGCAGCTGCAATGAGAGCGGCTTTAGCAGGGGCTCGCGGACGCTTCCGCAGGTGTGCTGAGGCGTAGCACTTTATTTTTTTTTAGTTTTGGCGCTCACTGGAGCGCAGGACCAGTCACGAGAGCCCAATGAGGGCGAACCAGCTCTGTGACATCACTGGCCCGCCCCCCGACACGCCCCCGGACGGCGCGCGAACTAAGGCCAGGGAAAGCACCCGCTTTCCCTCAGCGCGCCTCCGCATGGCTGGATTCACCTTGGACTCAGCCTTAGTCTTATCAACTCTATATAGTTGGTATGGAAATCCTTTAAGGAATTGTGAGATGGGACTCATTTACTGTAAATATACTTTGTACATCCATTAGTATATCTTGCAGCCAGGTACCTCAGGTGTGCTCCTTTTTCAGCACACGTATGTCTCCCTAATTTATCTGGAGGGATACACACACACACACACACACACACACACACACACACCTAAATATAGACCTAAATTTAAAGTCACTGTCTCAACGGATGTCGGATTGCAGGCTTTGAAAATAAATAAAAAATATGGTGGTTTGGCCTTTTTGAGACTGATCCGTGGACCAAAGAAACCAGTCAAGGCGGATCCAAACCCCCATCTCTAGGTGTAACACACACACAAGGTGAGAGCAGTGAGTGCATTATACAGCACTAAGTGACAGCAATACATGTATTCAATACAGGACATTTGTATATATTTGTTCTCGTATCTTAGACGCAGGGGTGCGCAAACTTGTGCAGCTGCGCCCCACCTTACTTCAGTTCCCGAGGAGTTTCTAACCTCAGCGCTGATCTCTGCAGGATATCCAACAGGACGGTTTGATTTCACCGAGTATTAAATGTCCAAGCGCCATAAAAGTTTTGTTCCCCAAACGTCCGATCCTGTTGGGTCTGACAGCATACCCCATTAATCATGAGGTGCCTTGGACTTGTCAACCCAATAACACTTTGTGTGCGGTGGGATGACAGCGGATTCACTTCCTGCAGCTTGTAGAGGTTCAGTTATTTTAAATGAAAGTATTTCAATTCAGTATGTGTCTGACAGTCTGGCAGATGGCATAGTGAATATTTGTGTCCCTGTTCTGTTATACCGTAGCCACCTTTGTGCATCTCTGTTGTAAGAAATCCAATTCAACGATAATTATATTGTAATGTGTGAAACCAGTTATCAAGACAAAGAGTCAAAATGTGCAGTATAATTCTGATGGTTCTTTCTATATTACATATATTGTATATTCTTCATTGGTATATATTGGGATATAGTCAATTACATACATTGGATTGTTTGATTAAGGGTACAGCTGTCTCTAAAGGTCTCTATAGAGAAGCCATGTTTAGGTTGACACAGTGATTATTGACAACTGTAGGTTTTAGCTGATGCAACCGAAGAGGCTATGATATTTAGGTTGGATTAATCAACAGATCTGAGAATATTCCAGTATTCTATGTATTGGGTTGTGGGCAGTTCATAGGATTTTACTTTGAAGCTGCAGGACCTAATTTGGAATCAAGATATATAGTAACAGCTGATTCAGCTTATTCAGTGTTAGCTCTGAGAGGCTGAGAGACAAGCAGAGAGAAGGAGACGGGAGGAGAGGCACAGGATAATTGATTACATCAGGATGTGAGGACATATCACCATCGAGAGAGAGAGAGAGAGACAGTTTACAACCAAGATAGCGGAAACAGAAGTTTTAGGATGATATTAAGATCAACTCAGAAACAGAAAGCTGCTATTGTGCAACCATCCTTAAGAATACCATAATTGGGGGCGCGCGCGTGACGGCAATGCGTGTGCACGCAGGCTAAGGAAGCTCCATGCCCCCCGCGTGAAATCGATGTAAAATTCCCCGATCACCGATGCGTTTATCCCCGCGGGACATCCAACGGGCCGGGAGAGCTAACGGGGATGTCCTCCAGGAAGGTGCCGAGGCTGGGTAAACCGGATCTCTCCCGCTTAGACCGCAGGCAGCAAGCGGCACCAGAGAGGAGAAAGAACAAAGATGGCGCTGCCGCACAGACCGCACGGGAGCGCGCACCCACAGACAATAACAAAGGAGAGAAGCAAAGTATGGGCTCTGAGGGGGATATTCCTAACAGAAAGGCAACCCTTAGAAATCAGCCAGAGAGGGCCACAGTAGGTGAGTGGGCAGTGGGGGAAGCTGCTTCTGACAGTAAACTGTATACGACTGAGGGAGACACAGTAATTACCAAACAGGACCTCCAGAACATGCTTAAAGAAATGCAAGCAAGTTTCCAGTCAGCTCTGGATAGAGCTGTAAGGGAATTTAAAAACAGAAGTCTCTGTACTAGCTAAAAGAACTACGGAGCTTGAAAATAAGGTGGGCATTTCCTTACAATATCAGGTAAATACTGACGACGAGGTCCTGCATCTCAATGACAAGATAAGAGCTATGAAGGATGGATTAGGTAGAGAACTTTGGTCACTGCCATTAGAATGAAAGGAGAAGTGACATACAATCCCTCTAAAATAGCAGAGGAATTTTCTAAATTCTATACAGACATCTATAATTTAGATTGCTTATCCCCAACCTCAAGGATCCCTGCCGTATCCCAGATAGAGGATTATTTTAGAGAATGCAAACTTCCGAAATTAACAGAGGAAGATCACAAAATTCTAAACGCAAAAATAACTCAGATCGAGCTAACAAGGGCAGTTGGCTCACTGAAACCATCAAAGGCCCAGATGGTTTCTCAAATTTGTATTATAAAAATTTGATAGGAGGGGAGGCGTATCCAGGACGCCGATGAGGACGGTCGTGTAGGAGAGGAGCTCCACTGACCCTCGTATAATACCAGCGATATAAACGCTTTCCCCCCCAAAAAAATTAGCAAAATCAATAAAATACCTTGCAAGTAACATCCGCAGCAGAAATGACGGGCACACCGAAAGCCCAAACGGCTCAGGGAGTGACAAGATTCTTCTCTCCCTCGCAACGGAGCTCAGAGGCTGTTTCAAAAAACCAAGATGGCGCCGGCTCCACCAGCGCACGCGGGACCAAACAGGCAGCAACGTAACGGGACCGTAACGAAATGCCCCCGCCATCAGAAGAAGGGCTCACCAGAGATTACATGCAGGAGCTTATGGCTTCCATGCTAGATAAACTTCATGCCTCGCTGCAGACAGATTTGAGGGCCGCTGTCACTGAACTAAAACAGGACATAACGGGCCTCAGAGAGCGCACCACGGCCTTAGAAACTAAAATGGCCGAAACCCTGCATTCCCAGGAGGAGACGGCGAACGAGATCTATCGTCTGGGAGCAGAGGTGAGCAGTTTGAGGGATAGTCTAGAAGACCAGGAGAACCGCGACAGACGTCAGAATAAGACTTTTTCACCTCGATATGTGGCAACCTCAACCATAAAGACCTGGAGATGGATAGAGCCCACCGTGCTCTGGGACCGCGGTCTGAAGACCCTAACCGGTCCAGGGATGTCATTGTCCGCCTCCACAGATATTCTATAAAGGAGCAAATAATGGAGGCCTGCCGAGCACAAGAGCCTGTCAAGTTCAATGACGACCCCCTTCAAATATACAACGACTTATCCAAAGTCACGGTAAACCGATGCAAAGAAATGAAGCCGTTAACCACGCTGCTCCGTGACAATGAGATTAAATATAAATGGGGATTTCCGTTTAAGCTCCTTGTGCAAAAAAATGGCAAATACCTCACAATCAGGCATCCAGAGGATATGATACAATTTGCAAAGGCGCTGGGGCTGAACCCACCCGCAGATTGGAACACAGGCCCCTCCAGATCCCAAAGGCCGGACACAGTGGACCCTCCGGTCAGAGCATCCGAGAGACTGGCAGGTCAAAAACAGATACGGGCCAAATAAAAGAACCATAGGCCGTACACCCAAGTTAACCCCAAGTTAACCCCTGCACCCAGTTTGCTGTGCCTACCCAGTTACCCGTTAACTGTCCTAAAGTGCAACCCTGTCACTCCAAGTATCGCAGGACCCTGAGAGAAACTGTACATCACGACCCAATGGTGGCTAGAATACCTAACATAAGGCGCCAGAACACGGAGTATCCAGATACGCGGCCGAAAAGGGTCAACCCCACCTCGACACTCTACATCCTACCTCGCCATCAACAGCTGCTGACATCCACGCCACGGGCGGCCCCCGAGGCCCTGACGCTGCTGAAGAGGAGTAGACGATCCTGGAAGATGCAAGCTTACGGCCTGATCTGGCGAGAGAGAGGGACAGCGGAACCGAGTCCCGCATGGGCAAGGAGGAATGGAGTCCACATCTTGCCTCTTCCTTCTTATCTCGCCCCTATTTATGGGGAGGGTGGAGAGGGCTCACAAACGCAGGAACCGCACGAGCCAAGTCTGCTAAGCAAGGCCTAATACCATGCCCCCCCCCCCCCAGGTAGAGCGCTGGACAAGCCGGTAACCGTGAGTACATATGCCCCCACCACACAAGACGGCCCACGGGGTTGTAACGTAGAAATACAGGTCTGGCTAGCACAAACCGGCGAAATGCAAAGAGCCGCTTGACTAAATACAAGCCACAGACTCATAAATATAAAGACTGCGATTAATGTATAAAGTTCAACGTTCTTTAATGTAAATTCCTCCATCCCAAATGTTGTTTATGTTCCCCTTCCCCCCCCTCGCCTCCCCCCCCCCCGAGCTCTGTACCCAGACCCCCCCCCCCCTCCTATCCCCCCAAGACGACCCCCCCCCCCATGTCCAAGAACCTCTCCGAATGTGCCAGGCACCCGTGAGTCATATCGCCTCAGTTAATCACAGAAAATATAATCACACCTCCAGAATAGACCGTTCCAATGCATACCCTTGCTGCTAAATTTAAAGTAGCATAATAGTCGCTTGCCGAAGGGTTGAAGACTCACACGCTGCCATAGCGGAGAAAGCATCTGAACTCTGAAGGCGCGGTAATGTTTAGCCCACAGAACGCTTGAGGGGGGTCAGATATCAAGGCGGTCTAGTACACGCAGAATGTTGATTGTTGAATGTTAAACTATTGTTGAATGTTACTATGCACCACTAAAAACCGTGTTAGATGTATAACAGAAGGACGAAGGGGAACCTGATATCCCTCCCCCCTCCCCCCCCCCCCCCGGAGGTTAATAAGACCCCACCCCCAAACAAAACAGATATATACTAGTTCAAAGCCCTCAGGCTAGGTTAAAATTTCTGTGTGCACATCTATAGCTATACCCACTTCGAGTGACGGAGGATATAAAGGGAATGAACACTCACATGTAGACGCATAAGAGGCTACCTCGGAACACTAGTGTACAAACTGTTATGTTTATTTCCAAAGTGAGCTCTAAAGATGTTGGTAATCACTGTGGTTGCGTACTCAATGCAAGTTTAAGGTTGTAATATGGTTAAATGTCACTGTGAACTATAAAACAAGGTACTGGAGCATCACCAGGATAACGATGCAAGACTCTGAACCCACTTCACAGCACCAACAACCCCCCCCCCTCCCCTACCCCCTCTTCCCCCCTGCCCTACCCCCTCCCCCCCCACCCGTCCCCTCCACTTCCCCTTCAGGTTAATAGGACCTCCCCGAAAAAACCCCGATGCATGCTAATTCAAAGCCCTCAGGCTAGGCTAATATGCCTGTGCATACATCTATAGCCATACCCATTTCAAGTGACGGCTGATGCAGAGTGGCTGTATTCACACATGTTGACGTATAAGAGAATACCAAGGAACACTGTAATACATAAACTGTTATGTTTATTTCCAAAATAAGCTCTCAAGATGTTGGTAATCACTGTGGTTGTGCACTCATTTCAAGTTTAATGATGTAATATTGCTAAATGTCACTGTGTACTATAAAACAATGTACCATCAACAACACCCCCCCTCTCCTCCCCCCCCCTCCCCTCCCCGACCCCCCCCTCTCCCCCTCCACTTCCCCCCCCCTCACCACACAGTCCCCCCCTCATCTCCCCCTCCAGTAGAAGAGACACGGTCTCCTTAAGAGACCATAACAGGACGAACCCTAAGGGGAGTGGACATGATCAGTGCAGGCCCCCAAGATCCTAGCTCTCATGCCACTCCACCCCAACTGAGGGTTACCCCACTACCATGCTAAGCAACTCTGATACATTGTTAATTTCATGTGATAAAGCAAATGTTGGTATTGAGTGTTGTTATATACTGCGGAGCATCACCCAAGTATGAAACGGATTCCAATCTGAAAATCCTGTCCCCCCCTCTCCCCAATCCCTGCCCCTCTTCCCCCCCCCCCCTCTCTCCCCCTCGCTTCCGCTCTTTTTCAAAAATACTATAGTAGAGAAATGAACCAATGCAAGGAAACAGAGGGGGGAAAGTGCTAAATATAAGCAACTAAGGGTCTGGACCCCTCTGTTGCCCACCGGTCGTCGGAACCGGAACCACCCCAGAAGGGCACTCTAGCCCAAATGCCGGTCACCCAAGGACCTGGCGACATTACATTAGGACCTAGAAGGGACCTAATCATATCTACCTTCTATCTGCTGACCCTGTCCCAGCAGATCTTTATCCCTCCCTCCCCCTCCCATCCCTCTCCTTGGTACACCCTGCATACCTCGCCTGGAAAAAGGGCCTATCCTACATGTGCGCTATGGCACTGCGAGATCCTAAGACACAAAAGCAAGATCCCCCTAGTGGGAAAGGAGGGATCCTAAGGCCTCGAACCATAAAAAATCACAATGACATCCACAGCCCCAATTAAGATACTGTCGCTAAATGTTAAAGGTCTACAAAATAATAGGAAAAGGAGACTGGCCCTCCAGGACATGAAAAAATCAGGGGGAGACATCATATTCCTACAGGAGACCCACTTCACATCACAAGACCCCCCAAATTTATTCAAAAAAGTATTCCCAATGTGCTTTTTCACATCATTTAGTAGTAAAAAAAGGGGAGTGTCTATCCTAATCAGACAAGGCACCCCATTCAATCACGTCAAAATAACAATGGACCCAGAGGGTAGATTTCTAGTGGTATACGGCTCCCTGGCGGGCTCGGCAATCGCTCTGATTAATGTATATTGCCCCTAACGAGAATCAAACGGAATTTCTAAAAACTGTTCTCGAGGGTGTTGACCCGGGATACCTGGCATCGATGCTAGTGGGGGGAGACCTAAATATGGTCTTAAACCCCACCGAGGACAGATCGACCGTACTAGGTCACCCCCGTAAAACCCACTCCCAGATCATAGGGAAAAGGTTCAGGGGAATACTAAGCGAGTTCTCGTTGGTAGACATGTGGAGATCCCAGCACCAGGGCCAGAGAGACTACACCTTCTACTCAGCACCTCACCAGACCTATTCCCGAATAGACTACTTTCTGGTAACCAAAAATGTATTGGAGGCGTCCACTGGCTCGGACATTGGCCCGATCACTTGGTCCGACCATGCCCCAATCACCCTGACCCTGTCAGTCCCTTTCGAAAAAACAACAGCTTATTCTTGGAGACTAAATGACTCTCTGCTGAACCATCCTGAGATAGAAAGGGAGATTAGAACCTCACTTAAGGACTACTTCTTTTTTAACGCAGGATCAGTTTCCTCCCCGGCAATCCTATGGGAAGCCCATAAGGCAGCAATTAGAGGGAAATTCATCTCTATTGCATCCCATAGGAAAAAAGTCCGACAAACGCTAATCAGAGAACTTACAGATAACATTAGGACAATAAAACAAACCCATAAAGCTAACCCCTCAAAAAAAATATATAAAGCTCTAACAGCAGCCAGAATAAAACTTAGACAAGCCCAGCTAGAAGACGTTGAGAAGGCCCTCAAATGGACCAACCAACAATATTATGATAAGGGTAACAAGGCCGATAGGCTTTTGGCTAGCAGACTGAGAGGAATACAAAGAGATCCCAAATAACGGCGATCAAGAATAGATCTGGTGAGATACAATACAGTGATAACAAAATAGCAGCAGAATTTACTAAATACTACACCGAGTTATATAACCTAAGATCCAAAAATGGCCAACCTGAACCGATAGCAACCGAATCTATAAAAAAATATTTAGACAAATGTCACCTCCCTATATTGACAGAGGAGGAAAACACAGTCCTCAACGCTGAGATTACAAAAGAGGAACTGGAGGAGGCGGTCAAAGCGTTAAAACTCTCTAAGTCACCTGGCCCTGACGGCTTCACCAATGTCTATTACAAGATATTCTTGACCACACTATCCACGCATCTACTAAAAACGTTTAACCATTTTATGGAAGGGAACCAAATCCCCCCCTCAATGTCTCTTGCCAACCTAGCCATTATACATAAGGAAGGCAGAGACCCGATGCAATGTGGAAGCTATCGTCCATTCTCTCTTCTAAACAGCGACCTTAAATTATATAGTAAAATACTCGCAAATAGATTAAACCCCATCTTACCGAGACTGATAAACATTGATCAAGTAGGATTTGTCGCGGACAGGCAAGCCTCAGACAAAACTCGTAAGATAATCAATATTATTGATCACGTCCACCTCACAGGAACCAAAGCACTACTATTGAGCCTAGATGCAGATAAGGTGTTCGATAGAATAGATTGGCTATTTTTGGACCACACTATGCGTAAATTTGGTTTAAGAGACGCATACCTAGAAGGGGTCCGTAGACTCTACCAGAACCCGTCAGCAATGATAAAATTACCAGGGGGCAGCAACCAGAGATTCAAGATCACAAACGGTACTAGACAGGGGTGCCCTTTGTCTCCTCTCCTCTTTGCCCTAACCATAGAACCCCTGGCATCTGCAATTCGAACCAATATAGACATCCAAGGAATAGAAATTGGGCATAAGCAACATAAGATATCCCTATTCGCAGATGATGTCATCTTAACTCTTTCCAAACCCCAAATTTCCCTCCCCAATCTCCAAAAAGAACTCCTAGACTTCGGAAGAATCTCAGGATATAAAATCAATAGTGACAAATCCGAAGCACTGAATTTAAGCCTGCAAGAGCCAGAGGTGAAACTCTTAAAACTAAATTTTAACTACCGATGGAGCTCCTCCTGTATCAAATATTTGGGAGTCAAGATATCGAGTATCTACCAATCTCTATACCAACATAATTACCCGGCCTTATTTCGGAAAATTAGACAAAACCTAGATAAATGGGGAGGATACCAAATATCATGGATCGGGAGAATGATCTCGGTAAAAATGAATATACTCCCTAGATTGCTATACTACTTCCAGACTCTCCCGGTCCACATCCCTGGCTCAGAATTAAAGAATATCCAAAAACTAATTTTCCATTTTATCTGGCAGGGTAAAAAACCCAGAATCGCCAGGACAGTTTTACTGGCCTCAAGGGGGAGAGGAGGACTTGGGGTCCCAGACATTACAAGATACTACCAAGCCACCCAGCTGCGACAGGTAGTAGTCTGGAACGCAAACCCAGGCCAATATTGCTGGCTAGACATAGAAACGCAATATGCTGGGACGTCTTCACTGCCAGCATGCCTTTGGTCCCTGAGCAGGGAAGACATGCAGAATAGTAAACTCAAATTAGGTCCAATGAGACATACATGGGAGACCTGGACGAAATGCAAACTCATTCCCAACTTACACCAATTCTTAAAAATCCAAAATTCCCACCTGGCTGTGAGCCCAGACAATTCAATCAATTTAAAGCAAAAAATATTAGAGCGGTTGCCGACCTCTTGAGTTTTGGGCAGTTCCTGAGTTATCAAAGTTTACAAACCAAATATGAAATAGTAGGGCTGAACGTCTTCAAGTACCTACAAATTCGACACTTTATTCAAACATTATCCCCAACCTTGGAATTTCCCCCTCTCACTGGTTTCGAGCAGCTATGCAAGGAAACAGCCCACCAAAAAGGTCTTATAACACAAATTTATGCAGAACTGGAGAGGGCAACAGACGCCCCCACCCACGATTACGTGCTTCATTGGGCTGCAGAATTGAATATAGTTATAGACCGAGAGGATTGGGAAAGTATTTGGGAAACTGCCTCAGGAACCTCCATATGTACCACAATCAAAGAAAATATATACAAAATACTGTTTCGCTGGTATCTTACCCCAGTTAGAATAAATCAAATCTACCCTCTGGCCTCCGATCTATGCTGGAGAGGTTGCGGTCAAAAGGGGGACATGGCCCATATCTGGTGGTTGGGTCCGGAAATTCAGAAATACTGGGAAACCATACAAAATTTAATAAAAGAGGTCATGGACCTCATAATACCCATTGACCCGCTGACCTACCTGTTGGCCAGGCCATTAGAGACACTTGACCGACCAACAGGAAAATTAGTCTCCTTCATTCTCACGGCGGCCAGATGTGTGGTGGCTGCCTCCTGGAAGAAGATGTCTCCCCCATCTAAGCAAACGGTAAAAAAAAGGATACAAGAGGTGATGGAAATGGAGAAACTATCAGCCTTTCTGAAAAGGACCACGGCTTCTTTTTACAAGATATGGGAGCCATGGCTGACCCAAACGGAACACTAACCCTAAGACACCTCAAGGGCGCAAGAGAGGAGTCGAGATAGAACAGGGACTCCATCAATGGAAACTGAGGAGGAGGGAGGCCCCCCTCCCCCCCTCTCTTTCCACCCCCCCCCCCCCCTTTTTTTCTGTTTCTACACTCACGCTACCCCTGTGGACCCAAGATGAAGGGTCAGGGGAGCGTTGAGACTTTTTCTGACAACACCAACAAAATGAAAAAATCTTGTATTAGGCCAAAATATTTCTGTAACTATGTGAACTGTATTAATGACTAATAAAAAAAATTGAAACAAAAAATAAAATTTGATAGGAATCCTAGGACCATGTTTATTAGACTTATTTAACGATTTTCTCAGTGGAAAGCAAATCCCCTCACAGATGACGAAAGCTAATATAGTGGTAATCCCCAAAGAGGGTAAGGACCCTTTATGTTGTGGCAGCTATAGACCAATCACTGCTTAAGGCCGCGCTTATAGTGCTGGTGACGCGACCGATGACATCACCCGTTGCCACCCGCGATAGTTGTAATTTGCTTTTTAGTGAAAGTCGCCAGTGACGTCATTAAAGGGGGCGGGCCGCGCAATTTGATTGATTTAGAGACAGTCACGTGCCGACTGTCTATAAGCACTGGCGACGGAGTCAATTGTTTTGTTTTCGAGCGACGTCGCATCGCCGTCGCGAGCACTGTAAGCGCAGCCTAACACAGACTTGTAAATTTATAGTAAAATCCTGGCTGATTGAACCCAATACTTCCTAGATGAATCCATTATGACCAAGTGGGTTTTGTGAGCGAACGCCAGGCATCGGATATCTCAAGGAAAATAATCAATTTGATTGAACAGGCCCATAAATCCAAAGTGAAGGCAGTGTTGTTGAGTCTAGATGCGGAGAAAGCGTTTGATAGGATAAAATGGGATTTTCTAGATAAAACGCTATAGGCATTCGGGTTCTCGGGGTCTTTTTTACAGGTTGTCCGCGCCCTTTACCAGACACCAACAGCCGCCCTGAAAATACCAGGAGGGGAGAAGAATCTAATAACAATTAAGATTGGAACTAGACTGGGGTGACCCCTCTCTCCTCTTCTTTTTGCCTTGACAATCGAGCCTCTTGCGGCAACAATCAGAGCCTCCCCAAATATACAGGGGATTAAAAGACAAGTGCTATAAAATATCACTCTTTGCGGATGATATAATTCTTACCATTTCTAACCCTCTGGTGTCCCTTCCAAATTTACAATCCACCCTCTGTGGATTCGGAGTTCTATCTTATACTATATTAGTGAAAGCACTGTATGCCTGTCTGTCTGCCAGCCTGCCTGCCTGCCTGCCTGGATGTTCGGTGTCCCTAGGGGAAATCTCATTGGTCCCTTGGGGCGCCCCCGCACACCTCTCATTGGCCTGAGGCGGAGTGACGGGCCAAAGGACACACAGTGTTACACACACACACACACACACACACACACACCCACACACCTCACCCCCCCCCCAAGCTCACACCCCGGCGCCGCGCGTGACAGGCCGCGGGACAAGAGATGGGAGGGGGGATGCCCCTCCGGTCCCGGCTTCCCCCTGTCACCGCGTGACAGGCCGCGGGCTCCCCCCTGTCCCAAGATGTCATCTCCCGCTCTCTTCCCCACCGGTCCCGGAGGCTCCGCCTCTCCCTGTTTCCCGCGCATTCACCCCCCCCCTCCACGTGGGAGCTGCCGGACGGGTGAGTGAGCGGCCTTCACCTCCCGTCACCCCCCTTCACCTCCCCTCACTCACTTCCCCTCCACCCCCCCCCCCCGGCGCCGCTACAGTCAGCGGGGGAGCGGAGTGAGCGAGCGCGCGCCCGGGACACAGCGGGGGAGCGGAGTGAGCGAGCGCGCGCCCGGGACACAGCGGGGGAGCGGCCACAACAAGCTGCCTCCCGCCTCAGATCCACGTGGGAGCTGCCGGACGGGTGAGGGAGCGGCCTTCACCTCCCCTCACCCACCCCTCACTACACTTCCCTCCCACCTCCCTCCCACCCCCTCTCCTCCACCTCCCCTCCACCCCCTCCCCTCCACCCTCCCCCCTTCACCTCCCCTCCACCCCCCCTCCACCCCGCTTCACCTCCCCTCCACCCCCCCCCCACTTCACCTCCCCTCCACCCCCCCCCTTCACCTCCCCTCCACCCCCCCCCCTTCACCTCCCCTCCACCCCCCCCCCTTCACCTCCCCTCCACCCCCCCTTCACCTCTCCTCTACCTCCCCTCCACCCCCGCTTCACCTCCCCTCCACCCCGCTTCACCTCCCCTCCACCCCCGCTTCACCTCCCCTCCACCCCTCCACCCCCACCTTCACCCCACCTTTCCAACAAATACTCACCTATTGTTCCACGATTTATAAATAATACTACCTATTACGCATTTACATCCCGGGCAACGCCGGGTCTCTCAGCTAGTCAGGATATAAAGTTAATGTACGGAAAGTCGGAAGCGTTAAATCTAACGCTAACGGAAGGAGATGTCGAGGTTCTCAAAGGCCATTTTGACTACAAGTGGATAAAGACCCATTTAAAGTATCTGGGGATCCATCTCACTAGAGACTATAGCTCACTATATAAATATAACTACCCCAAGCTTTTCTCTAAGATAAGAAAGGATCTACAAGCCTGGAATTCCCATTGTATCTCCTGGCTGGGGCGTATTACTGCGGTTAAGGTGAATATCCTCCCCAGACTTCTGTACTATTTCCAGACATTACACCCCCAAGACATTAAAGCAAATGTTCCCGGAAGCTACTTATAGATGTTGGAGGGGTTGTGGGCAGATAGGAGATTTGGTGGTTCTGTCCAGTTAGGCAGAAATTTTGGAGGACAGTTCTGAAATGAATAGAAGAGGTGACGAGGATTAAGATGCCACTAGACCCAGTTTTAATTATCCTGACTTGACCCATGGAAGATGTGAACCACCATACAGTTAAATTGATTACGCATATTTTAATGGCGGCTAGATGCGCTGTTGCAGCAGCGTGGAAGAAAACACTTCAGCCCTCCAGAAGAGAGATAATTAGAAGGGTTAATGATGTCCAACTAATGGAGACACTCACTTCATTTCTGAATCATACCACAAGAAAGTTTGATAGAGTTTGGGAACCTTGGGATGCAGGATAGGATATGATTGTAATAGAAACGAGGATTTGGGAGTGAGGAGAATCTGATATATGGATTATAAAATAATGTATGCAATGTGATGTGACTGTTGATGACTGTAGAAATGTTGTTACAAAATGGTTGTTCCCCCCTTTTTTTCCCTTCTGTACCCCTCCCCTCCCCATTAATATTTGAAAATCTTATTATATATTAGTGAAAGCACTGTATGCCTGTCTGCATCTTCCTGTGTCCCTACGGACAATCTGATTGCACCTTTGGCCTGTCACTCCGCCTCAGGCCATGCCCGCCCCCGCACACCTCTCATTGGTCTGCGGTCCTCCCCCGCACAACTCTCATTGGTGGTCCCCGTTATCCCTGCGTTGCCATCAGCTGCCGATACCCATTGCCAGCCCTGCCGTGTGGCTTTGAGACACAAAGCATCTTTTGAATTTGCCGCCTTTGGAGCACACGCGACCGCGAGAAGCAGGAGATTTGGAGGCACTGTTTACACTGTGTCGGGCGCCTCTGCGCATGCCTGTACTGTTTCACTAACAGACAGTGATTTCCTGCCCCTGCCACAGCGTGGATGAACGCGTTCTCCATTACCAACATCTACACGCGGCGCCTACCGGCAATCGATCCAGGAGCTGTGCCAGCCACTGTGAGAGGGGATACTCTCTAATATATCCACTGCGATTATTTATCCTGGCTTCGGTAAGCGGGCAATTCGGCTGATATCGATTGGGACCTACATTTTGTCTATTTGTGCGTAATTGTACTGTATGTTTTTTATAATATTAAATACATCTCTTTTAGTCCAGTGTGTGGTTCAGCAACATTGCCACTATTTGTTTGTTTGTTTGTTTGTTTATTTGTTCTGTAAGGTTTTAACAGTATTACACTATGTATTTCTTTTTCTTTTTTCATGTTTGATTCACGCCGGCTGAGATCCTCTCTCCATCACAACTGGTTGTATATTCAATTTATTTATTTATTTTCATGTCCATGTGTTTAGCGCCATTGATACCCATTTAGCACCATATTTTATAGTGAGGAGAATCTGATATATGGATTATAAAATAATGTATGCAATGTGATGTGACTGTTGATGACTGTAGAAATGTTGTTACAAAATGGTTGTTCCCCCCCTTTTTTTCCCTTCTGTACCCCTCCCCTCCCCTCCCCTCCCCATTAATATTTGAAAATCTTATTATATATTAGTGAAAGCACTGTATGCCTGTCTGCATCTTCCTGTGTCCCTACGGACAATCTGATTGCACCTTTGGCCTGTCACTCCGCCTCAGGCCATGCCCGCCCCCGCACACCTCTCATTGGTCTGCGGCCAACACCACTGCCACTCTGTCCCACCCCTCACTGACCTACACCACTGACACACTCTCCCACCACTCACTCACTGAGCTTTGGGAACGCTTGCCAGCACCTAACCCTCACTGCTCTGAGAGATTTGCACCTAACCCAGAGATTTGCACCTAACCCTCACTGCTCTCAACCCAGAAAACCCTGTCTGCCTGATACCACGACAGAACTGCACAATCAGGTACCAGTCTTATTGCTTTCAGCACTGCAACATTCCACACCCTCACACAACACCACGCACACCGCACGCTCACACCGCCTCTTACGGCCTACACTGCCAACACACCTCCCCTTCACCTCACCGCACTGTCTCATCCTCACCTCTCCAACGGACACCGCATTCCTCCCACCCCCCCCCCCCGAGGCAGCAGCACTGTCTGATCCCCCACACACACCCCCAAAACCCCCCCCACACACCCCCCTCTTCCCCCCGGCAACACGCTGTGTGATACTCACATCACCAACGGACACCGCACGTGGCCGCAGCTGAGGTCTGTGAGGTGCAGGGAGGCAGCCACCGTGATCGGCCAGAAGGGGGACACATCATCCGCCCCCCCCGGCTCCGTCCCCCCCCATCCTCCCCCCCCCCATCCCCCCCCCCGGGACAGCGCAACTCCGCGCCACTGACACCTTCCCCCCTACCTCTACTTACGGCCGCCGCCATCTTAGCCACTTGGCGCCGCGAGGGAGGAAGGGGGTCCTTCAGCCCGCCGCCATCTTGCCCACTCGGCGCCGCGAGGCAGCCTGCCTGGCCACTGCCTGTTCCCCCGCCGGGGAGGGGGGTGACTAGGAGCGCCGGGGAGGGGGGGCATGTGCGGAGGGGGGGGCATGTGGGGAGGGGGGTATTAACCCCCCAGCCCGTCGCCATCTTGGCCAATCGGCGCCGCGAGGCAGCCTGCCTGGCCACTGCCTGTTCCCCCGCTGGGGAGGGGGGTGACTTGGAGCGCCGGGGAGGGGGGGGCATGTGCGGAGGGGGGGCATGTGCGGAGGGGGAGGCAACAGCGCTGTGTCATCCCAACATTAAACCCCCCCCATGGCAACAGCGCTGTGTGATCCCAACATTAAGCCCCCCCCACCCCCCCACCCCCAGGCAACAGCGCTGTGTGATCCCAACATTAACCCCCCCCCCCCAGGCAACAGCGCTGTGTGATCCCAACATTAACCCCCCCAACTCCCCCCCCGAGGCAACAGCGCTCTGTGATGCCAACATTAACCCCCCCCCCCAGGCAACAGCGCTGTGTGATCCCAACATTAACCCCCCCACCACCCCCCCCAGGCAACAGCGCTGTGTGATCCCAACATTAACCCCCCCCCCCCCCCCAGGCAACAGCGCTGTGTGATCACAACATTAACCCCCCCACAACCCCCCCCCCCCGAGGCAACAGCGCTGTGTGATCCCAACAATAACCCCCCCCACCATCCCCTCCCCCCCAGGCAACAGCGCTGTGTGATCCCAACATTAACCCCCCCACACCACCCCCCCCCAGGCAACAGCGCTGTGTGATCCCAACATTAACCCCCCCCACACCACTCCCCCCCAGGCAACAGCGCTGTGTGATCCCAACATTAACCCCCCCACCCCAACCCCCCCCCCAGGCAACAGCGCTGTGTGATCCCAACATTAACCCCCCCACCACCCCCCCCAGGAAACAGCGCTGTGTGATCCCAACATTAACCCCCACCCCACCCCCCCCCCCAGGCAACAGCGCTGTGTGATCACAACATTAACCCCCCCCCCAACCTCCCCCCGAGGCAACAGCGCTGTGTGATCCCAACAATAACCCCCCCCACAATCCCCTCCCCCCCAGGCAACAGCGCTGTGTGATCCCAACATTAACCCCCCCCACCACCCCCCCCCCCCAGGCAACAGCGCTGTGTGATCCCAACATTAACCCCCCCCCCCACCACTCCCCCCCAGGCAACAGCGCTGTGTGATCCCAACATTAACCCCCCCACCAACCCCCCCCAGGCAACAGCGCTGTGTGATTCCAACATTAACCCTCCCCCACCACCCCACCCCCAGGCAACAGCGCTGTGTGATCCCAACATTAACCCCCCCCCCAGGCAACAGCGCTGTGTGATCCCAACATTAACCCCCCACCCCCCCCCCCGAGGCAACAGCGCTCTGTGATCCCAACATTAACCCCCTCCCCAGGCAACAGCGCTGTGTGATCCCAACATTAACCCCCCCACCACCCCCCCAGGCAACAGCGCTGTGTGATCCCAACATTAACCCCCCCCCCACCCCCCCAGGCAACAGCGCTGTGTGATCACAACATTAACCCCCCCAACCCCCCCCCAGGCAACAGCGCTGTGTGATCCCAACAATAACCCCCCCACCATGCCCTCCCCCCCAGGCAACAGCGCTGTGTGATCCCAACATTAACCCCCCCCACCACCCCCCCCCAGGCAACAGCGCTGTGTGATCCCAACATTAACCCCCCCCCCCACCACTCCCCCCCAGGCAACAGCGCTGTGTGATCCCAACATTAACCCCCCCACCCCAACCCCCCCCAGGCAACAGCGCTGTGTGATCCCAACATTAACCCCCCCCCCCCCCCCCGAGGCAACAGCGCTGTGTGATCCCAACATTAACCCCCCCACCCCCTCCCCCCAGGCAACAGCGCTGTCTGATCCTCACCTCTCCAACGCCCACCGCACGGAGCTCCTCCTGTGGACGCATAACACACACACCCAGCATTAAAAAAAAACCACCCCTCCCCACATCACCCCATCCTCCCCACATCACCACACCCTCCCCACATCACCACACCCTCCCCACATCACCACACCCTCCCCACATCACCACACCCCACCCTCCCCACATCCACACACCCCCAAAGCCCACATCCCCCCCCCGACCCCACATCCCCACCTCCCCCCCAAAACCCCATCCCCCCCAAACCCACACTCAATACAATCAAAATTTCAACGTACGTCTACACCAACACACCCCCTCCGCTGGAAACACACCTCCCATCAATACTCACCTCTTCTTTAAATAAAATATATTTGGAACACAATTAAAATTGAGCCGTCTGTGTCATTTATTGCACTAACACTCATCTCACCCACACACACACAACACACACAACACCCACACAACACTCACCAACACAACACTACCTCATCCACACACACAACCAACCTTCACCGTGGTCACACACACACTACACTTAATATAATGCTAAATACCACGTGCATGCCAACACTCCCCTTCTACCACAACCAGCACGCACACACGCCATCAGCCACACGCACACACACCATCAGCCACGCACACACACGCACAAACACACACTCAACAAACCACAAACACACTCAATTCACTGCACTCATCTTTTCTTTACATTAATTTCAACAACACACACTTCACCATTACTACTATCAAAAATTCACATAACCATCTTTCACCAACACTTTCCAACACTAACATTTTCACAACTAACAACCGTAACAACTAACATACACTTACCAAAATTGCCCTCATATACATGTGCTTTCTACTGTTGTTGTTTTACAAATACACTTTTCACAAATATTACATAACATTCACATTAGCTTACAATTTTACAATACAACATTTACACATACTTATTCACACTTCCCATCCCGGGCAACGTCGGGTCTCTCAGCTAGTGTTCAATAAAAATATAAGTTTAAAAAAAAAAAGGAATACCATCATTTATTTGGAACGTCAATATCGCCATTTTTACTATATTTGTATGCTGGCGTAATCTATAGAAAACACGGGACATTTTATATCTGTCATGTAGCACCAAAATGAGTGCTCATATCTGTAGTAGCTCCCTCCCCTGGCTTCCTTTAAAAGAAGACCACGTACACTTACTGGTTAACAGTTGAATGTTCCTTGTGGAGCACACCTGAGATACTTTGAGATATGCTAATAGCTAGACATGTGTGAACAGCTCAAACGTTGGATGTGACGGTGATGCTACTCAACTGGTTTAGCTCACACTACTAGAGCTGCAGCCTAGAAAAGCAGTGGTTGCAGGTTCTAGTCCTGTTGGGTCACACACCATTCCAGTCATTCCGTTGGTGCCTTAGGCTCACCAACGCTATATAGTTGGTTTGGAAATCATTTTAGGAAGTGTGGGATGGGACTCATTTTAATATACTTTGCATAACCATTAGCATATTTCCCAAGCTGGATACTTCAGGTGTGCTCCTTTTTCAGCACAGTTACTGTGTGTTTTACACCTAATGCACTTAGCAGTAAGTGTATCACCCTTTGTGTGTGTGTGTGTTACATATAATACACTTAGTAATAGTCAGCATGGATGTATGAAGGATAGGTCGTGTCAAACTAACCTTTTTCACTTCTTTGAGGAGGTAAATAGGAATTTACACCAGGGTAATGCAGTTGATGTTGTTTACTTCAATTTTGCAAAGGCTTTTGAGATGGTTCCACACGAGGTTAGTGTACAAACTAAAGGAAATTGGACTTGATAAAAATATTTGCACCTGGATTCAAAATTGGTTGAAGGATAGACAACAGAGAGTTATCATAAATGGAACTTTTTCACGTTGGGCTAAAGTTGTGAGTGGAGTACCTTAAGGATTAGTACTGGGACCCCTGCTTTTTAACTTATTTATTAATTACATTGCGTTTGGTAGGGAGAGCAAAGTCTCCATCTTTGCTAATGACATGAAATTATGTAAGGTAGTACACAGGACTTTATTACTGTAATTCTTCCTCGCTAAACAAGCCTGTTTGTTGGGGACGCGTGTATTATAATAAAGGTATTTTCCTTATGCAATGTATTGCCCATCCAGAAAGTTCTACAACCAAGTTTTAAAACCAAGTTCTGAGAACAAGTTTTGAAACCAAGTTGTAAGAACAAGTTTTACTGCCCAAGTTCTAGAAATCTAATGTACTGAAAATGTGTGGAGGCAGCCCCAGTAATTCGATTAGCGGATCAGAGGGGAGGATGAGAGCAAGGAGGTGTCAGGCCACCTGGTGAGCAGGGAAGGGCAGAGAACCAGGTCCAAGGACAAGGTTCCCGCGGTGGAGACTCTTTGTTCCTTACAGACACTGTGGAGCCTACCCAGCAGGAGGTATGGGGCTGGCCAGGGGAAGCCGTTGCCAAGACGGAGCTCGTAGGCACGGTTCCCATTGGCCAGTTTGAATTTCCAGCTCGCCGGCTGCCTGAGCCCCTAAGCACACCACCTCCTCTAATAGGTGTAGCAAGACGAGCCCCCATCTTGTCCCGTTAGGATCCGTACTCTGATTGGCCACCAGTCCCTGTTCCATGTTAGACATAGGCAACCGAGGTCTATGTAAGGGGACTGCTAGATCAGAGTACCAGACTATTCCTTGGCTTGATCCGGTGAAGCAAAGGTGGGCTTTTCAAAAGTGCTTTGCTCGGAATAGCAAAGCGTTGGGCATTGTGGTGCCGGAGAAGCCTAGCCAAGCTGAGGACAAGTTCTAAAGACGCGGCCAAGTACTACAAATGAACGAAGACCCGGCCAGTGGGGAAACCCAGGTAGCTATACTGAATATAGTACCATCGTGTTCCTGGACGTGGAGTCGACAGGCGCCTTGCACCTAGTTGAAGCTAGTGTCTCCCCCCAGGCCCCCAGTGAATGTGTATTTTCACTGTTTTGTGTTATTTTGTATGCCTGCTGGGTTACCAGAATGAACCTCATTTTATTCCACAATCTGTATCCTGCCTAGTGAAAGTGATCCCAGAAGGTAGAAGCTGTTAACAGTACTGATCTCCTGTGACAATTAGTGAGACCACACCTTGAATATGGAGTACAGTTTTGGGCACCACTCCATAAAAAAGACATTATGGAACTAGAAAAAGTGTAGAGAGAACCACCAAATTAATAAAGAGGATGGACAATCTAACTTATAAGGAGAGGCTAGCCAATTTAGATTTGTTTACATTTTTAAAGAGGCGTCTAAGAGGGGATATGATAACTATATACAAATGTATTCAGGGACAATACAAGGAGCTTTCGAAAGAACTATTCATCCCAAGGGCAGTACATCCCTTTAGAAATTTCACCAGCAACAAAGGAAAGGGTTCTTTACAGTAACGGCAGCCAAAATGTGGAATTCATTACCCATGGAGACTGTGACGGCAGATACAATAGATGTTTTTAAAAAAAAAAAAGTTGGATATCATTTTAGAAAGGAAAAGTATACTGAGATATACCAAATAAGTAAACATGGGATGGTTGTTGGTCCAGGGAGAAATCGAATTGCCATTATTTGGAGTTAGGAAGGAATTTATTTGTCCCCTTAAGAGACCGCATTGGATGATGCGTCACTGAATTTTTTGTTTGCTTTCCTCTTGATGAAAAAACTTTTTTGCTCACTCCGGCTGTTTGCAATCTAGCAGTCTCCCATCTTCCAGCTTTGTGAATATACTCAGACATTTCAACATCAGAGACTGCCTAGTTGCACTAGTTATTTATTTATTTAATTTATTTTTACACGTTATCACATTTACAAATTGGTAATATATGTTTTAAGGATTGACTATTAAAGGTTAAATTTTAAATATCGGGTAGTGTGCATTTAAGTGAATTTCTTTTGGTGTACAAACCATTGTACCCCTCACTTTTTCTGATTCACTTCAGTTCACAGTTGCACCTATCTTTCATTATCAATCGAATTATTATTATTAAGTTTCTACACATTTAGTATGGTTTAGTTTGATCACACCCTTACTCCCCCGTTTTCTGTGATGAAAAAACTGTAAATACAATTATAGGATAAGTATCAGTCGTATAAATTTAGCATTGGTTGAACTTGATGGATGTATGTCTTTTTTTCATCCTCATCTACTATGTACCTTACTGATAGCCCGGTGTGTAACACCGAATGCACTTACATATTCTGCTATCACCCTCTGTGTTACATCTAAGGCCTCGGTCCCGCTGCGCTTGGTGGCGCGGGCAGCCACACGCGAGTTCCCCACCAGCAGGGGAATCCTCGCGAGCCGGTCCCGGTCCCCCCTGGCTGCACAGCTGACTACACGCTGTGGCGCGTCAGCCGCTATGGAACACAAGAGAATGGTGATCCCTAGCGTTGATGCGTCACGTGGTGTGGCTGTGAACCAATGGGGAGGGGAGGCTTCGGGAGGAGGAGAGGCTTCGGGGAGCGGGGAGGAGTGTGGAGTGAAAGCAGCGTGAGTGCGTGTCTGTGTGTATGTATGTGTGCCTGAGTGCGTGAGTGCCTGCCTCTCTCTGTGTGTGTGTATGAGTGCGTGAGTGCGTGTATGTGTGTGCCTGTGTGTGCGCGTGTGTGTGTGTGTATATGAGTGCCTGCGTGTGTGTGTGTTGCTTACCATCAGCAGCTCCAGCCTGAGCCCGTGGAGGGAGGGAGGGGGGGGAGAGTAGCGGGTCCCTCCGCTCAAGCCACGCCCCCCTCCCTGTCAAGCCTCCCACTCCCGCCCACCTCCCGCTCCGGCTCCCGCTCCCTACAGGCCGCATATCGCGATCTGTCTATGTCAGCGCCCCGCCTGTCTGCAGTGCGGGCGCGTTGACTCTGGGAGCGGGGCCTTAGCCTAATGCACTTACACGTACGATCGCAGTGTGTTAGGCCTAACATTTTTATCACCTAATGTACTTACTGCTATCACGGTGTGCGTTGTACCTAATGGTTGCTGCTATCACCCTGTGTTTGTTACACCCAATGCACTTACTGTACACTTCTATCACCCTGTGTGTGTTGTACGTGATGCACTTGCAGCTGTCACTGTGTGTGTGTATGTTGCAAACCTGATCTGCAGTTTAAGCACTTGTGCAGTGCTTTCAGTAGTTCACATCACAGACGCTGCCTGAGCCTCTCACTCTGCAGGAGACACCTGCACTAATAGATCCATGTTGGCTTTCAGACATGCCTGGAAGGATACACTCGTCCTGCTTATTACACCCATGTCTCCTCTGACTGTACTCATTACCTGCCAGCCCTTCAGCCGCAATATCTCTCACTTCCTGTCTCTGTGTTTCCCCCTTTCTTGTTATTTTCTCTGCTGTGTCTTCTTGATCTCTTGTTTTGTTTGTTTTTTTTGCTCTGCCTATGGTAGTTAACCCCTTCATTTATCACGTGACTGGAAATGCTGCTTTTTAGAAACGTAACCTTTTTACTGTCAGAGGGGCAAGCAATATATTGTTCTGCGATGAGAGCAGTCCAATGTAGCAGCATATGCTGAAATGTAATCACCTGTACATTGAAAGCTCTCAGCAATATAACACATTCTGTACCATGGTAATGGGTATTTCATGATTTAAGTTAATCAGGGTTTAAAAAAAAAATCTCACTTCCCACATCTTGTAAAAACAGATTATACAACATATGCGGTTATATGGTTATATATCCTACCCCTGCTGCCCTCAGGCTCTAACCCACAGGCACGTCCTTTTTCCAGAGCAGAGGTTTCACTACTAATGTATGAAGACCGCGTAGATGGAACAGGCAGGTCAGCCGCCATAGTTGTTGGAGGGCTGCAATAATCAAAAAATGTTATTTTAAGACTTTGTTTCCCAAGGGAAACGCACCTTTTTCACAGGGGAAATAAGCACTAGCTTAGGTAAAGCTTTATAAAAGACAATTTAACCCACCCTCTCAATATATATATGTAACGGGTATTCCCCCTACCCCAAGCACACATATAGTGTGTGAGGGGGAACCTATGTGTTACCAGGTGTGGTGCATATACCTGTAGGTTCACAAGAGGCCTGAGCCTCCGCTTGTTGGGAAACTGGGGTGAGTCCTTCGGATCGATCTGGTTTGCAGCGCCTCCACCTGTGTAGGGTTCTAGGAATGTAGAAGGTTGCCTACACAGGACCACATATGCAATAAGTACATACACGGAGATGTATATAACCAGTTTATATATATGCAGGATAATCATACACGTAACACACTTATCAGTAACCACTACTGCGTACTTGTAACACTACTCCCCCTAGGGGGTAACTCCACACCATGTACCGTAGTCCCAAATGTCATTCACTCCACTAGGAGTGCACCTTGCACCCACCACCGTTTACCCCCACACGGGTCCACAGTCTAACCCCTTTGTCCCGTGGTCAGCGCTGCCACTATGTGAGAATATATATATATAGGTGATTCGTTGGTGCACTTATGAAGGTACCTGCCGAGTGCTCCTGCACTCGGGCCTGCAAGCAACTTCGAAAAGGATCCGCCGCTTGGTGATCCCGTCTGTGATCCGGCCCTTCCTTGCACGAGGGTCCGCCAGGGGCGATCCCACCCTGGAGATAGTCTTTGTCTCTTTGGGGCGTAGGCTTGAGCCCAAGCCTCTTCTCGGGGAGCGCAGCGTCCGCTGTGTCCCTAACTAACACTGGTACTAAGGTGGCAAGGTCCCTAACCTAGGGTCTGCCCCTGTAGCACCACAAGCTGTAAGGGGCTCAGGACCTAACTGGGGCCTAGGGGGCTGCTGGCCTAATGCAGTGGGTCACAGACCCCTGCACTCACCTCCTTCCCCTAGCTCTTCCTGGTCCTGACTAACGTCCTTCTCCAGCGCGCGAAATTTATCTATTCCCTGCAAGCAGGGAGCTCCTGTAGCCCTATTGGCTCCCTGGCATCACATGGGGTCCCCTAAGGCTCATGGGACTCGTAGTCCCGTCAAAGAGCCTTCCCTGGTAGGCTAGGGTTCGTACGCTTGTGCTCGCGCATGCGCAACTGGTCCGTCCGCCCGAGCTCTCACTGCGCATGCGCAAACTCTCACAAGATGGCGGTGCCCTGCACGGGAGCCGCCGGGAACCTCCTGAGCACCGAAGCACTCCCTGCATGGCCCCCACCCTCCAGAAGTGCCGGCGGGTCTATCGAGTGACCCCCGGCAGCCAAGGTAACGAAGGGGGGGGGGGGTCGCGGGGCAGAGGGGACCTGGTTATATATATATATCACATCTACACACGGGGGGGATAAGCACAGATAACATTCCAAGTGACACTGTTTTTAAGTATACCCTTTGCTTGCTTTATCCATTGTAACATCGCCGGAAGAAGAGATCAGTGTATCTCGAAAGCTCGCACAAATAAAAGCATTTCGTTAGCCACAGAACGGTATCCTCTATTATTCATTTTTAATTTTATATATATATTTATATATACACACACATATATATATATATATATACAGTGTTCGACAAACCTATACATTTGCTCGCCCCGGGCGAGTGGATTTAACCCCCGGGCGAGTAAATATTGGCCCAAGCAGCACACGTTTGGTACTAGGTGGCGAGTAGATTTTTTGGTGATTTGTCAACCACTGTATATATATATATATATATATATATATATATATATATATATATATATACAGCTCAACCTCCTTATAACGCTGTGCTTGGGGTCCAAATAATCACATCGCGCTATAAGCGGGCCGCGTTAGAAATAATGTACAATTGTATGCATTGTACAATAAAGTATTTAAGACACCAATAATCGTGTTGTAAAGTATTCGTAAATACGAAAACTGGGAGCCACGCTTGCATCGCGTTATAACGGGGTTGAGCTGTATATATAATCAGGGTTGCCATCTTCGACTGAAGGCCAACCCGGAGATATTTTTTTTTTTAAATAGAGCACTTACCTCTGGCATCCTCCCGGCATCTCCCCCTGCAACTCACTTCAATATGACTGCGCACGTCACAACGTCACGTGGCGTCAAGTTGCCATGACAACGTGGTGCCGCATGACTTTGTGACGTAAAGTAGCGTCTTGTTATCATTACAATGTGCGTCACGTGATTCTGTTACGTCACGTGCCGTTCCTGTTGTCATGGCAACGCGGCATCATTTGACGCAGTGGGTGCAGGGGAAGATGCCGGAAGACGTTGCCACCACACGGAGAGTATAAACAAAAAAGACCACCCGCTCAATCTTAGTCTTAGATATTAGTCTGGGTGCACTAGGGTAGTGGCAATAGCATATAAAGAGGTCTCTTTCCCCAAAGACAGGGAAAGTATAGAAACCCCAATTACATGCACTCAGATCCAATTTGTTCGGAAGTGGTATAAGTCTTGAGACTCAGAAATGCACTTGAAATACTGTTGTGAACAGTGTAATGAAAAAACCTCGAGGTAACCCCTATGATAGTGTATTAGTGATATGGTTCAAATAATTTTTTATTTCTAACAAGATAAAAATAATGGGGCACAAAAATGGTTAAAAACGCATGGGGCATATAACAATGGAGGTATAGTCTACCAGGTGACTTTGTAAAGGTATATAAGTAAACTCATAGCAGCCTTAGCTGCCTGCAGCCATGCTTCCAAGCAGATATGCTTTTAAGTATATATGTTTCAAGTATTTATGAAGTTTAAAAAGGAAGTTCAAAAAGAAGTGGAAAAGTGGACAACACCTACAGTACTGCTTCTGATTCCTGCTTTTGATCTACGTTGGAAAGGAGGATATCATCTATCACGGACTGCACATCTCAACACTTAACTATTGCTGTGATGCCGCCTTTATTTTTTGTATTTGCTGTAACCTCACTTCTTTTCAAATTATGCACTTCCTTCCACCAGTCTCCTTATGTCTCTAACTCTATTCATATATCTCCATCTCTCCTTCCTTCCCCACTTCTCAATTCACATGAACTCCTTTCTGCGTCCTCTGACACTACATAGCTATAAACCCTGCACTAAAACACACCCCTACAAATCATCCTCACACATCCTCTTTCTATTCATGCTTCTCTTCCTTGCTTCTGGGGATATCTCTCCTAATCCTGGTCCCTGTCTTATTTCTACTTGCTCTCGTCCTCGCCTCCCACATGCAACTTCTACTCCTTCTGGTGTTAACCCCTCCAACCTCATACCCATCCCCTGTCACCCTCCCTCCTCTCTTCCTTTCTCCTGTGCCCTTTGGAATGCTCGCTCCCTTTCTAACAAGTTCCTCTCTGTGCATGACTTCTTTCTCTCTCACTCCCTGCTTCTCTTTGCTATAACTGAGACCTGGCTCACTCAGTCTGACTCTGCTCTGGAAGCTGCCCTCTCCTACGGTGGCCCTTCCTTCTCCCACACTCCGCGCCCTGATGGCAGGGGTGGAGGCGTGGGGCTCCTGCTCTCCTCTCTCTGCCGTTACCGAACCCTTCCTATACAACTCTGCCTTGTCCTCCTCTCTTGATCTACATGCCCCACTTTCTCTCTGCCGCACTCGCCCTTCTAACCCTAGACCCTGGCTAAACTCCCACACACGCATGCTGCGTTCCTCCACTCGTTACTTTGTCCCTGAAGAAGCTCCTTTGCTGGAGGGAAACGCGCGTTGGATGCGCAATGTTGTCAGTCTCCTACTTGGAGCTATTTTAATGTAGTGTTTGCAGTCTCCTGGTTCACTGTGCATAGACCTCAGTATATGGTTACTTAATCCTATCTTCACAGTCAGCGAGCTTGATATCCCTGCTCTCTATGATATGTGTGTTCACAGAGCTTATGCTGTGAATTCACCATTTACATTGCTGTGAGTGTCAGTTCTATTATGTTGTAAACTCACTAGTATTAATACTGCGAGTGTTAGCTTTACCACTCATAGTGTTTGCACTTCAATACACTGACAATTTATTACTGAAGTGCTCAATGGTAACAACTGCAGCAGGATTGCTGATTATTTATTCATCTAATTGTTCGCTGACTTGCATATACATAGACATACCACTTGGTCTCACAGTTGTCCCAGAGGGGTTAATACCCTGACTTTTAGCATCTTATGTCCTCTACATCCCATCATCATTAGGTTGAGAACTGGGATAGTACAATCATATATTTGACGACATGGATGTTTGATAGTGTTGATTTAATCTACTTTTAAACCCACTTTACACTAATCTTTGGTAATATATGTTTTAAGTAAATTGATTAAAAGTTAACTTTTACACGTATTGGTGTGCAGTTTAGTGAATTCTTTTAGGGGCACAATCATTTTGTGTTTCCCTTCCCCCCTTTTTCTAACCCTAGACCCTGGCTAAACTCCCACAAACGCATGCTGCGTTCCTCCACTCGTTCCTCCGAACGCCTCTGGAGGAAATCTCATACTCTCGCAGACTTCCTTCACTACAAATTTATGCTATCCTGTTTCAACTCTGCCCTCTCGCAAGCTAAACAAGCCTACTTTTCTTCACTAATCAACATGCACAAGTCTAACCCACGCCGACTGTTCTATGTCTTTGATACTCTACTCAAACACCCTCAGCTGCCTCTCCTTCCTCCATCTCCGCTCAGGACTTTGCTGACTATTTTAACGAAAAGGTGGAATCCATACGGCAGAACATCCCCTCTGTTTCTTCCTCCCAACCTACACTTCTTCCTAACTCTCCTCCTGCCTTCCTTGACTCTTTTTCCACTGTCTCAGAGGAGGATGTGTCACTGCTGATCGCCTCTTCTCCCTCTACCACTTGCCCTCTTGACCCCATTCCCTACCATCTCCTAAAACCTCTTGCTCCTACTATAATCCCTACGCTCACACACATTTTTAACTCCTCCCTCTGCTCTGGAACCTTTCCATCCTCCTTCAAACATGCAACAGTCATACCATTACTCAAAAACACCAAGCTTGACCCTACCTGTCTTTCTAACTATCGACCTGTCTCCCTCCTGGCTTTTGCCTCTAAACTCCTTGAATGACTTGTATTCTCTCGCTTGCTCCATTTTCTCAACACCTATTCTCTCCTAGACCCTCTACAATCTGGCTTCCGCACTGCTCACTCCACGGAAACAGCCCTCACTAAAATAACTGACGACCTCCATGCTGCCAAAGACAGAGATCATTACACTCTGCTCATATTACTCGACCTCTCTGCAGCATTTGACACCGTGGACCACCCTCTTCTCCTTCACATTCTCCATACTCTTGGTATTCGGAACAAAGCTCTATCCTGGATCTCATCCTACCTCTCCCATCATACTTTCAGTGTCTCTTCTGCTAACACCTCCTCCTCTATCGATCTCTCTGTGGGGGTACCCCAGGGCTCTGTCCTGGGACCTCTTCTCTTTTCTCTGTACACACTCTCTCTAGGTGACCTAATAACATCTTTTGGGTTTAATTATCACCTCTATGCTGACGACACACAAATATACTTTTCAACACCTGACCTTACACCTGCTGTACAAACCAAAGTTTCTGAATGTCTCTCTGCTATATCATCCTGGATGGCCCTCCGTCGCCTTAAACTCAACATGGCTAAAACAGAGCTCCTCATACTTCCTCCCAAACCTGGCCCTACTACCTCCTTCCACATTACTGTTGGAACTACCATCATTCACCCAGTAGCCCAAGCACGCTGCCTAGGGGTCACACTCGACTCCTCTCTCACATTCGCCCCTCACATAAAAACATTTCTAAAACTTGTCGCTTTTTCCTCCGCAATATAACAAAGATACGCCCTTTCCTCTGTTGCTCGACTGCTAAAACTCTGACTCAGGCCCTCATTCTCTCCCGTCTTGATTACTGTAACCTCCTGCTGTCCGGCCTTCCTGCCTCTCACCTGTCGCCCCTACAATCTATCCTAAACGCTGCTGCCAGAATCACTCTACTCTTTCCTAGATCTGTCTCAGCATCTCCCCTCATGAAATCCCTCTCCTGGCTTCCGATCAAATCCCGCATCTCACACTCCATTCTTCTCCTCACTTTTAAAGCTTTACACTCTTCTGCCCCTCCTTACATCTCTGCCCTAATTTCTCGTTATGCACCATCCAGACTCTTGCGTTCTTCTCAAGGATGTCTTCTTTCTACCCCCTTTGTATCTAAAGCTCTCTTCCGCCTTAAACCTTTTTCACTGACTGCCCCACACCTCTGGAATGCCCTTCCCCTCAGTACCCGACTTGCACCCTCTCTATCCACCTTTAAGACCCACCTTAAGACACACTTGCTTAAAGAAGCATATGAATAGCACTGTGGATATTCTGAACACATGATACATAAGCTTGGCCCCCTGCAGACGCACTTACCAGAACGCCCTCCTACTGTCTCTGTACGTTCTCCCTACCTACCAATTAGACTGTAAGCTCCTCGGGGCAGGGACTCCTCTTCCTTAATGTTACTTTTATGTCTAAAGCACTTATTCCCATGATCTGTTATTTATATTATTTGTTATTTATTTGATTACCCCATGTATTACTACTGTGAAGCGCTATGTACATTAATGGCGCTATATAAATAAAGACATACAATACAATACAATAGTGTAGATCACTCAAAGTGGAACAATATTAGTGCTGTTATTAGCAGCAATCAATACAATATTGTTCACATTGCCCTGTAAATTAAATTGGGCACTCAAGGTATTGTTCAGACTGCCCTGTAATTTAACTACAACAATGCAAATGTGAATATTAGGTCTCTTAAGTGTCCCAGCATCTATAGAAAGAGGGGGCATTTTGGAGCCATATATAAATTCCAGATAGTCTTTATAGATTCAAGTGAGCAAGGGTTAAATGTAAAAACCCTTTTAGATCCAGTTATGAGTATTGTCAGGCTGATGCAGTTGCAGAGTATGGAATAAACAGTGGACGGCCAGGGTAGGGAGGGTAGATATTCCCTGATAGAATGGAGGTTAGTAACTCTGCAACAGCACAGTCCTGGTAGTATACTTGCCTCAGACTCTGCTTAGGTACCTAGAGGTCAGACAGGTAGGGGGGGGGAGTATCTCTCAGCTCTCCCTGCACTAGTAGCTGGCCGTCCAGGAAAGGAGAAGCGCCGGTAGGGGATTTTCCCTGGCAACAGCTGAGTGCGAGCAGGGAGAAGCTGAGGGATTTCCCCTCCTAACAGCTGAGTGCTGCACTCATAGCTGGCCATCAGAGGCTCTGGGTTCCCTTAATAACAGCTGAGTGCTTGTGTGGCAGATCGCCAGACTGTCCGCATAGGCAGTACACAGCATGTCATGAGTAGTGACGTCAGCAGACTGCCCTCACCACCCGGAGGTTTACTGGGTAAACCCGTAGCCCGGAGACACCTCGTCAAAACCCGAAGTCTCCGGGTGAAACCCGGAGTGGTGGCAACCACGTTAATATAATGTATTTGGTTTTGGGGTTTCTTGAGCTTGCTGGTATAAGAATTGAAGCCTGTAATTTCATCATAAACAGATTTTATATTGCAAACTGTCTGACATAGAATATATTGTATTGTATGTCTTTATTTATATAGCGCCATTAATGTACATAGCGCTTCACAGTAGTAATACATGTGGTAATCAAATAAATAACAGATAATATAAATAACAGATCATGGGAATAAGTGCTTTAGACATTAAGGAAGAGGAGTCCCTGCCCCGAGGAGCTTACAGTCTAATTGGTAGGTAGAACGTACAGAGACAGTAGGAGGGAGTTCTGGTAAGTGCGTCTGCAGGGGGCCAAGCTTTATGTGTCATGTGTTCAGAATATCCACAGTGCTATTAATACGCTTCTTTAAGCAAGTGTGTCTTAAGTTGGGTCTTAAAGGTGGATAGAGAGGGTGCTAGTCGGGTACTGAGGGGAAGGGCATTCCAGAGGTGTGGGGCAGTCAGTGAGAAAGGTTTAAGGCGGGAAAGGGCTTTAGATACAAAGGGGGTAGAAAGAAGACATCCTATATATATATATATATATATGTGTGTATGTACAGTATCTGATTTAATATATATTTATATGTTTGTAACTTACATGCCTTTGTCTGAACAGATGCTAGGATACCAGGTGAAACTCAGACAAAGTTTTGATTAACACCTCAATGAGACCTCTCCCTCAGTTACTGTATGTGAGAAACTGTTTCAAAGAAACGGATTAAGATCTTAATGAATGGTTCAGAGAGCAAGACGCCCAAACTGGTATTTAAAGCCCAGAGAGCGGTGACACAAGTTAGGTTAGCTTTCTCCGCCAGGTTCCAGTCCAGTAAGCAGCTCTAGAGGGAGGACCTGAATCAGGTGAAGACATTTCTCAACAGCACAAGATTTAAGCTGGAGGATGAGGTTGATAGATATATATATAGTATATATACAGTATATACATAGTATATATATATATGTATGCAATTTGTAAAATGCAACATCCTTTAATAACTAAAGTAAATTGTAACATTGTAATGTAATTTGTTATCTCAAAGACACCACTGCGGTTATTAAACTATTACAACAAACCAAGTGGAAGACGGGTTATAGATTGGCAACTATAGATGTTCAATCACTGTACACGTGCATCCCACATTAAGCAGGATGCACAGCGGTCAAATTCTTTTTGGAGTCGTGCAATTTGATAGTACCAACACAAATTGATTTTTTGCTGCGGTCCATAGAGTTTATACTAACGCATAACTTTTTTTTGTTTGAATCTGAATTTTATTTACAGATACTTGGTACTGCGATGGGTACCAAGTTTGCCCCATCTTTTGCCAACTTGTATATGGGGTGGTGGGAGAAACTTATCATCGCTGAGACATCTCCTCCACAGTTGATTCTGTGGAGGAGATACATAGATGATATTCTCATTATCTGGGACGGCGACGAGATCTCTCTTCTTGACTTTATTGCAGAGTTGAACATCAATACATTTAACCTCCATTTTAGTGGGGAAAACAGTGATACAGCAGTGCATTATTTGGATCTTGAAATTTTCATTGAATTAGAACAAATCTGCACTAAAACTTACTTTAAGGATACCAATGTAAATTCATATATCCATCCTTCCAGTTGCCATTTTAAACCTTGGATTGCAAATATACCTTTTAACCAATTTGCTCGTTTAAAGAGAAATTGTACTAATGATGGGCAATTTCAAACTCAGGCACTCTTTTTGAAAGAAAGATTCATACAGAAGGGTTATGATAAACATCTGATAGATTGTGCTATTGACAAAGTTAATCTCGCTAAAAGAACCAACCTATTAAAAAATAAGAAAAAAAGATTTAAGAGATTTGACTCTAGGAAGGAAGTCGATACCCAGACTTTACAGGTTGTGACTGAGTCTGTATCTACAACAGAGGCAGTCACACCATGTTGGTCAAATACAGAGTGGGAAATTTCCAGTGTTTATCACTCAATTTAATAACCAACATAGGGCCATACAACAGGCCATCGCTAAACACTGGAAGGTTCTATCTTTGGACCCTGTGTTGGGTGCACAAATCTCGTCCAAACCTAAGATTGTTTATAAAAAAGCCCAAAATTTAAAAGGAATAATAGCCCCTAGCCAACTAAGGTCTATTCCCAGCCATGAGGGTACATTGAGATCATATTTAGAATTAAAGGGCAATTATAAATGCAGCAAATGCAAGATATGCCCCAACCTGCTGAATAAAAAGATGTTGTTTCCTTTGCCACAAAGCGAAGTTTCAAAATGAATCACTTTATAAATTGTTCCACTACCCATGTGGTTTATGTACTCCAATGTAAATGTGGGTTACAATACATTGGCAAAACCAAAAGATGCATGAAAGTTCGGGTTATGGAACATATGAGAAATATTAAAAATATGCAAAAATGAATTGAAAAACAGATGCCCTTAACCCACCTTTTAAAACATTTTAATGACTGCCATCAATGTGACCCAAGTGGCATTTCTTTTATGGGCATTGAAGTTATCACTGCAAACAAGCGCTTAGGCAATAGAGAATTATGTCTAAGTAGAAGGGAACAATTTTGGATTTATACCATGCAAACTAGATTTCCACATGGTTTTAATGAATATATAGAGTTGGTTCCCTTCTTTAAAGAATAAAACATCAGGTGACTATCTAAATTGGGGTTTCTTGTTTTTAAAGTTTTTTACATGTGTATAAATATATGTTTTTATCTTTTAAATGTGATGTGTACATGATAGTTTTTAGCATGTGTTCCATGATAGATGTTTAGAGGTATAAACAGTTAACTTTTGTGTTACACACAGGACACAGTCACTTCAATCAGTGTTTAATTCTATTTAGAATTGTGTTTTAAATTATCCATGCATGTCTCAGGAGATTCCACCGCTGTTCACCTGATCACAGCTGTATTAGTTTCATTGCTGAGTGTTAGATTCATTGGCTGCGGCTTTCCATTTAAACTCCAGGGACAGCGTCATCACGGGTTCTCCTGACGAAGCACTACGTGCGAAACGCGTAGAGGTCACGTGTGGCTGTTCCTGTGGAGTTTTGCAGTCGGAGGGTGCGGGTCTCTACACTTCACTTCCCTCCTTCCAGCAGGGTATGTACTCAGATCGGTCCGGACTCCTTCTGTAGTGCTAATGTGAACCAGTTTTGACCTGTTGTAATCCTCCGCTTGTACTGGTGTTTAACCAGTCATTCTAACACTGTTTTACCTTAGTTTTTTTAATTATTTCATACCCAATCAGTAGATTGGCTGTCTATTGTCCTATCATCCTTGGCTGTCTATTGTCCTATCATCCTTTCTATTAATAAAGTGTTTATTGTCCCTCAGTGCGCCTGCCTGTCACTTGTTTTTCATTATTGCTATACATACTGTATTGTAACCGCAGTTTGATTTGTTCATATTAATACAGTTTTTATATATTCTCTTGTGTTTGCGTTTCTCTGATACACTTCCCCAAAAAGAACGTGAAATGCAGAATTGAATTTCTTACATATTGGCGAGCCAGGTAGGAGTGGGGTTTTGGTGTGTCAGACAAACGTATTTATAAGTGGAATAGTATTATATGATACATTTATCTGTTCTGTTAAGTTTCTGTAGCAATTTCAGTAGTAATTTAACATTTAAGAATGGAAGGTCTGCTGAAAAAGATCGCAGAGGTCCCAAACCCGGAGGTTATTGTTAAATGTATGGAAGGAGCCTCCGATCCGTGGCTTCAGACTTCAGGATTACGTGGCCACGGCAATAACAGAAAAGCACCTTTCCAAGTCAAAGGGAAAGACCGCACTGATTTTTGCTGCCCGCTGGATAGCAGAACAGTATAAAATCATAAGTATTAAAAAAAACAAAAATTTAGACGAAAAAGTGCAATAGTTAAAAAATGCAATTGAATCTCTTAACATTTCTGCTAAAACTGCTGCGGCTACGGGAGTAGGGAACCAGCAGACACAGTTGGAGAATAAGGAAATTTGCAGGGAGAATGAGCGGCTTGTGGAAAGGCTGAAGGATGCACGGGGAGCAATTAGATCTCTTGTGGCCTCTTCCAGCAATACAGAGGCTGATAATTCACTATGTGTAAAAGAAATGCATCAGTTAAAAGAACAGCTAGGAAAGAGGAATGCTGCTGTGGCTCTGTTTAATGCGCCTGAAATTGAGGAAAGAGACGGGTATGAAATGAATTGGGATGTTTTGGAGAAAGCTGAAAGAAAGTGTGATTGCAGGACGGAGGATGACTGTGATATGCTCTGAGAATGGCCCCAATTTCAACTAAGTGCCAGAACAATGCACAGAGACTCACAATTTCAGAAACCACTGTGTCCCGGCCTCTCTCTAGCACTGATATTGCTGCTTTAAGCAAGGAACTTGGGCGCATCGAGTTTGGGGATGATCCAGTGAATGTTATGAGGAGAATAGGTCAGATTGACAAAGTCCATAGAAGTTTAGCTGATAACACAGACAAATGTGATGTGATTGTGGCTAGTTTGGACACTGATTTAAGGGCAAGTCTACCCCCTGCTGTGTTTACTGCCCCAAGAACAAAGCAGCTGTTGCTGGAAGAGCTGTTGAAAGCTCTGGGTATAGAGCAGGGCTGCACAACACGCGGCCCGCGGGCCGCATGCGGCCCGCCTGGCCTCTCTGTGTGGCCCTCGATGAGATTTAAAAAAAAAAATAAAACTTTGAAAAAAAAATGGCGCCAATTCCCTGCGGTCCCGGCGCGCATGCGCTAGGCCCGCTCCGTCCCCCCCCCCTTCCCTGCTCCCAACGCGGGGCGGAAGGGGAAGCAACATGCAGCTCCTCTGCGGGCCCGCTCCCCCCCCTGCTCCCAACGTGGGCCGGAGGGGGAAGCAACATGCAGCTCCTCTGCGGGCCCGCTCCCCTCCCCCTTCCCTGCTCCCAACGCGGGGCGGAAGGGGAAGCAACATGCAGCTCCTCTGCGGGCCCGCTCCCCCCCCTGCTCCCAACGTGGGCCGGAGGGGGAAGTAATAATTAAATAATTCAGCTCCTCCAGCGGCCTGCTTCTCACCGCTTCCCTCCGCGGCCAGCTTCTCGCGTCCCCCACGAGCTCACCTCCCGTGCCCTCCTTCCCCCAACCCGCGCCCCCAAGCCCACCTCCCGTCCCAGGCAGCTGCCGCAGGGATATCGGGGGCAGGAGGAGCAAGCGTCCGGCGGCAACCTGCACCCACCCGGGTCAAGGTAAGTCACTGTCACTGTTAGTCACTGTCACCCAAGTCACTGTCACCCACCCACCCAGTCACTGTCAAGTCACTGTCACCCACCCAGTCACTGTCACCTACCCACCCACTGTCACCCACCCACCCAGTCACTGTCACCCAGTCACTGTCAAGTCACTGTCACCCACCCACCCAGTCACTGTCAAGTCACTGTCACCCACCCACCCAGTCACTGTCACCCACCCACCCAGTCACTGTCACCCACACTGTCACCCAGTCACTGTCACCCACCCACCCAGTCACTGTCACCCACCCAGTCACTGTGTCCCACCCAGTCACTCTTCCCACCCAGTCACTGTGTCCCACCCCGTCACTGTCACCCACCCAGTCACTGTCATAGTCACTGTCACCCACCCAGTCACTGTCACCCACCCAGTCACTGTCACCCACCCAGTCACTGTCACCCACCCAGTCACTGTCACCCACCCAGTCACTGTCACCCACCTATCCACCCAGTCACTGTCACCCACCCAGTCACTGTCACCCACCCAGTCACTGTCACCCACCCACCCAGTCACTGTCACCCACCCAGTCACTGTGTCCCACCCAGTCACTGTCACCCAGTCACTGTCACCCAGTCACTGTCACCCAGTCACTGTCACCCACCCAAGGGGGAGAGTGATGTGAGGTGCAAGGGGGGGAGAGTGATGTGAGGTGCAAGGGGGGGAGAGGGATGTGAGGTGCAAGGGGGGGAGAGGGATGTGTGGTGCAAGGGGGGGAGAGTGATGTGAGGTGCAAGGGGGGGGAGAGGGATGTGAGGTGCAAGGGGGAGAGGGATGTGAGGTTCAGGGGGGAGAGGGATGTGAGGTTCAAGGGGGGAGAGGGATGTGAGGTTCAAGGGGGGAGAGGGATGTGAGGTGCAAGGGGGAGAGGGATGTGAGGTGCAAGGGGGGAGAGGGATGTGAGGTGCAAGGGGGGAGAGGGATGTGAGGTGCAAGGGGGGAGAGGGATGTGAGGTTCAGGGGGGGAGAGGGATGTGAGGTGCAAGTGGGGAGAGGGATGTGAGGTGCAAGGGGGGAGAGGGATGTGAGGTGCAAGGGGGGAGAGGGATGTGAGGTGCAAGGGGGGAGAGGGATGTGAGGTGCAAGGGGGCAGAGGGATGTGAGCTGCAGGGGGGAGGGATGTGAGGTGCAAGGGGGCAGAGGGATGTGAGGTGCAAGGGGGCAGAGGGATGTGAGCTGCAGGGGGGAGGGATGTGAGCTGCAGGGGGTGGTGGGATGTGTGTGGGGTGTAGGGGGGTATTGTGTGTTTGATGTGGAGGGGGGTATTGTGTGTTTGATGTGGAGGGGTGTATTGTGTGTGGTTGAGGGGGAGAGATGGGGGTATGAGAGATAGATGGGGAGTATCGCAATGGTTGATAGTGTTGGGTTCTGGGGGAGATATGAGGATGATGATGGGTGCTGGAGGAGAGATGATGATGATGATGATGATGATGATTTTACCCGTGCGGCCCAATTTATTTTTCCTTGGAGCAGTTCGGCCCTTCGCACTTTACGAGTTGTGCAGGCCTGGTATAGAGGAAGCAGATCACCTTGCATCTTTTGGTAATTGTACCCAGAAGAGGGGTGAAACTGTACAAGAGTATACTGACAGACTGTTTGCTCTATATAAATTAACACTGCCAAATGGAACACAGGGAAATCCGAATGAAAATGCTCCCAGATATTTGCTCATAGATTGGTTTAACTGTGTCAGCTAAGGATAATTTTGCAAGGGATTTGTCATGTCTAAAGAGGGCAGAATCCATGTTAAAGGAACAAAGCAGAATTAGCAAAGAGAAAGTGTTTGCTGTGCAGAAACCTCCGCCTCATACACATCATGGCCACTACCAGCCATCTAACAATATACGGAAAGATGAACAGTGTAACTGTTTCTCATGTGGCCAGGTGGGAGACATTGCGAGAAATTGTCATTTAAAACATGCTCAGGAACAAGGTTCAAGAATGTGGGGCACAGAGGGAAGAGTGACTTACAACAGAGACATCACTCTAAACCAGGCCTGCACAACTCGTAAATTGAGAAGGGTGGAACTGCTCCAAGGAAAAAAAAATTGGGCCGCACGGGTAAAATCATCACCATCATCATCTCTCCTCCAGCACATCATCATCATCATCATCATCATCATCATCATCATCATCATCATCATATCTCCCCCAGCACCCCTCATCATCATCCTCATATCTCCCCCAGCACCCTTCATCATCATCATCCTCATATCTCCCCCAGAACCCCTCACTATTGTATTGTATTGTATTGTATATCTTTATTTATATAGCGCCATTAATGTACATAACGCTTCACAGCAGTATTACACGTGGTAATCAAATAAATAACAGATAATATAAATAACAGATCATGGGAATAAGTGCTTTAGACATTAGGGAAGAGGAGTCCCTGCCCCGAGGAGCTTACAGTCTAGGTGGTAGGTAGGAAGAACGTACAGAGACAGTAGGAGGGAGTTCTGGTAAGTGCGCCTGCAGGGGGCCAAGCTTTATGTATCATGTGTTCAGAATATCCACAGTGCTATTCATATGCTTCTTTAAGCAAGTGTGTCTTAAGTTGGATCTTAAAGGTGGATAGAGAGAGTGCTAATCGGGTACAGAGGAGAAGGGCATTCCAGAGGTGTGAGGCAGTCAGTGAAAAAGGTTTAAGGCGGGAGAGGGCTTTAGATACAAAGGGGGTAGATAGAAGACATCCTTGAGAAGAATGCAAGAGTCTGGATGGTGCATAACGAGAAATTAGGGCAGACATGTAAGGAGGGGCAGAAGAGTGTAAAGCTTTGAAAGCGAGGAGAAGAATGGAGTGTGAGATGCGGGATTTGATCGGAAGCCAGGAGAGGGATTTCATGAGAGGAGATGCTGAGACAGATCTCGGAAAGAGTAGAGTGATTCTGGCAGCAGCGTTTAGGATAGATTGAAGGGGAGACAGGTGAGAGGCAGGAAGTACCTTTGCGATACTCCCCATCTATCTCTCATACCCCCATCTCTACCCCTCACCCACACACATAGTACTCCCCCTCTACATCAAACACACAATACCCCCCTGCACACCACACACATCCCAACCCCCTGCACCTCACATCATTCTCCCCCCTGCACCTCACATCACTCTCCCCCCCTGCACCTCACATCACTCTCCCCCCTTGCACCTCACATCACTCTCCCCCCTTGCACCTCACATCACTCTCCCCCCTTGCACCTCACATCACCCCCCATGCACCTAAAATCACCCCCATGCACCTCAAATCACCCCCTTGTACCTCAAATCACCCCTCCTTGTACCTCAAATCACCCCCCTTGCACCTCAAACCACCCCCCATGCACCTCAAATCACCCCCCCCCTGCACCTCCAGAGAGTGACAGGGTGACAGTGACTGGGTGGGTGACAGTGACTGGGTGGGTGACAGTGACTGGGTGCTTGACAGTGAGTGGGTGACAGTGACTGGGTGGAGACAGTGACTGGGTGACAGTGACAGTAACTGGGTGGGAGAGAGTGACTGGTTGGGAGAGAGTGACTGGATTACAGTGACTGGGTGGGTGACAGTGACTGGGTGACAGTGACTGGGTGACAGTGACTGGGTGGAGACAGTGACTGGGTGACAGTGACAGTAACTGGGTGGGAGAGAGTGACTGGTTGGGAGAGAGTGACTGGATTACAGTGACTGGGTGGGTGACAGTGACTGGGTGACAGTGACTGGGTGACAGTGACTGGGTGGGAGAGAGTGACTGTGTGGGATAGAGTTACTGGGTGGGAGAGAGTGACTGGATTACAGTGACTGGGTGGGTGACAGTGACTGGGTGACAGTGGCTGGGTGACAGTGGCAGGGTGGGAGAGAGTGACTGGGTGACAGTGACTGGGTGGGAGACAGTGACTGGGTGACAGTGACTGGGTGGGTGGGAGACAGTGAGTGGGTGACAGTGACTGGGTAGGTGACAGTGACTGGGTGGGAGAGAGTTACTGAGTGACAGTGACTGGGTGGGAGAGAGTGACTGGGTGGGAGAGAGTGACTGGGTGGGAGAGAGTGACTGGGTGGGAGAGAGTGACTGGGTGGGAGAGAGTGGCTGGGTGGGAGAGAGTGACTGGGTGGGAGAGTGTGACTGGGTGGGAGAGAGTGACTGGGTTACAGTAACTGGGTGGGAGAGAGTGACTGAGTGACAGTGGGTGGGAGAGAGTGACTGGGTGGGAGAGAGTGACTGGGTGGGAGAGAGTGACTGGGTGGGAGAGAGTGGCTGGGTGGGAGAGAGTGACTGGGTGGGAAAGTGTGACTGGGTGGGAGAGAGTGACTGGGTTACAGTAACTCGGTGGGAGAGAGTGACTGAATGACAGTGACTGGGTGGGAGACAGTGACTGGGTGACAGTGACTGGGTGGGAGACAGTGACTGGGTGACAGTGACTGGGTGGGAGACAGTGACTGGGAGGGAGACAGTGACTGGGTGGGAGACAGTGACTAGGTGGGAGACAGTGACTGGGTGGGAGAGAGTGACTGGGTGGGAGAGTGTGACTGGGTGGGAGAGTGTGACTGGGTGGGAGAGAGTGACTGGGTGGGAGAGAGTGACTGGGTGGGAGAGAGTGACTGGGTGGGAGAGAGTGACTGGGTGGGAGAGAGTGACTGGGTGGGAGAGTGTGACTGGGTGGGAGAGAGTGACTGGGTTACAGTAACTCGGTCGGAGAGAGTGACTGAGTGACAGTGACTGGGTGGGAGACAGTGACTGGGTGACAGTGACTGGGTGACAGTGACTGGGTGACAGTGACTGGGTGGGAGACAGTGACTGGGTGGGAGACAGTGACTGGGTGGGAGACAGTGACTGGGTGGGAGACAGTGACTGGGTGGGAGACAGTGACTGGGTGGGAGAGAGTGACTGGGTGGGAGAGAGTGACTGGGTGGGAGAGTGTGACTCGTGGAAGAGAGTGACTGGGTTACAGTGACAGGGTGGGTGACAGTGACTGGGTGACAGGGTGACAGTGACTGAGTGGGAGAGAGTGACTGGGTGGGAGACAGTGACTTGGTGGGTGACAGTGACTGGGTGGGAGACAGTGACTGGGTGGGTGACAGTGACTGGGTGGGAGAGAGTGACTGGGTGACATGGTGACAGTGACTGGGTGGGAGACAGTGACTGGGTGGGTGACAGTGACTAGGTGGGAGACAGTGACTGGGTGGGAGAGAGTGACTGGGTGGGAGAGTGTGACTGGGTGGGAGAGAGTGACTGGGTGGGAGAGAGTGACTGGGTGGGAGAGAGTGACTGGGTGGGAGAGAGTGACTGGGTGGGAGAGAGTGACTGGGTGGGAGAGAGTGACTGGGTGGGAGAGAGTGACTGGGTGGGAGAGAGTGACTGGGTGGGAGAGAGTGACTGGGTGGGAGAGAGTGACTGGGTGGGAGAGTGTGACTCGGTGGGAGAGAGTGACTGGGTTACAGTAACTGGGTGGGAGAGAGTGACTGAGTGACAGTGACTGGGTGGGAGAGAGTGACTGGGTGGGAGAGAGTGACTGGGTGGGAGAGAGTGACTGGGTGGGAGAGTGTGACTGGGTGGGAGAGAGTGACTGGGTTACAGTAACTCGGTCGGAGAGAGTGACTGAGTGACAGTGACTGGGTGGGAGACAGTGACTGGGTGACAGTGACTGGGTGACAGTGACTGGGTGACAGTGACTGGGTGGGAGACAGTGACTGGGAGGGAGACAGTGACTGGGAGGGAGACAGTGACTGGGAGGGAGACAGTGACTGGGTGGGAGACAGTGACTGGGTGGGAGACAGTGACTGGGTGGGAGACAGTGACTGGGTGGGAGAGAGTGACTGGGTGGGAGAGAGTGACTGGGTGGGAGAGTGTGACTCGTGGAAGAGAGTGACTGGGTTACAGTGACAGGGTGGGTGACAGTGACTGGGTGACAGGGTGACAGTGACTTAGTGGGAGAGAGTGACTGGGTGGGAGACAGTGACTTGGTGGGTGACAGTGACTTGGTGGGTGACAGTGACTGGGTGGGAGACAGTGACTGGGTGGGTGACAGTGACTGGGTGGGAGAGAGTGACTGGGTGACATGGTGACAGAGACTGGGTGTGTGACAGTGACTGGGTGGGTGGGTCACAGTTACTGGGTGCTTGACAGTGAGTGGGTGACAGTGAGTGGGTGACAGTGACTGGGTGGCAGTGACTGGGTGCTTGATAGTGACTTGGTGACAGTGACTGGGTGACAGTGACTGGGTAACAGTGACTGGGTGGGAGAGAGTGACTGGGTGGGAGAAAGATACTGGGTGGGAGAGAGTGACTGTATGGGAGGGAGTGACTGGGTGACAGTGACTGGGTGGGAGAGGGTGACAGTGACTGGGTGGGTGACAGTGACTGGGTGGCAGTGACTGGGTGACAGTGACAGTGACTGGGTGGGTGACAGTGACTGGGTGGGAGAGAGTGACTGGGTGGGAGAGTGTGACTGGGTGGGAGAGAGTGACTGGGTGGGAGAGAGTGACTGGGTGGGTGACAGTGACTGGGTGACAGGGTGACAGTGACTGAGTGGGAGAGTGTGACTGGGTTACAGTGACTGGATGGGTGACAGTGACTGGGTGGGAGAGAGTGACTGGGTGACAGTGACTGGGTGTGTGGGTGACAGTGACTGGGTGGGTGACAGTGACTGGGTGCTTGACAGTGACTGGGTGCTTGACAGTGACTGGGTGCTTGACAGTGACTGGGTGGGAGAGAGTGACTGTGTGGGAGAGAGTGACTGTGTGGGAGAGTGACTGGGTGGGAGACAGTGACTGGGTGGGAGAGAGTGACTGTGTGGGAGAGAGTGACTGTGTGGGAGAGAGTGACTGTGTGAGAGAGAGTGACTGTGTGGGAGAGAGTGACTGGGTGGGAGAGTGTGACTGGGTGACAGTGACTGGGTGGGTGACAGTGACTGGGTGGGAGAGAGTGACTGGGTGGGAGAGTGTGACTGGGTGGGAGACAGTGACTGGGTGGGAGAGAGTGACTGTGTGGGAGAGAGTGACTGTGTTGGAGAGAGTGACTGTGTGAGAGAGAGTGACTGTGTGAGAGAGAGTGACTGTGTGAGAGAGAGTGACTGTGTGAGAGAGAGTGACTGTGTGGGAGAGAGTGACTGGGTGGGAGAGTGTGACTGGGTTACAGTGACTGTGTGGGAGAGAGTGACTGTGTGGGAGAGAGTGACTGTGTGAGAGAAAGTGACTGTGTGGGAGAGAGTGACTGGGTGGGAGAGAGTGACTGTGTGGGAGAGTGACTGGGTGGGAGACAGTGACTGTGTGGGAGAGAGTGACTGTGTGGGAGAGAGTGACTGTGTGGGAGAGAGTGACTGTGTGAGAGAGAGTGACTGTGTGGGAGAGAGTGACTGGGTGGGAGAGTGTGACTGGGTTACAGTGACTGGGTGGGTGACAGTGACTGGGTGGGAGAGAGTGACTGGGTGGGAGAGTGTGACTGGGTGGGAGAGAGTGACTGTGTGGGAGAGAGTGACTGTGTGGGAGAGAGTGACTGTGTGGGAGAGAGTGACTGTGTGGGAGAGAGTGACTGTGTGGGAGAGAGTGACTGTGTGAGAGAGAGTGACTGTGTGGGAGAGAGTGACTGTGTGAGAGAGAGTGACTGTGTGGGAGAGAGTGACTGGGTGGGAGAGTGTGACTGGGTTACAGTGACTGTGTGGGAGAGAGTGACTGTGTGGGAGAGAGTGACTGTGTGGGAGAGAGTGACTGTGTGGGAGAGAGTGACTGTGTGGGAGAGAGTGACTGTGTGGGAGAGAGTGACTGTGTGAGAGAGAGTGACTGTGTGGGAGAGAGTGACTGGGTGGGAGAGTGTGACTGGGTTACAGTGACTGGGTGGGTGACAGTGACTGGGTGGGAGAGGGTGACAGTGACTGGGTGGGTGACAGTGACTGGGTGGGTGACAGTGACCGGGTGGGTGCAGCTTGCCGCCGGACGCTTCCCCTCCTGCCCCCGATATCCCTGTGGCAGCTGCCCGGGACGGGAGGTGGGCTTGGGGGCGCGGGGGGTGGGCAATCGGGCGGGGGGCACGGGAGGTAAGCTCGTGGGGGGGGGAGCCACAGGAGGAGAGCTCGAGGGGACGCGGGGGGAAGCGGTGGGAAGCAGCCCGCAGGAGGAGCTGGCTGTTACTTCCCCCTCTATCCCACGTTGGGAGCAGGGGGGGGGAGCGGGCCCGCAGGAGGAGCTGGCTGTTACTTCCCCCTCCATCCCACGTTGGGAGCAGGGGGGGGGGAGCGGCCACAGGAGGAGCTGGCTGTTACTTCCCCCTCCGTCCCACGTTGGGAGCAGGGGGGGGAGCGGCCGCAGGAGGAGCTGGCTGTTACTTCCCCCTCCGTCCCACGTTGGGAGCAGGGGGGGGAGCGGCCGCAGGAGGAGCTGGCTGTTACTTCCCCCTCCGTCCCACGTTAGGAGCAGGGGGGGGGAGCGGGCCCGCAGGAGGAGCTGGCTGTTACTTCCCCCTCCGTCCCACGTTGGGAGCAGGGGGGGTTGAGCGGGCCCACAGGAGGAGTTGGCTGTTACTTCCCCCTCCGTCCCACGTTGGGAGCAGGGTGGGGGAGCGGCCGCAGGAGGAGCTGGCTGTTACTTCCCCCTCCGTCCCACGTTGGGAGCAGGGGGGGGAGCGGGCCCGCAGGAGGAGATGGCTGTTACTTCCCCCTCCGTCCCACGTTGGGAGCAGGGGGGGGAGCGGACGCAGGAGGAGCTGGCTGTTACTTCCCCCTCTATCCCACGTAGGGAGCAGGGGGGGAGCGGACGCAGGAGGAGCTGGCTGTTACTTCCCCCTCCGTCCCACGTTGGGAGCAGGGGGGGGGAGCGGCCGCAGGAGGAGCTGGCTGTTACTTCCCCCTCCGTCCCACGTTGGGAGCAGGGGGGGAGCGGCCGCAGGAGGAGCTGGCTGTTACTTCCCCCTCCGTCCCACGTTGGGAGCAGGGGGGGAGCGGCCGCAGGAGGAGCTGGCTGTTACTTCCCCCTCCGTCCCACGTTAGGAGCAGGGGGGGGGGAGCGGGCCCGCAGGAGGAGCTGGCTGTTATTTCCCCCTCCGTCCCACGTTGGGAGCAGGGGGGGGGAGAGCGGGCCCACAGGAGGAGCTGGCTGTTACTTCCCCCTCCGTCCCATGTTGGGAGCAGGGGGGGGGAGCGGGCCCGCAGGAGGAGCTGGCTGTTACTTCCCCCTCTATCCCACGTTGGGAGCAGAGGGGGGTGGGGGGAGCGGCCGCAGGAGGAGCTGGCTGTTACTTCCCCCTCCATCCCACGTTGGGAGCGGGAGGGGGGGGGGAGTGGGCCCTGCTTGTCCTGCGCATGCGCGCCGGGACCTCGGGGAATCGCCGTCATTTTTTTAACTTTTTTTATTTTTTATTTATTTAATTAACTGGCGCCCGGCCGGAGTCAGCGCGGGCCGCACGGAGAGGCCAGGCGGGCCGCACGGAGAGGCCAGGCGGGCCGCACGGAGAGGCCAGGCGGGCCGCACTGGGAGGCCAGGCGGGCCGCACAGGGAGGCCAGGCGGTCCGCACAGAGAGGCCAGGCGGGCCGCACGGGGAGGCCAGGTGGGCCGCAAAGGGAGGCCAGGCGGGCCGCACAGAGAGGCCAGGCGGGCCGCACGGGGAGGCCAGGCGGGCCGCACGGGGAGGTCAGGCGGGCCGCACGGAGAGGCCAGGCGGGCCGCACGGAGAGGCCAGGCGGGCCGCACGGAGAGGCCAGGCGGGCCGCACGGAGAGGCCAGGCGGGCCCCACGGAGAGGCCAGGCGGGCCGCACGGAGAGGCCAGGCGGGCCGCACGGAGAGGCCAGGCGGGCCGCACGGAGAGGCCAGGCGGGCCGCACGGAGAGGCCAGGCGGGCCGCACGGAGAGGCCAGGCGGGCCGCACGGAGAGGCCAGGCGGGCCGCACGGGGAGGCCAGGCGGGCCGCACGGGGAGGCCAGGCGGGCCGCACGGAGAGGCCAGGCGGGCCGCACGGAGAGGCCAGGCTTGCCGCATGCGGCCGCGGGGCGTATGTTGTGCAGGCCTGCTCTAAACCTTGGATTCCCTATCATAAACTTAAAGGTCAGAGAGACAAGACAGAAGAAGATTATAACACAAGTGAACGGGACAGGTTAAGGGAACAATGAGACATTCTGAAATCAGAATTGTCTAAAATAAAAGTGAGAGGAATGAGTGAATCTACAGCAGGAATAGGAGAAAACGCCGCTCTCCTAATCAACTGATCTTAACATATTTGTAAGACTGAATGTTAAGGTTTCATTTTCACGAGTGTTGTTTTTCAGGAAACATTACGTGAAGAAGCTGCAAGTGAAATAAGCACAAAGCTGCCGAAAAGGGTTTCCTTGAAACACAAACACATCATTTACAAACCTTCAAATGAAGCAGTTCCTAACTCAACTAGAGAGGACTTTTCTTTTATTTCTAAAAGGCAAAGCCTCTAAATGTATTAAATAGTCATGTGGGCCAAATTCCAAATTGTGTTTTTTTTATAAATTGTTTTTTTTTTATAATAAAGTTTTTTTTATTATTCCAAAACACCTGCACTGTAAACTTGCAATTAATGCAGGTTGAGTCCATAATGATTGGACGTTGATGTATAACTGTTGCCTGTAGATATTTTGAAAAGGCAACAAGTGTTTATTTCATTTGTACATGGATTGCACGCTGCTATTGTAGACCTGTAAAGTAAACCAGACATGGGTCTTGTATGTAAAGGCAGCATTCAATCTGTCTGGATTATGCCAAGTGGTCACTAGCTCAGTGGGATTACAGGGCCACTGTGATTTAAAGTTTTTTTTTTTTTTAAAGTATCTTTTAATTGCAAACTAATTTTTTTGTTATGATTTTGACCAACTACCTTTTTTATGTCACTTATGTTTTTGTTTTCTCCAGGTGGGGTGTTGCAAAATAACAATAATAATCACCTCACTCTGACAACCAACAAATTGCATTGCTACAGCAGTAGTGAGATATACAGTAAGCAAATATGTCTGGAGCCGCTGTATATGAGCTGTTAGAGCTGAACAATGCGTTTCTTACTATGTACATGTAGCCCTGGTAAGAAATTGGGCTATAGTTCTTTCCTACTTCTGGTATAAGCCCTGGTAAGGGCAGGCTGACAGAAGTAATCATGGGTTTCCCCCACTTCAAGCACTGCTCTGAGTGGTGGAAGTAGGTCATCTGACCCTGTGTCTAAGGCAAGAGACACAGGGGAGGGGCCTACTGAAATCATAAAGGGCAGGGCACTGCCTATTTAGAGTTAGTTAAGTGAGTCCTGAGTTAAGTCAGTACCTAGCCTAGAGTGTGGCACTGGCTGGTCCAGTATGACAGTTAGTAGTGTACAGTTGGAGAAGGAGCAGCCTATGAATAGGGCTGCTAGAACTACAGTGCAATGAGGTGGACCAATGCCTCTCACCCTGATTAGGGGGTGAGGGAAGAGCTAGCCCCACCCTGGGTGCCCTTGGCCTGGGGTGGTGGCAGGGGAAGATACCATCCTGAGGGAGAGCAGTCTGGGTGGAGTATACAATCTGTACCTGACTGCTGAGACTGTTGCTGTTGTTGCTGATCTTGCTGCTGAGTGAATAAAGAGCTGCTGCAGCTATTTAAAGAGACATTTGTGTGAGACTGGAATCTCTCATCCCTGTGTGGGAATACTCTCTGTAAGGATTCCACCCCGCATTCCTGGGGCTTACCAGAGATGGAGGTGCTGCACCACTAGAAAAGAACGAAGGCATCCACCCCAGAAACCTGGTCCTGCCATCCCCCATACCATCGCGGGAGACTCAGGCCCTCCTGTTGCCAGCAGGTATGCACCACATTCAGACACGTAGCCAGACCCTAGTACAGGGTAGGGGGGCTGATCTGCGATTGCCCCGGGGTCCATGGGCTACATACATGTTATGCCTTTGTTTCCCCTCACATATAATGTGTGAATCTCAAATCCCTTTGTTCATTTAATATAGTGTCTCCTGCTCCTATGTACATTTATTTTTGTGTTTTATCTGATCTAATTTAAAATGCTCAGATTTGGAAGCGATATGGAAATACTGAGACAGGGATGAGAATGTAATACCATGTATGATTGAGCTGAGATCACACTGCGCGCTTTCAGTGTAGTGTATCTTCTAATTTCCTGAAGCCACTACTATTTCTTATTTGCCTTACACACCCCAGATCTTGAATAAAGGAACCAGCTTGAAGTGTGCGCCTTGAAAACTTGGCTGGAAATGTGCTACACGTGTTTACTGTATATCACCACAGAAAAGCATAAGCTGTCCTCTGGTGAGTGGCCACCTCATTAAACACAAAGAAAATTCCATGTGGTAGGTGTGATGGAGGCCACGTGCAGCCTGATACCCAATCCAGACATGGGTCAGAGGGAGGATAAAGTGGTAATGACACAGATGCATCAAACTGCAGTGAGATAAAGTTCAGAGGTAACGAAGGACGGACGTGAGTTACTTGTGTGGGTGATGTAAAAGTTCTGCAAAGTGGGTGAAGGTTTTTAAAATGTCAAAGTGACTTAACTGTGAGAGATTTTATGATTTCACCAAATTATTCCTCACAGTACCCCAAATTTAAATTGAACGGTATCACATCATTCTTGTCCCAGTTTACCATAATACACTTCAAATCTGAATAAAATCAACTGAAGGTTACATGGTATCCTAACGATAAATAATAAAGTGTATAACATCCAATAGGTTATGTGTATGTATTAACTGCAAGTTATAGTTATGTGATATACATGAAGAATGTAATTGAGAGGGCTCTCTCCTTTATATGTCGTTTGCCCTCTGGGTGGGGAATTGTAAGAATTGAAGCCTGTAATTTCATCATAAACAGATTTTATATTGCAAAATATCTGACATAGAATATATATATGTACTAGCATTTGTACCCGGCTTCGCCCGGGGACTGGGGGGAGTGTGAACAGCAGGGACCAGGGGGGTGCAGCGGGGATAGGGGGAAATGTGAGCAGCCCTCACTGCGGCACATGTTCCCCCCCCCCCCACATCCCCCCTACCGCTGGCACAAACACGCCCCCTCCCTTAGTAGCCACGCCCCCCGCTCCTGTTCTAACAGATTTACTGGACAGTCAAACTTAAAATGTCCATAATTTGGGAGGTGAGTGACATTGGAAGCTCAAAATAGTTGCGTTGACCTACAAATCCGCAGCAGAATGTCCACTGAAAGTTTTGTTGTGCTACGTGGTGCCGTTTCTGAGATTTCGATGCTTCTGACATAAAAACAAACAGACGGAATCCAACTTAGAACTATAGTATAGATGTATGTATGTATGTACAGTATCTGATTTGAATATATATTTATATGTCTGAATCTTACATGCCTTTGTCTGAACAGATGCTAGGATACCAGGTGAATCTCAGACAAAGATTTTATTAACACCTCAATGAGATCTCTCCCTCAGTTACTGTATGCGAGAAACTGTTTCAAAGAACTCAATGGTTCAGAGAGCAAGACCCCCTAACTGGTATTTAAAGCACAGAGAGCGGTGACACAAGTTAGATTAGCCTTCTCCCCCAGGTTCCAGAGGGATGACCTGAAACATGTGACAGTCCTGATGAAGCCGGGACTTTTAGTCTGGCGAAACACGTAGAATGACCAGCACCCTACTGCGCCTGGCTATAGCAGAGACCGACACCGGACGGCCCCACTCAGGTATTCTATCGTCGAAAGCGGTTGAAAGAAACCAGAGAGAGGGGGGTGAGGAATTTCGATGGTGTATCGACTCTGCTGACGACATTGTGTGTAAATTGCCTTATTTTACTGGCACTATTGTAAGTGCGTTTTATTCATTTTACATAAAGTTTGTTATATCTTTTCATCTGTGCAATGGAAGTTTTTTCTTCCTTTTCTTATGCTGATACACTCCCTCTGAGTCGTTGACGGGACCCGTGATCACCACATCCATAGAGACCCTCCAGCCGAGGCTGAATTTATTAACCCCTGCTCATATACATCTACCATCTCGTGAGTAGGCTGCACAGAGCCGAGTCTACATTCAGTATCATTCCAGTATACACCATACGTCTGCACTTACATTTGTTTTATTGTCTTTTCTCCCCTATATGCTCCCCCTGGATTGTACGAATTTCCTATCCGCACTTTGGAACCAGAGAAGACAGGTCCCACCAGAGGGTTTTGAGCTGGGAGTATCACATTATAATATTTTTTCACTGTGTGAATTACTGTACATATTTAATTCACTTTAATCACATTTTATAATAATTGATTTATTCAATATTATTAGAGATTCACTGTATATTCATAGTGAAGCACTTTATTGAATTTGCGCCTATTGTTCACAATTCGTAGATATACTGAATCATGTGAAGACATTTCTCAACAACACAAGATTTAAGCAGGAGGATGAGGTTGATGATATGTATATATATTGTAAACAAATATATATATATATATATATATATATATATATATATATATATATATATATATACACAGTGTTCGACAAACCTATACATTTGCTCGCCCCGGGCAAGTGGATTTAACCCCCGGGCGAGTAAATATTGGCCCAAGCAGCACACGTTTGATACTAGGTGGCGAGTAGATTTTTTTGTGTGGCGAGTAGATTTTTTCGTGATTTGTCAACCACTGTATATATATACAGTGGTCGACAAATCACAAAAAAATCTACTCGCCACCTAGTACCACACGTGTGCTGCTTGGGCCAATAGGAGCTCGCCACGATGTTAAATCCACTCGCCCAGGGCGTGCAAATGTATAGGTTTGTCGAACACTGTATATATATATATATGTATGTATGTGTGTATATATATATATATATATATATATATATATATATATTCACAGCGCTTCGTGTAGGGAGCATGCAGCAAGTGAAAACATTGGCCTTACATTTGTGTAAAACAAACAGTGAATCCCAGAGCTTCTCCACCGAGCCACCAACAAATGGGAGAATATATATATATATATATCTCTGTATGCAATTTGTAATATGCAACATCCCTTTATAACTAAAGTAAATTGTAACATTGTAATGTAATTTGTTATCTTATTGCTATACATACTGTATTGTAACAACAGTTTGATTTGTTCATATTAATAGTTTTTATATATTCTCTTGTGTTTGCGTTTCTCCGATACACTTCCCCAAAAAGAACGTGAAATACAGAGTTGTATTTCTTACACTGGGATTTTGTGTGTTTATTAACTTTTGTTTCCAACTGGTCTCAGCTGTTTGGAGGTTAGTGGCCCCTCCCCCTCAGGTTTAAGCTCACCCATCCCCACTTTCAAAGTTAGCAGGTCTTTTTCATTTTACTGGGTTTGGACAGATCCAATGTGGTCATTCTCCCTCCAAATAGAGGTAAATTAGAATTGTAATCAGGTAGGGTTAGGACCTGCTAATGGTCATGTCTTGATGTGGCTTGCAGGCTTATAACGCTTTCCCACAGAGTTTAACTAAATGACCCTTTTTCAAGAGAATATATCGGTATTTCACTGTATTTTTGAGAGAGAGACAGACAGCAGGCGCAATCCAAGTATATTAAAGTCCAACAATTTTATAGGACTGGACAGGTATAAAAATGCGCGCTCACAAGCGATGCTAGAAAACAGGCAGTGTTTGAGACAATCTCAATCTCCGTTTTAGCAGGGGACTTCAAGTGGTTGCTGCTGTGTTATCCGGCACTCCACGTTGACTGTAACCGGATGTGGGATGTCTGCACTGTGTTACCTTCTATTCGGCTCCTCCGGCAACAGAGATTCCTCCACAGAATGTCCTGGCTTGCGATGGTACCCACTGATTTATAGGCTATTGTTATTATACTGTATGTTATTCATTCCTATGAGCTCATCCTTCACAGGTGTATTTATTTTAGACAAAAATAGGATTTTTGGTCGCACATCCAATAGAGTGGGTCACAAAAATTGAATGAATAAGATTGAAGGCTTTATTGCTCCATAGTTTAAAAAAAACTGAGGTGTAACAATCTGCTACACTTTAAACTATGGACCAATAAAGCATTACATTTTATTCATTCAATTTTTGTGACCCACTCTATTGGCTGTGCGCCAAAAATCTCTAATCACTCATTTGCATACTTGTATTTATATTATTGGTATCTTATTAGACCAGTGTGGAGCTTGTATCATGTCGTACAATTAGGCGCTGTATAGAATATCACTTGTGAGCACATTCACATGTCTTAGACAGGTCTGCACCCCCGCCTTTCAACCATTATCACCTAGCATATAGTGCTCCCACTGCAGCAAGGGATTCTGGGAAATGACATGCAAATGAGCACACAGTGTGTCACCTTTTGCCTGAAAAACCATTTTTACATGGAATCCATATAAGCTAATGCTCGCTGTTAACACAGCTTTTAAGCACAGCATGGGAATCAGTTGCAGAGACAGAGAAACTACTCACAGACATGTCTGTGAGTGGTTTCTCTGGCATTGCATCCGATTCCCATGCTATATACAGCAGAGACTGCGACTATTCTAACATAAACCAGTGGCAATCGCCAAAAAGACCCAGGTACACCCAGGTACATTCTGAATACATTTCCTTAAACTAGCCCCAGCATTTTTGCATTGATTAATGGCCCATCAGATTAACAGCGGGGGTCCCTGGCAGTCCCATTCAAACTGAATGGGACTGCCAGGGATCCCTGCTGTGTTAATCCTATGGGTCATTAGTCAATGCAGAAATGCCTTAAACTTGCCTTAAACTAGCCCAGAATGTAACCGGGCTAGTTTAAGGCAAGCTTTCGAATAGTCGTGGTCTCGTCTGTATATATGTCTATATATATCTATATGTATGTATGTATATACACACCACATAGTGATGTATCTGTTTATATATTTTTTATGTACAGTACGTATGTATAGGGCATGTACAACATGTATAAAACAGATATACACACAAAGTGGTTCTGATAAACATTTTTATTAGAACAAATGTGTCACTGTTCCTCTTGCATTATATATATTTATATTCCGTGGCCCTTTCCCCTTTGCTGTTAAATGGGCATAAGTGGCAGGGCTCCAGGCAGTGAGTGGGGTTGTTAAAACGAGTCAGTTTCTCTCTCGCCTTTGCTTGTTAAAATAGCAAAACTATTTCTAATTCAGTGTGGCTCCCGTGTAACCTCTTTTGGAAACTTCCACTGGAGAACAGATGGGCACCCACAGAGCTGCAGACTCTGCGCAGCATGTCAGGGGTGCAGTCTCCTAACAAGGCAGAGCTGTGGCAAAGCTCAGGACTAACTATTTAGGAAAGACATCCGCTTTCATCCTCTCTCTCTCTCTCTCTCTCTCTGTGAGAGAGTATGAAAGCGGATGTCTTGCCTAAATTGTTAGTCCTGAGCTTTGCCACAGCTCTTGACTTGTTAGGGGACTGCACCCCTGACATGCTGAGCAGAGTCTGCAGCTCTGTGGGTTGATGCTTCATCCACTGGTATATAAATACATCCAGACAGATACGTATATATGTACAGATGTAGTCCGCTTTATTTTACCTACTGATGACACAGAATATCCCATTATAATGCAGAATGTCAAAGTTTCCATAGGGTTCAATGGCATTGATAGCACAGAATAGACTATCATGACGCGCCAGCTGGAACAATAACCCTGGCTATATCTGTATATTTATATATAGTACATGTATGTTTAACCCTTTACTAACTGAAGTACCTGTAAAGTGTTGCAAGCTTTTCAGGCAGTGGGGAAAAAAAAAAGAACGATGGCTAAAGGAAGATGAAGCCGTGTCCCTAATAAGCTCCATATAGTTACGTTGTTCTTGATTATAAAAGGACTCTTTCATTCATATATACACGTGTCCATCCGGGACAGGGTCTTCATGAGCTGGTAATAGTTTAGAGATATATACAGTATAGGAGTGCTGCAGAAGTGTTATCTGTGTTACTTTATTTAAAAAAAAAACACAGTTTGTGTGACTTTAAGAAATTTTTGTTTTGCAGTCTGGTTATTTGTTTTTTTTTTGTGCTTATGTCCAGACCTTTGCAAACCAGGACTGTCTGTGGTGAACTGGGAAATTCGCTACCATGTGCAACTTATTTTTTTTAGAGATTTACTTTGCTTTTCTCATGTTTTGGCAACAAGAAAAGGTGCGAGCTCCACAGAGGGAACAGCCTGTGACAAGGTAAGACCCAAATCCTAATACGTGCCTGTCAATTAGTAGCAGAAGCAGCAGCAGCAGCAGCCCGACGGCTCAGAGGGGATTATACTGAATTCTCAAGGCTGTTGTCACTTCTAAAGATTTGGGCACTCGGGAGTTAGGTTGTCACCCACGCACTAAGAGTTGGTATTGCAGGTCCCTACAGTCACAAGGGACTTAAACATATGCAATGTGACAATTAACCCTTTGCTGCCAGAGGAGGGGGGGCGACTCATTGCATTGCGGTGCACACCCTTCTGGCGGTAAAGGAGTTTTATCTCAGAGGTGCAATTTGTCTAAGTTAGTAATAACTTCATAGAGTTAATGTTAATATACTAGCATAATAGGATTAGTGACACAATGTAAGATTAGCTTGCTGTATACACAGGACTCCAATGTTTCAAAAGCCTTTCTCATCAATGAAGAGGAAGGTGGCACTATCACGAGTATCTTATAAAAGGGGGAGGATGCTGTGGCCTTATATACAGCTACATGGCCAGGATGTGGCTCCCTAGTGTGCAGGTTCAGTATACCGCAGGGCTTGTTGTTGTCATTTGAGGGTGTCTTGTTGGTCCCTGACACACACAAAGCGTGTAAAAGTAGGGAAAAGACCATTAGGGATTGAAGGGTTTCTTGCGGTAAACCCACAGTACAAACAGACAACAGAGTCCTTCCCTACAGCGTGTCTGCTGGTGTTTGGAAGTGGCAAATTGTCATTCTTAAAACCAACTTCAACTTCAAGGCACGGTTACTTTAAAACATGTACACAAAGACCCTGCAAGCTCAGAAATAAATGTATTTACTTTCTGGATTGTACAGACTTACGTCAGAAAGCATGTTTTATTTATTTGCCATGTTGTACAGAAAAGCTTGCATGGATTTTTACCACAGTGTCTGTATGAGTTTTAAAATAACGGTGACTGGTCCTGAGCTGTACTAGCCACATGAAGGCATAGCACAGAACATGTCTGTGTATGTTTGTGTAGGTATATTCACACGTGTTGGTGTCTAACACCTGATGTGGCCCATGGGCTGGAGGGTAATACATATTCAGTACTGCTTCATACTGAAGTGAGCTTCCAGCAACAATTTTTTCTTCTGCTCATAGCCTAGAAGGACCCCAGAACCTCTCCCTGCATCAGCAGGCTGAGCAGCATTCTTTTGTAACACTGGCCTGTCTCTCTCCATCACTTAGTCCCAGGACCTGTTGCACCTGCCCCATCCCTTCTCTTCCCCCCCTACCCGCCGTCTCTGCTCCATTCATGTAGAAAGTCGTGATGCGCGAGAGGGTCCTTTCACTTGGGAGACAGTCTGAGGCTTAAATCGGAGGAGGAAGAACAGAACGAGGGAAGATCGGGTGTAAAAGCCACGTGGATATCGCCTTGCTTGCGTCTCAGGAGTGCAGGGCAGGGGTCTCAGGCGTAATACGTGTCGGTTTTTGTCATCTGGCAGTACATAGTCATGGCAAATGTGAGTCCCAGGATCTATATGGGAAGAGAGATAAATGGTAAGGGGGAAATCGAAGCAACTGCCTCTTATGTGATCAGAGGACATCTCATAAATGCTATTCCTGGTGAGAGGACGACAAAGAGAACTGGACAATACCGTATGAGGTCATATTTTAAGCGTTGCTATTCTTTAAGACACCTTATGGGCTAAGGTGTCTTCTAGCGACAGGTATCTTTATAGAATAGCACCAGTTAGTGAATATGGCCCATAAAAACTTCCAGGAATCCCAGAATATCTCCATTTAACAGGCGCTGTTGGTTTTAATCTTGTAGTGCTTTATCTTCCAGTACCGTATTATATTTAAAGCCATTTCATCGTTTTCTTGCCAAGTAAATCAATGCCTATTAAGATTTTCAAGAGTAGGTTTTTTTTAAATTTTTTTATATTTCGCAGATTGCCCGGAACTGATTTTTTTTATGATGATTTGGGGGTTGCCTTGAAGTGAATGAACTAGTCTCTGAAATTGATTTATTAGATTGTGAGCTCTTGCACACGGTTTCTTATGCGACTGATAATTCTGCGGTTTGCATCGCTGCCATTACTATGCGTTTAAACTGTTTAATTAAAGGCATTCTCTGCATATTAATTAATTATTTTTTTCTAACTTGAAGCAGCTATCCGCCTTAACTCACCACCTTTTGTTTTACAGAATTGGGCAGGAGCGTCCTTGAGAGATGAACAGAGATATTTTCAGCTATGGGTAGACCCTAGTTCCTGAGATATTTAACGGTGAAGTTACCGGAATTACTACCTGGTTTTTAAAAGGGATTCAAATTACCATTAAATTTTGAGCCATAGCAGATTATGCTGCGGCTTCCTATTAAACTGACATTTGGCAGCTTTTTTTTGTTTCCCCTGGAGGGAGATTTAAACCCGGTAACTTCTTCTGTAAGTATCTCGGTAACCCCTGGAGCTAAAAACAGTGTGGTTCAGTTTTAGGGGACCCTCCGATTCCCATCCTGTAACAACAAGGAAAAAAAATGTCTCCTGGTCCCTCCATGTCAGCTGCTGACATGAGAACCATGCTCCTCCCAATCAAAGGTAGAGCACCGACTCCTGATCTGTTTGAGGCCTTATAATCCCCTTCTATGCATCTCTTAAGTCCGTTGTACATCTATCGCAAGCTCCAAAAAACATACATCTGAAAGGGAAATGGTTAAATTAAAAAAAAAAAACATACGAGGCACGGGAAATGAACTGTGAAAGCCCTTTAAAAAATAAACAATAGAGGGGTAATTAAAAATGTGCTGCCATGGACAGACCGTGGGAAAATAAATTATCGATGAGTAAAACTTCCGTTTTCTCTTCCGTCTCTCCATGTCAGCGCATGACATGAGGGAATGTCCCAAAACAGTTCCTCCTGGAAAATTGGGTTGGGCAAATTACAGTGATACTGCTGCCTGGAGGACCTTCCTTCCCAAAGCAGCATCGGCAGATGCAGATACATCTACCTGTTTCGGAAACGTGTGTAGGGGTGACCACATTGCTGCTTAGCAGATTTGTGCTGCGGACACAGTGGGTTTATTTGCCCTGGATGTTGCGACCGCTCTGGTAGAATGAGCTTTTAGTGACCCTGGTGGTGAGCTTCCTGCTGCCCTATATGCCTGTTGGATGAGATTCTTGATCCATCTGGCTATTACCGTCTTGGTTGCTGGTTTTCCCCTTTGATGTCTGGCAAAGAGGATGAATACATTTCTGGATCTTCTGAAGGACTCTGCCCTGTCAGTCAAAGCTTTGCAAGCTCTAACTACATCTAAAGTGTGCAGCCATTCTTCCTTCTGATTCTTGGAATTTGGACAAAAGGAAGGTACCGCTATTTCTTCATTCATGTGGAATAATGAAACCACTTTTGCATGAAAAAGGAAGTATTGTCCCGAGGACAACCTTGTCCTGGTGAAAAATTCAAAAAGGTGGGTCGCAAGACAACGCTCCAAGTTCACGCACTCTCCTTGCTGAGGTAGCCTTGAGGAAAACGGTCTTCAATGTTAATCCATTTGATGGATATCGACTGCAGTGGCTAAAAATGTTTGAAAAAACAAATTTATGTACCATGGTGGAATAGAATTTATGATTTTAAGTCTTATTTTGGTGTAGCTTTTAAAAACTGCTGTATGTATATATATATATATATATATATATATATATATATATATATATATATATATATATATATATTTGTGAAAGCACTGTATGCCTGTCTGCATCTCCTGTGTTCCTAGAGGAAATCTCATTGGTCCCTTGGGCCGCCCGCCCCCGCACCTCTCATTGGCCTGAGGCAGAGTGACGACGACACACACACACACACACGTGCGCCGCCCTGCACCGGCTCCGGACGGAGGGGAAGCGAGGCCCTCTTACCCCAGGCTCCGGACAGAGGGGAAGCGCGGCCCTCCTACCCCAGCCGCCAACGTTCCCTTACCTCCCCGGCGCTATCTCCCCCTCCTCCCGCCCAGGTAAGTCACACCACTGCGAGTCCCGCCTCAGCTTATGGCGCCAGTGACTCACCTATTTCAGCCGCGCAGCCTCGCGCCTCAGGCCCACACAGGAACACACAGGCCCCAGGCCCACACAGGGCGCTTCCTGCCGCCAGCTGCACGCGCCTCAGTCAGCCGGGCGGCACATCGGTGGACCAAGCGATCGCCCGGGGGGGGTGGGGGGGGGCTTAGAGCGCGTCGGGGGGGGGGGGGGGGAGAGCGCGTCGGGGGGGGGGAGAGCGCGTCGGGGGGAACGGGCAAGGCGCGAGTCACGGGGAACGAGCCCCGAGTCACGGGGAACGAGCCCCGAGTCACGGGGAACGGGGGGGGGGCGAAGAGCGAGCCCCGAGTCACGGGGAACGGGAGGGCGAAGAGCAAGCCCCGAGTCATCGGGGAACCAAGAAGGGGGAGCGGTGAGCCGCCGAGCCAGCGGGGGGATGGACGCCCGGATGGGGGGGCATGCGGATACATACATTATGACAATACATATGCCCCCTGCTCTCCACCCCCTTTCCCCACTCCCCTTTCCCCCCTCCCCCACTCCCCTTTCCCCCCTCCCCATCCCCACCCCTTCCCCCCCCACTCCCCTTTCCCCCCTCCCCATCCCCACCCCTTTCCCCCCTCCCCATCCCCACCCCTTTCCTCCCCCCCTCCCCTTTCCCCCCCATTTCCCTCCCCTCCCCTTTCCCTCCCATCTTTCTTTTCAACATTATTATCCAACCTTTACAACAAATAGTCACCTATTATTCCACCATTTATACATAATACTACCTATTACGCACTTACATCCCGGGCAACGCCGGGTCTCTCAGCTAGTATATATATATATATGCTCTGCAATATGTTCCTGGAAATATATGCTGAGTATCGCTACTTGAACAAAGAGTGACTGGGGCCTTTATTAAATCCCTCTTCAAGAAAATCCAGGATGTTTGGGATTGATGCAAAATGTGGAACTATCCGATTCCTAACACACCATGATCTGAAGATTGACCATATTCTGTAATAAAGCTTGGATCTCATTGATTTACTGGCCTTGATCAGTGTCTTGGCCAAGCTGGGACTGTAAATATGGCATCGATACCGTTGACCGAATCGGTGGTAAGACATACCAGCGGGAATTGCCAATCTCTGGCTGCCGCATCTGTTCCTGATGCCTGTTGATCTTTCTGTCTGGGGAAAAAGAGATGGCACTTGGCGTTGTCTTAATGCCATGAGATCGACCGATGGTTGACCCCCTCTCTGAATAATCTCTATGAAGATCCCTTGATCCACGACCACTTCTCTATGTCTATCATTTTTCTGCTTAGAAAACCTGCTCTAACATTCTGGTGTCCTGCAGTATTAACTGCCATACTAGCCGGGATGTTGAGTTCTGCCCGTTTGATCATTTTGGTGACTTCTCTCGTGGCTTTAGGACTCCTCATACCTCCTTCAAGATTTCTATAAGCAGCTGCTGTGACATTCAGTGGATTTTGACAGGGAGACCTTACAGGCGATGGGATAGAGTTGACACCGTTGTGAAGATCGCCCTTATCGCCAAAATATTGATTGACAATGCTGTTTCGGTTAAAGACCAAGTTGCTTGGATTCACGTCTCTTGGTAATTGGTACTCCATCCTGAAGAGCTTGCATCCGTTGTTAGAAGATCCCAACTGATCGGGCCTAATAATTTGGCATTCGTGAGATGTTGCCTGATGTGGGCAATCGTGACTGCGGTACTTGTTTGGGTAGGGGGTTGCGAGGGCAACCCGTGGATGAATGTCCGTACCATAGGTAACTGAGAGCAGTGTGATAGCGGCTCTGTAGCACAGTCAGTGCGGTTTCCTTCAGTGAAGGATAACTGACATGAGCGAGGCATACGAAGGGCTTATAAGCCCTGAAACAAATCAGGAATCTGTGCCCTACAGTACCTTCGTATGGGAAGAACATATCGCTCATGTCCTGCGCTGACATGGAAAGACGGAAGAGAAATCGTGTTTAAAAAAAAAAAAAAAAACGAGTTGGGGGTATTGCAGCATTAATAAACTGTTTAATGGTGGTCTCCTTGTTGCTGCTTTTATGCAGTCATTTAAGTTACAGAAAGTTCTATTTATCCGACATTGGTGTAATTTCACCATAGCTGACCGGAAGATACAATGTAATAGATACTGCAAAAATCTCAACACACTGAAGCCTCTCTGATATTCTCTGTGTCATGAATGAAATCCAAATCCTAGATGGCTGTCAGCTATGAACGGAACTCACAACCTGAATTTAAACAAGGGTAAGGTTCAGACTGCTCTCTGACTGTGCTGCTCCCAACAACACTGTTTCATCTGTGATGTAACGTCTCACACTAACCTGAATGGAAGAGAATATCAGTGGGCACGCCAACATCTTATGTCCATTCAAGGCCTTGATACTTTTATTGAATTCATGTGATTTCGGAGTGCCCACTTATATTCTCTCTTTTCTATTCCTACAAGTTTGGGAACCGATTCCGGGAAGTTCCCTATTGGCATTGGTTTATACCACTAAGGTAATCAAGTTGTTGCTTCATGTTTTCGGCGTGCACTTAACTCCTATATTTCATACTAACCTGAACCAGAGCTGTGCAGAGGCCAAAGATCCCCACCGCCAGGAGGTTTTCATGGAGCCAAATTTTCACTGTCTCGTAACACGGCTGAAACGGGAATAGAGGATTAAATGGGTGCATAGATAGTGTATATAGATATATATATACACACACACACACATACACAACATATACAAGAAAAACCTTTTGCAGCAATAGTTTAGCAAGTTGCATACTGTAAATTCTGTGGAACTTCCATTCAGGAGTAAGGGCTCAGTACGTACTTTTCGCAGCTGCGAATGCTCGAGTTGCTGCCTATGTATTTATCCATCTGGTTCAATCTAAATCCATCTACTGTATATCTCTTTAGCTATATAAATCTCTATATCTTTACACATCTATATCTACAGATGTATCGCCCATTATGCAAAGCATACAGTAATTGTGTAAACAGACCCGAAAAAGCGAGACACGGCGTTAACATAATGCAAGTTTTAACATGAGATTGAGCACAAACAAAAGTTGCATTACGGATTGCGCGCACCGCGGGTAACACCTTCGAATAACGAGTGCTATATCCGTACACATCTATTACAATATATAAATATATATTTTATAAACAGATATTTATTTTATATTTATAGTATGTGGGTTATTCATTAAACTGTGATTCTCTGTATTTGTGATGTGTCATGTGTGTCGTGTGTGTGTTTATATATATGTGTGTGTGTGTGTGTTTATATGTGTTTGTGTGTGTTTATATGTGTGTGTGTGTGTGTGTGTTTATATATGTGTTTGTGTGTGTTTATATGTGTGTGTGTGTTTATATGTGTGTGTGTGTGTGTGTTTATATGTGTGTGTGTGTTTGTGTTTGTGTGTGTGTGTGTGTGTGTGTGTGTGTGTGTGTGTGTGTGTGTGTGTGTGTGTGTGTGTGTGTGTTTATATGTGTGTGTGTTTATTTATGTGTGTGTGTGTGTGTTTATGTGTGTGTGTGTGTGTGTGTGTGTGTGTGTGTTTATATATGTGTGTGTGTGTGTGTGTGTTTATATATGTGTGTGTGTGTGTGTTTATATGTGTGTGTGTGTGTGTGTGTGTGTGTTTATATATGTGTGTGTGTGTGTGTGTGTGTGTGTTTATATATGTGTGTGTGTGTTTATATATATGTGTGTGTGTTTGTATGTGTGTTTGTATGTGTGTTTATGTGTATGTGTGTGTGTGTGTGTGTGTGTGTGTGTGTGTGTGTGTGTGAGTGTTTGTGTTTATGTGTGTATGTATGTATGTGTGTGTGTGTGTGTGTGTGTGTGTGTGTGTGTGTGTGTGTATATACAACTGTATGCTCATCTGCATGTCTTAGGCAGGTCTGCAACCCCACCCTTCACCATTATCACCCAGCACACAGCACTTCCACTGCAGCAAGGGACTCTGGGAAATGACATGCAAATGAGCACACAGTGCCACTATATATATATATGTGTGTATATATATGTGTGTGTATACAATATATATATATATATATCACTGGGTGATAATGGTGAAAGGTGGGGTTGCAGACCTGCCTAAGGCCTGGGACCCGCTGCGTCCGGCGGCGCGGGCAGCTGCACGGGCTTTCCCCACCAGCAGGGGAATCCACCCGAGCCGGTCCCAGTCCCCCCCGGCTGCACAGCTCACTACACGCTGTGACGCGTCAGCCGCTAGAGGATACAAGAGAATTGTAATTCCTAGCGTCGACGCGTCACGTGGTGTGGCTGTGAGCCAACGAGGAGGGGAGGCTTCGGGAGGAGGAGAGGCTTCGGGGAGCGGGGAGGAGTGTGGAGGGAAAGCAGCGTGAGTGCCTATCTGTGTTTGTGTATGTGTGTGTGTGTATGTGTGTGCCTGAGTGCGTGAGTGCCTGCCTGTGTGTGTGTTTGTGTGAGAGTGCCTGCGTGTGTGTGTGCGTGAGAGTGCCTGCGTGTGTGTATGAATGCCTGTGTGTGTGTGTGTATGAGTGCCTGCGTGTGTATGTGTTGCTTTTAATTAAAAACCATCAGCAGCCCGAGCCCGTGGAGGGAGGGAGGGGGGGAGTAGCGGGTCCCTCCGCTCAAGCCACGCCCCCCTCCCGCTCAAGCCTCCCACTCCCGCCCACCTCCCGCTCCCTACAGACCGCATATCGTGGTCTGTGTATGTCAGCGCCCCGCCTGTCTGCAGTGCGGGAGCGCTGACGGAGGGAGCGAAGCCTTAGCCTTAGACATGCAGATGAGCATACAGTTGTGTATATATATATATATATATATCCCTCTTTCCTGCTGATATAGAGAGACTACTAGTGCTGTATGTACCTGCTGGCTCAGCGAGATCTGGGCCTCCGCTAACTGGGAGCCTGGGGTAACAATATGTTCTTGGCAGTGCCTCCACTTACCCAGGATCCCCAATAAGTAAGATTCCCCTAGGTAAGAATAATGATAACAAGCCACAACGTTGTAACCTTTTACTAATAAGTAATTGCAAAACCTTAGCTTACACCTATTAGGAATAAAACACATATAATCACAGTACATGAATAGCTGATACTCAGTAATTATACACCAGTGGCCTGGCCACTCTCCACGTTGAGTAATGTCTGTATGGCATAAGTACCACTGCTGCTGGCCCTGACTGCTGGCTATATATTTGGACTTTATTATTTGCTGGGACTTTCTTCATATGTAGCTGTTGTACTTTGTTTGTGGTTACCACCATTCAGGATCTTATACTGCATTTGGATCCATGTCATCTATGCCATACAGGAGCTGAGTATACCTTTTTCATATACTATTGTTATCATGCAGTAATCATACTGGTTTGAAGTATATGAGTCTCTCTCCTGTATATGTCCCTATTTTGGTTTTGTGTTTGGGTCACTGAAGCACCTTTGTGTTTTCTGTTATGTGATATATTAATAGTTGCATGTTATTAGGTCATTACATCACAGTGCCCCACACACTAGCATACTGTAGTATGCCTGGTATATTTATCCATGTTATGTTTATACCTTTCCTGGTGGTCTAAAACCACAATTATTTTTCTTTAGAGTTTTCTGTCTCTAATGGGTTTTATTGTTCACTATCGCCTCTATATGATCGGCCGGTTGTGGATCACTATGGGTACTTGGTCCCCATAGTGGTTTCATTTATTGAGGTTCTGTTCATTATATATTTTTTTCTTATGTGAGTTAGTCCTTTTGGTTTATTTATTTTTTGTCCCACGATAATTTTTTGAGCCCAGTTAGGCAGGGTTTCAGTCAGCTGTTTTTTGTTTTCCTTTATATTTTGATTCAATAAAATGTATTATTATTATTCTTTGCAATATTAGTCTGAGTGCTTTTTGAGAGGTTTCTTTTTCTTTTTCTGTGTTTACATATTTATTTTACTCCTCTAGCACCGCCTAGCACATTATTTCTGCTATTTTCAGTTATTTTCTGTTTTGGTTTAGACAGTGCATTTATTTTTTGGTTGTTTGATGCGGTATTCATCTATGTGTATGTTATATATATATATATATGTGTGTATATATATATATATATATGTGTGTGTGTGTGTGTGTATATATATCGCCCATTATTCTAAAACCGCATATACCACAATGCCAGTATTTATTTATTTTTTTCTTCAATATTACCGTGAACCTTGCCAACCACTACTCAACCTAGTGAAAATGTTGGTCTTAACTCCCTAAGCTAGGGGTGGGCGATTATTTTGTCTGGAGGACCACTTAAACTTTAGTAAGCTTCATGGACCACAGACAATGTAAGTCCAAAATTTCTCCTCCAAATGCTTCCCTCCTCACTAGATTCCCCCCATAAATTCCCCTCCTCGCCAGCTTCTCCCCCACACTCGGTCCACCTCTCCAGCTTATCCCCACATTCTCACCTGCATATCCCCCCAGTTCACTCTCTTAATCCCTTCACTCACTCTTCCCCCTCCCCGCCCCCACTCTCTAACTGTCCCCCCAAACTTTAGTAAGCTTTGCGGGACACACAATGTAGATGGCAAAGTTTCTCCACACGTGTTTCTCCCCAGCTTCTTCCCCACAACCTCCCCTCCAGCTTCTCCCATACATACTCTTCTCACCTCCTTCCACTCTATTAATTCATTCGCTCTCTTCCCCCCACTCTCTCTCCCGCCTCCCCTTTTCTCTCTAATGCTCCATCCAAGCTGTAGTGAGTTTTGCAAGACACACAATGTAGATGGCAACGCTTCTCCCCACATGTTCCCCTCCTCTTTTGCATCTCCCACAAATTCTCATCAGTTTCTCCCCCACTTGATCCCCATCTCTTTCTAGCACCCCCCCCCCCACATTCTCCTCACCTGCTTCTCCCCCACTTTCTCCATTCCAGCTTCTTCCCCACATGCTCCCCTCCTCTAGCTTCTCCTTCACATTCTCACCCACATTCTCCTCACCAACTTCTCAGCTCCACCTTCTCCCCTCCTCTCTAGAATCTCCCCCAAATTCTTCACATGTTGCTCACCAGCTTCTCCCCCACATGCCCCTCCCCACATTCTCCTTTCCATTCTACCTTATCCTCACCAGATTTTTCCCCACATTCTCCTCATGAGCCTCTCCCCAAATGCTCCACTCCTTTCCAGCTTCTTCCCCCACATTCTCCCCTCCAGCTTCTCCCCTGCATATCCTCCCTTCCACTCTCTTAATCCCATCACTCTTCTCCTCCCGCCCCCCCCCCCCCTCTCCGTAAGGCTAGGTACCCAGTAGCTGGCTGCGTGCCCCGGCACAATGCACGACCACATTTAGCAAAGAAAAGGATTTTGTGTTTGCTAGTGTCGATGGAGCGCTGGCCATGTCACGGCGCCGATTCAGCCAATGAGGGCAAACTAGCCCCGTGACATCATGGCCGCGCCCTCGCCTCCTCGTCGCCTGAAGTCCACCAGGTCACGCTGCTGCCAGGAACAAGCGCCGCCAGGAACGAGCGCCACCAGGCACCCCGTCGCGCGGACACTTGGCCTGCAACCATACTCTTCCTCCAAGCTTTGGTAAGCTTTGCGAGATACACACAATGTAGGTGGCAAAGCTTCTCTCCACATGCTCTCCTCCTCACATGTTTCTCCCCTACATGCTATTTTCCTACTTCTCCCTCAAATTCTCCTCCTCGCCTGCTTCTCCTTAACAGTTTCTCCCCCATATGCTCCCCTCCACTCCCCCACAATCTCCTCAACAAGTTTTCCTCTCCACTCCAGCTACTCCTACAAATTCTCCTCTATCTTCTTCATATTCTCACCAGCTTCTCCCTTCCTTTCCAGCTTCTCCCCACATGCTCTTCTTATCTACATCTCCCCCCTTTCTCTTAATCCCCCACTCTCTCTCACTCACACTCATCCTCCCCTCACTCACACTCGTCCTCCCCTCACTCACACTCGTCCTCCCCTCACTCACACTCGTCCTCCCCTCACTCACACTCTTCCTCCCCTCACTCACACTCTTCCTCACCTCACTCACACTCTTCCTCCCCTCACTCACACTCTTCCCTCTCACTCACACTCTTCCCTCTCACTCAGACTCTCACTCTTCCCCCCCCTTTCTGGACTTGGGAACCAGTGCTCTAGATCTTTATATTTATCTATACCTGTATATCTATAAACCTCTATATGAATACATCTCTCTAACTATCCTAGAGGAAGGTCCCAGCGGGACTGAAACGTCACAACGTTCAAACCCACACCACCTATTATATCATGGAATGATAATATGCCAATATTGAAATATAACTTCTTGCTGCAGTGTTCTCTGCATATATTTACACAGACACATAGTTTGAGACACACTGTAACATACTTCTGTCTTGTACAGTACATGGATATAAATACGGCCTGAAGGACTGACTAAGAAAAATAGATGCTGGCTTTGAAGTAGCAGAGCCTTGTTCAGATCTTAGTATCAGATCCTTGTGACCTTGCACAAGTCATTTTTTATCCCTGCGCCTCAGGCGCCAAAATACATTTAATCTCTATGGGGCCGGGACTCACGGCACCTGCAAAATTCTATGTACAGCTCTTTGCTATAGAATATATAGAAACAAACTGTGTGTGTGTATATATAAATACAACAAATGTTTAGGACAGTGTTTATCTATCCAATATAGAATGTATGTGTGTCAGAAACACATGAGCACACACACACACACACACACTACTGTCTTGTAGCTGTGTGGTTTGGCACTGTACCGCTTTCCACCAGGTGCCCGGGGAGTACAGGCCGCAGTTCTCGCTGAATTCCAGGCAGCAGGAGTCCGGCACACGCGTGGCATTGTACACCTCAAACCAGTCTGTGTAATTAGCCACCCCGCAGCATCGGAACTACAGCCAGAGAAAAAAAGAGACCGTCCTAGCATTAAACCCTCCTCTTTACTGTCCCTCTTTTAATTAATCTATTATAAACACCAGCTCTTTTCAACCCCAAAGGAATAATTATGTAAAAATCTATTCTTACAGGGTCTTTTAAATATGGCCGCCACCATGAATTCGCTGAGCTGTGCCTCATCACTCGCGCCACATCTCTGCAGCCGTTAAATCACTTCAGCAGTTTTACCTTCACTGTACAGCCCGTAATGAAAACAGCACCTCTTGTATATTTTGTGGAATCTGTCACTGTGCCTTTAAGAATTAGTATTTGAGGCCTGAATAAAATCGGTTAACCCTTCAGCAGCCAGAAGGGCCTGCAACACTTTGCAAAGCAAGGGGTTCAACCAATATTATACCAAGAAATGTCCAAGAATTTAGAACCTGTGTTTCATGCTTGAATGCTTTTAACTTCTTCATTCTTCATCGAAGCTACATCCAATTTAGCCCAAATAAAAACTTTATATATAATGACAATTTCCCATACTGTGGGTTATGTTTTTAAAGTAGCAGAAATGTAAATGTCTGCGCACCGGTTTCCTTTGGGTTGCAATAAAGATGGCTGACTCAATGGCAGGTCATCATGTGAAGCCGTCCTCACAATCACCTGCATTTGGCTCATTTCGGCTTACATTCAATTACATGTACATGTCAATACTTTTTCAGTTGATTAAACCATTGCATGTAAGAAATTCAGCATTCTTTTATTTATCTCAACTTAACTGTTACCTGAACTGTGCCTTCTCATTTATTTCCTACTGTATGTATGTTTTTATTTCCCCTACTAAGTGTGTCTTGCTTTGTATTGGGGGGAGAAACAACTTACATGTTTATCTCACAAGATCAATGTAAAAAGTTAAATAAAAGAAACTCTTTATTAGCTTTTGCTTAGATGACGCTGTAGATCAGGTGTATAGTGTAGGAAGTAGAAGACCTTTGCTTACGTACATCTGTCTGGATGATGCTCCATGCGTTGGTCAGGCCAATGTTGCCCTCTGTCCCATACAGATGGAGGCCCTTCCTCAGGTCTTGCTGAGCGTATCTATCAATCTGAAATGCCAAGGCAGACAAAGCAGCTATTGCACACACATTGAAGCAACGAGAGAGCTGCATTTATACAGTATGTGCACAGAGACCTTTCTTTATCAGAGTTCAGCACACACAATTACGTTGAATTTCTTTGGAAACAAAAGCATTGAGTTTGTACCATCCTTATCTAATTGGTGGTAAGACTGTTTCTCAGTCCTCAATGCCACAGGTTCTTTTGCTCTGTTTCCTTTGTTTGCAAAGTAATAATGAAGCAATTGCTAGCCCACCAGTTAAACAGAAGTAGCTGATCTGCTGGAATCCTGTGTTCCCGGAGAAAGACAAAACATTCATTTATCACTAGATGAAAATAAGTAAAACGGCTACTTTGAGTGGATGAAATATTTCTAAAGGAAACCAATTACAATATTAAATTATTTTATAAAATGTCTATTTCAACTACTAGTGAATAGGCTATAGAGGTCTTGTACAATAGCACCACTTAGTATATATGGCCCTAGGTCTTTGCTACAATTACATTCGTTTTGGTAATTTACAAAATAAGAAGTAGAGAAGAGAAGGACATGGCATAATAAAATGCAATGACAATAGATGAATTAAAAAATAAGATGCTAAACAGTAACGATCTAAAGTCCGGGACCCGCCTCCTACCTTCCCCCCTCTCCCAAGCTATCAAAGAAAACAAGCTAACCAATTGAAGCAATACCAGGAATTCTGCCACCCCCCAGGGGACTATGTATCCCCCCAAACGAATGGGGTGCGCCCATAGGAACCTGAGCAGACGAAGTTAAGATGGCGTCCTGAAGTTTATGCTCCGTAATACCCTGGGCCTCCTTCTAAGCTTATGTCAGAAAAAAATTGAGCTGACTAGGACGGCGTCCTGAGACCCAGGTTCCAGAATATCCCTGGACTTATTCTACGCTTATGAGAGCGCATCGGCTCTGTCGAGGTACAGTATCTAAAAATAAATCCTATCTTGTGCAAATCTCGTCTACCATGGCTTCGAAAGCAGTTAGAACCATCAAAAAGAACCAAAGTGAGTTCCATGAATACTTTAAAAACCATGGGCGGTCAGCACAGCAACAGGCGGAGTTGGAAGTGGTCCCCTCCGTGGAACACCCAGGCTCGGATCCAGGGGTGGAGATCAAAAATCTTTCCACAAAGAATGACTTGCTCATCTTCTATAACAAAATTGAATCACTAATGCAAACAGCGGTGAAGGATCTTAAAGAGGAGATATCCTCCCTAGGGGAACGCTCTTTGGAATCCAAGGTTGACGCTACAATCACCCGGCAATCTCTGATGGACGCTGAGCTCAAAGAAATGAAGTCCCAGCTCCTAGATATCAAAGACAGACCGGAGGATGCGGAGAATAGAGACCGCCATAATAATCTTCAGATCCGAGGAATTCCAGAGTCTGTAACGGACATTGAGGGATTTATGAGCAATTGGTTAACATCAGCCCTCCCGGACTCTACAAAGGAGTCTCTTACCCTGGACAGATGCCACAGAGCCCTAAGATCGAGACCTCAACTAGGAGACAGACCAAGGGACGTGGTGTTGAGATTCCATTATTTTAAAACAAAGGAAGCCTTCAGCACGGTGATGAGAGGTACCAGAGATCTTAAATTTAAAAATATACCCCTACAGGTTTACGCAGACCTTGCGCCATCTACACTCACCAAAAGACCGCAATATTAAGTATAGATGAACATTTACATTTGGACTCTTAGTGGTTAAAAATGGAAGACCTAGGACACTCAGGAACCCGGACGACGGGGAGGCCTTTCTCGAATATCTAAGCTTGAACCCCCGTCTGTCCGGATTTACACCAGGAAGCGAGAACCCTCCAACTCTGGAACCATCTTGGTCCACGATTCCCACGAGAAGATCCTCCCATCCGAAGTCCCCGGCGAAACAGTTATCCGAAGCTGGGACCAAAACCTACGCTGTGTTCCAGATCTATATTCCGGGTCGAAGTCATTATTGGATTATATTTTCAGGTTCAACTTTATATTGGTTCACTTACTGTTCACTAGTATAGTTTTTGTTAGCAGCATAGCCTAGTTATATTTAAACAATAGGCCCAAAGTCTGGAGAGGCCCCGGGTCAGGGGCCTGGATTCACGGTTTCTTGGAGTCCTGGCCACCTCCCCCCAACTATGTCACTACAGACACAGTTTTTTTTTTTGTTTCTCCCACATCCTAGATTTTTTCCCAAGGGCAGGTGAGCATTAGGAATGTCTCCAAAGGAGACGTATCCATGCCCACACCTTTTTTTCCTCAATTTTTCCATTCCTCCTACCTTCAACCCCCCGTTTTTATTTTCTCCCCCCTGTCCCTAACCCAGATACGCCAATAGAAAGCGAGGACAATGGCTGTCTAGGGAGGCAGATTAAAAACAGATTTTGTGTATTATCCAAGTTTTCCAGATATGGTCTCTATAGCAGATTTAGAAGTTTTTATATCAAAACAATGTTTAGCAGTATATCTGTGGATTCGCTAATGTATAGTTTCTCCCTTCTTTTTTCTCCCTATTTTCCCGCCCCTATCCCCCCCAACATATTCCCTAAAATGTTTTCTCTCTATATTTCTCAGCAAGAATTGTTATTCCTTTACTGTGTTGCTGTAATGGTTGGAAGGAATATCAGAGGAAAGCAGCAATATCCGTATCTATGTTGAGTCCCATAGGTACCAAAGTTTGCAGGGTAAAAATCCAGAATGATTCTCTTTGATATTTTCTGTATGAAATATTGTGGGTAATCTGTTCTACACCCCAAAACCTCAGGCACCCCCCCCCTGCACCTCACATGGTGCTATTTCCCCCCTGCACTTCTCTCCCCCCCTGCATCTCACATCACCCTCTCCCCCTCAGCACCACATCACCCTCTCCCCCTCTGCACCTCACATCACCCTCTCCCCCATGCATCTCACATCACCCCCCCCCCTGCATCTCACATTAACCCCCCCCCCCATCCCCCCTGCACGCACCTTCTGTACCCTGCCTACAAGAACCTTTGGCGCGGGGGCGGGGCCTACACAGGAGGCCACCCGCAACAGCAGCGGAGAGAGGCCTGCTGCAGGGGTGGGAAAGCTGGGGCCCGGTACCCATGCGTGGAGCTTCCTGCCCCAGGGCAGCTGGAGCCCGACCAGAGGTCAGGTGACTGCCAGCAGCGGCCGGTACCGTGCCCTGGAGGGAGGGAGGAGAGGGGGGGAGCGAGGGTGAGAAGGGAGAGGAGGGGTAGAAGGTGGTGTGTGTGTGTGTGTGTCAGCAATGCTGCTGCACATGCGCAGAATACAATTTTGCACATGTGCAGTCACTTCCGTTATTTTTTTCGTGACAATTTTCAGGTTTTTTCCCCATCAGATTTTTTTGGATGGCACTGCCACGAAACAAGTTTCACTTCAAAAGGGAGCTAGATCACAACCAGGGAATTACAGTCGTGTGAGCCTGACATCAATAGTGGGGAAGCTTGAAGGCTTAGCACTGGATAATATTCAGGAATACCTAATGGTTAACAAAATTATTACTAATAGTTAGCATGGATTAATTAAGGATAGGTCGTGCCAAACTAACCTTATTTGTTTCTTTGAGGAGGTAAGTAGGAATCTAGACCAGGGTAATGCAGTTGATGTGGTCTACTTAGATTTTGGAAAGGCTTTTGATACAGTTCCACACAAGAGGTTAGTGTGCAAAATAAAGCAAATTGGACTCAGTAAAAATATATGTACCTGGATTGAAAACTGGTTGAAGGACAGACAACAGAGGGTTGTCGTAAATGGAACGTTTTCAGGTTGGGCTAAGGTTGTGAGTGGAGTACCTCAAGTATCGGTACTGGGACACCTGCCTTTTAACTTATTAGTAATGACTGAGTTTGGCATAGAAAGCAAAGTCTCTATCTTTGTTTATGACACAAAATTGTGTCATTTTTTTAAATCTGAATAAATATGCACTCACAAGGATAGATAAAAAGATAAGTGATAGTGAATTGTAAATCCCCACCAGCCAGATCAGAATTGAAGTAAGCCCCGCAGCAAAGTTCTCAGGATCTGTAACCGACTGCATCCCACCTCTCAGCTAGGAAAGGGGGTAACGTCTGCAAAATGTCCAGATCAGAATGGACCCAAAAAGCGAGTCATAGAAGCAAACAGAGTATCCAAACAGCAGCTGAGATTGAAAATAGCCTTCCTTCTCACTCCGGACGTGATGGCGTCAAACGTGTGACGCAACCCAACGCGTTTCGTCACTATCGGGTCACCTCATCAGGGGAAAATATACTGGATGTATTGAAAATTGAAAGATGGTAGAGATTATGTATTTATTCCCAGCTAGTATCCAGGCCTGTTATTAATAATTTCATAATCACTATATGGAATTTTTTGTTTATCCCTAAAACAAAACAAAGGCGTTGTAACTCCGTTCCCCCACACAATGTGTGTGCGTGCACGCACAAATCTCTTTCCATTTTTATATAAATAGAGAGATTTGACCCAAATAGCTGCCCCTCTCCTCCTTACGCTCTCCCATTTATTTCACGCACTAACTTTTGGTTTGATGGATCAATCTCAAGACATACCCTTTCCCAAAAGAAGCTGCTGAACGGTCTGTAACACCAGCCCCTGCTCATGGTAAGGACCAGTCTCAGGCAGACAGCATATGCAGTAATGTGCTGGAGATGCACAGAGCCCCTGTCCCTAATGTACACAGAACCAGCCGGTATCCCTGTCCCGATAACACCCCGTTATCAGAGCGCAGGACGTACAGGCCTGATAGGGAGATAGAACCAGCTACCCAGAACAAAGGCTGTACAACAAACAAAGGGAGTATGTGACCGTGTGAGGGACTTGAGGTTTGACGGGAATAAATGTGCTTTTGTGTGGTTATAAACGAGGAACAGGAGTCTTAACCACTGAACACAAATCTCATATCAGATCCTGCAGAGAACACCAAGTTATCAGCTATTCCCAGTGTTACAGCATTATACAAGGACAATGAAACTGCACTAAAATCAACATGCGGCACCTTATAGTAAAACTGAGCATCCCAAAACTCGCACAAACCTGCACCATATAATGAAAATAAGTACCTTTCTATACATGGTTAATGATGCAAAACATTATTACTTATACACTTCTAAGCCTTTTGAACAGTACCATGCTGCACTGTATAATAGTGATGAGTATCTCTATACATTTCCAGCCTGATAATAAACACGCTGCATTGTATAATGATACAGAGTATCTCTATACATGTTGACCCTGATAATGAACACGCTGCACTGTATAATGATCGAGTGTATCTCTATACATGTTGACCCCGAAAATGAACACGCTGCACTGTGTCAGGAAGTTGAGTATCTCTATACACTTCCAGCCTGATAATGAACATGCCGCACTGCATAATGGTCAGGAGTATCTCTATACACGCCTCTACACTTACTTCCTAAGAATCAAGACGCCGCGCTGTATCATGATGAGTACCGTTATATATTATAGATACAGAGATCCACAGTCCGAGCTGTATAGTGATACCAAGCACACCCATACAATTATATTGCTCTGTAAATGCCGATGGTGCACCATACACCATCCTCTGTGATCGCTTCACCCCCATTATTGGAAAGGCATCAAAAACTAACCACTGTGGTCTGTGGGCAGAAAAACTGGACAGCTCTAACACCTCTAGCAGTGAAGAGGTTACGTTTTTCCCGCTGGTCTCATTTTAGATCTCCCCCTTATTGTACTGCACTGCAGATTATGTTGGTGCCTTATAAATAACCAATAGGACTCGTCAGAAAAAGCCCTGTGTGCTCCATCGGACTGTAGCCCGCTCCTGCCCCTGCTCTGCGCACCCCCAGACGCAGAGGTAAAGGTCAGTGCCAGACTATATTAGCAGCAGTAGTAGTATTGCTATTTAGGTCCATCAATGCATGTGGAGAGGTGATCCTGCCCTCGGCTGCTGTGGGAAGCCTGTGGGTCCTGCAAAGACAAACAAGCTGCTGTGCAATAAGCAGAGGGGAGGGAGTGCAGCACAGCAGACCTGTGAACCCGAAGGCAAGGGAGGTTTGTCATAAATAACAGGCTCTTCAGATCTAACTAAGCACTAAACACACAGCCAAGACCCCGAGGCACGCAAGCTGATGATTATATAGAGAGGACTTCCCACAGACCATGCAGAGAATGCTATTTGGATGGATGGAGATAAGCAGATATATGATAAATGATCAATGAAATCAGCATATACACATAGGGCACATACATACAGCACGTACACATACAGCACGTACACATACAGCACGTACACATACAGCACGTACACATACAGCACGTACACATACAGCACGTACACATACAGCACATACATACAGCACGTACACATACAGCACATACATACAGCACGTACACATACAGCACATACATACAGCACGTACACATACAGCACATACATACAGCACATACATACAGCACGTATACATACAGCACATACATACAGCACGTACACATACAGCACATACATACAGCACGTACACATACAGCACATACAGATGTAGCCAGAGTTTCCAACGGGTTCAATGGCAGTGATGACGCAGAATATCTCACCGTAACTTGCCAGCGAGAGCAACAACCCTTGCTCCACATCTGGATAGATCGATATATAGACCAAACGACAGATACGGGTACCTAGGATAGGTGTCAGTCGGTATATGAGCCCCCAACGCTCCCTTAATAAAAGCCCCATGTAATGTATATTCTGCGATACCCGCCACCATTGTCCTTTCAGTGCTAATGTTTCCTGAACAAATGTTAAAGCGATGGGGAGGAAAAAAAGGACCATTTGTAGAGGACAACTAGCACGGTTGACTGCAACTCAACTACAGGCTGCTAAGTGAAGCGAGGCTGGAGGGGAAAACACTTTTAACGGGTGCTGATGGTGATCCGGGCTGATGTGCTGTCAATTATTCATTGAGGTCATTACTAAGACTGCTCCTGACACCTCTCCTCTTTTACAGGCAGAGATGCAGGATTCAGGGGGGCAAATGACGAGCGCGTAGGAGGGGGGCAAACGGAAGAATGTGCAAGAAGGGGGGGGGGGGAAATGGCCGAACGTTCAGGATGTGGGGGGGGGGGGGGGTGGGAACGGACAAACGTGCAGGATGTGGGGGGAACGGACAAACGTGCAGGATGCGGGGTGGGGAACGGACAAACGTGCAGGATGCGGGGTGGGGAACGGACAAACGTGCAGGATGCGGGGGGGGAGGGGAACGGACAAACGTGCAGGATGCGGGGTGGGGAACGGACAAACGTGCAGGATGCGGGGGGGGGGGAGGGGAACGGACAAACGCGCAGGATGTGGGGGGAACGGACAAACGTGCAGGATGCGGGGGGGAAGGGAACGGACAAACGTGCAGGATGCGGGGGGGGAACGGACAAACGTGCAGGATGTGGGGGGAACGGACAAACGTGCAGGATGTGGGGGGAACGGACAAAAGTGCAGGATGCGGGGGGGGAAGGGAACGGACAAACGTGCAGGATGCGGGGGGGGGAACGGACAAACGTGCAGGATGTGGGGGGAACGGACAAAAGTGCAGGATGCGGGGGGGGAAGGGAACGGACAAACGTGCAGGATGCGGGGGGGAAGGGAACGGACAAACGTGCAGGATGCGGGGGGGGAACGGACAAACGTGCAGGATGTGGGGGGAACGGACAAACGTGCAGGATGTGGGGGGAACGGAGAAACGTGCAGGATGTGGGGGGAACGGACAAACGTGCAGGATGTGGGGGGAACGGACAAAAGTGCAGGATGCGGGGTGGGGAACGGACAAACGTGCAGGATGTGGGGTGGGGAACGGACAAAAGTGCAGGATGCGGGGGGGAACGGACAAAAGTGCAGGATGCGGGGGGGAACGGACAAAAGTGCAGGATGTGGGGGGGAATGGACAAACGTGCAGGATGTGGGGGGGGGAGGGGAACGGACAAACGTGCAGGATGCGGGGGGGGGGGGAACGGACAAACGCGCAGGATGCGGGGGGAACGGACAAACGTGCAGGATGCGGGGGGGGGGAGAACGGACAAACGTGCAGGATGCGGGGGGGGGGGGAGAACGGACAAACGTGCAGGATGCGGGGGGGAAGAACGGACAAACACGCAGAATGCGGGGGGGAACGGACAAACGCGCAGAATGCGGGGAGAAGAACGGACAAACGCGCAGGATGCGGGGGGGAAGAACGGACAAACGCGCAGGATGCGGGGGGGAAGAACGGACAAACACGCAGGACGCACGGGGGGGAACGGACAAACGCGCAGGATGCGGGGGGGGGGGCGGACAAACGCGCAGGATGCGGGTGGCAAACACAAACGGGCAGGATGGCGGGCAAAAAGATGAGCACGTGGGAGGGTTGGGACAAACGGACGAGTGCGTAGGAGGGGGGAAAACAGATGAGAGCATAGGAGGGGGCAAATGGACGAGTGCATAGGTGGGGGGCAAACAGACAAGCACATAGGAGGGGGGCAAAGGGACGATTGCGTAGATGGGGGGCAAACAGACAAGTGTGTGGGAGGAGAGGAGGGGGCAAACCGTCGAGACCGTAGGAGGGGTGAAAAAAGACGAACGTGTAGGATGGGGGTAAAAGGACGAGCGCATAGGCGGAGAAATTGATGACAGCCTCAATTGCTTCCATAAGTAAATCCATTACACATGCAATCCCACATAACTGACCAAAAACAAATCTGTAGCAAACAAGTTATCAATCTCATTGGCTTCCTTAAACTAGTCTAACCATGCTAAAAGCAAGGATCTGGCTTCTTTCGTTTCTCTGGATATTAATTACAAATTGCATTTTCTTGCAATGGTTTTATTTACCTCGTCAATCAAGTGTTTTCTTTACCCTTATCCCACCCCGTCCGTATCAGAGAGCCCCTGCACAGTGACATCAGACACAGGGCAGCTTATACTGCAGGGGTCAGATTTGGGCACTTTAAAAAATAAAAAGAAAGGTAATTCAATCACTCAGATGTGACCCCTTAAACATGTCACTGCCATTATTGTATTGTATGTCTTTATTTATATAGCGCCATTAATGTACATACCGCTTCACAGCAATAATACATGTAGTAATCAAATAAATAACAGAGCATGGGAATAAGTGCTTTAGACATAAAAGTGACATTAAGGAAGAGGAGTCCCTGCCCCGAGGAGCTTACAGTCTAATTGGTAGGTAGGGAGAACGTACAGAGACAGTAGGAGGGAGTTCTGGTAAGTGCGTCTGCAGGGGGCCAAGCTTTATGTATCATGTGTTCAGAATATCCACAGTGCTATTCATATGCTTCTTTAAGCAAGTGTGTCTTAAGGTGGGTCTTAAAGGTGGATAGAGAGGGTGCTAGTCGGGTACTGAGGGGAAGGGCATTCCAGATGTGCGGGGCAGTCAGTGAAAAGGGTTTACGGCGGGAGAGGGCTTTAGATACAAAGGGGGTAGAAAGAAGACATCCTTGAGAAGAACGCAAGAGTCTGGATGGTGCTCTTCGGTCCTAGAAGGGATTAAAGCTTTAACGGAGAGCTGTTATTATTTCCCACCATGCACTGTATTTAACCCCTGCAGTGATTAAGAAGCATGTGCTGGATTCGTGATACAGTGAAGGCACTCAATGTACCACCTTGCAGAACCATTTCCACTCCCACATCGGGGGCCAGAATGCAAAAATTACGAGGGAGGCTCAGCCTGGGAAAATTGTTCCTACAGCACAAAGCGGCAGTGGAATGCTGGAAATAACCATGGCACATAATACACCTTAGTGACACTGTACTGTGTAATCACTTATCAGATCCTCCACGTGGATAGTGTGTGGGTGCTCTTGGGTGTGTGGGTGCTCTTGGGTGGGTGGGAGGAGGGGTCCCCACAGAACGGTCACCCACAGTTTTAACTAGAAGGACAGGGGGCCATAGTATGGGATATTTATGGCTCCGATATTGGAAAGGATCAATCCTGGGTAGCGGATTTTGTAAAGAGTCTCACAAATCGAATTGTTTCATTTGCTTCCGCAAGTAAATCAATTAAAATGCAACCCCACTTGCCGACCCAAAGCAACCTTTTGTAAACCATTTAAACAATCTAATTGGCTTCCTTAAACTAATCTAACCATGTTTGCAGAACATAATTGTCTACTTTAGTTTCCCAGGAAATTAATCACATGCTGCATTTCTTAGGGACCTCTGAATGGAGGGGTTTTTTCTTTCCTCTCATCCCACCATGTGCTTCTGGGGGACGCGGGCGGTTACAGGGGCCCCGCGCTCTTCCCCACGGCATTTAAATTAGTAAATAACTCGCCAACCAGCTGCCAGCCGGGTCTTTGGCGACGTGTCGCCATGGCAACGCAGCGTCAAATGACACTGCGGGGTCACATGACCCCCGCACGCTGGAAAAGAAGGAACGGGGGGGAGGCATGGGGGAGGGGGGCGCGAGCACTGGGGGGAGTAGGCAGGTGGGGCGCAGTGCGAAGTTTGCGCACCCCTGTTCTAAGGCTATGCTTACAGTGTTGGCGACGTCAGGCTACGGTTGCTGGAAAAATCAAATAGAGATGCCTTCCAGTGAGCGCGACCAAGGCGTTGCTTCATCCCGTCGCGCTTACTATAAGCGCACGCGACGGCGGCAATGCATGTTTTTACGCAACGTCGCTATCGCCAGCGCCGGCACTATAAGCGCAGCCTTAGAGAGCCAGTGCAGATAAGAGGTGTGGAGGGGGGTGAGGGACTTAGTCTGTGCAAACTCTTGATGAACACACAGTGACATCAGACTAGCTCTGCACTTCTGCACCCCGTGCTGGGCTGAAAAAGCCATGTAATGCGACAGGCATACGCTTATTGCCCTCCATGTTAAAATGCATAAGAAGGCAAGAGGTGACTCGCAGTGAGTGCTCATTTGCATGTCATTACCCATTACTGGCTGCAGTGGAAGCACTTGTAAATGTGTATATAAGTGGTATTTTTATTTGCTGTACAGTGTACACACAAACGTTAAATGTCAGTATTAGTACAGTAGTAGTACAATGTAAACATATTTCTGTGGAGAACTGATGTGTGTAAGAGGGCGATCCTATTGAAGTATATAGGAAATGTATGTGTGTAAGAGGGCGATCCTATTGAAGTATATAGGAAATGTATGTGTGTAAGAGGGCGATCCTATTGAAGTATATAGGAAATGTATGTGTGTAAGAGGGCGATCCTATTGAAGTATATAGGAAATGTATGTGTGTAAGACGGCGATCCTATTGAAGTATATAGGAAATGTATGTGTGTAAGAAGGCGATCCTATTGAAGTATATAGGAAATGGATGTGTGTAAGAGGGCGATCCTATTGAAGTATATAGGAAATGGATGTGTGTAAGAGGGCGATCCTATTGAAGTATATAGGAAATGGATGTGTGTAAGAGGGCGATCCTATTGAAGTATATGGGAAATGGATGTGTGTGAGAGGGCGATCCTATTGAAGTATATGGGAAATGGATGTGAGTAAGAGGGCGATCCTATTGAAGTATATAGGAAATGGATGTGTGTAAGAGGGCGATCCTATTGAAGTATATAGGAAATGGATGTGTGTAAGAGGGCGATCCTATTGAAGTATATAGGAAATGGATGTGTGTAAGAGGGCGATCCTATTGAAGTATATGGGAAATGGATGTGTGTGAGAGGGTGATCCTATTGAAGTATATGGGAAATGGATGTGAGTAAGAGGGCGATCCTATTGAAGTATATAGGAAATGTATGTGTGTAAGACGGCGATCCTATTGAAGTATATAGGAAATGTATGTGTGTAAGAAGGCGATCCTATTGAAGTATATAGGAAATGGATGTGTGTAAGAGGGCGATCCTATTGAAGTATATAGGAAATGGATGTGTGTAAGAGGGCGATCCTATTGAAGTATATAGGAAATGGATGTGTGTAAGAGGGCGATCCTATTGAAGTATATAGGAAATGGATGTGTGTAAGAGGGCGATCCTATTGACGTATATGGGAAATGGATGTGTGTGAGAGGGCGATCCTATTGAAGTATATGGGAAATGGATGTGAGTAAGAGGGCGATCCTATTGAAGTATATAGGAAATGGATGTGTGTAAGAGGGCGATCCTATTGAAGTATATAGGAAATGGATGTGTGTAAGAGGGCGATCCTATTGAAGTATATAGGAAATGGATGTGTGTAAGAGGGCGATCATATTGAAGTATATGGGAAATGGATGTGTGTGAGAGGGTGATCCTATTGAAGTATATGGGAAATGGATGTGAGTAAGAGGGCGATCCTATAGAAGTATATGGGAAATGGATGTGAGTAAGAGGGCGATCCTATAGAAGTATATGGGAAATGGATGTGAGTAAGAGGGCGATCCTATTGAAGTATATGGGAAATGGATGTGTGTGAGAGGGTGATCCTATTGAAGTATATGGGAAATGGATGTGTGTAAGAGGGCGATCCTATTGAAGTATATGGGAAATGGATGTGTGTGAGAGGGTGATCCTATTGAAGTATATGGGAAATGGATGTGAGTAAGAGGATGATCCAATAGAAGTATATGGGAAATGGATGTGAGTAAGAGGGTGATCCTATAGAAGTATATGGGAAATGGATGTGAGTAAGAGGGTGATCCTATAGAAGTATATGGGAAATGGATGTGAGTAAGAGGGTGATCCTGTTGATATCAATGGGGGCTTGATGTACATTATAGGATGATCCTGTCTACACAGAGCAGCCTATTGAAGCCCATGTGTGTGTTAAATCCCATGTGTGTGTTAAATCCCATGTGTGTGTTAAATCCCTACCAGACCAAGTTTTTGTTTTGGGATAGCTGTGAAAACAGGACACATTTTAGGCTTGTATAGAAAAGACATGAGCTGACAGCAGTAAATCAGCAATATAAACCCCATGATCATTATCTCCAACACCTTCCCTCTCCCACTTCCCCTGTCTTCTCTCCAGCCTCTGAATAGAAACAAATCGATGCTCCTGTTTTTATCCCCCCCCCGCTCCCCTCCCTCCCCCGATGAGGGGGCGACCTTCAAGTATTCTTCTCTGACAACAAACAGCATTGTGCTTAAGCACTTGACTGGTTCAGGAGCTTGGAACACACTGCAGTGAGAATCCGTGAACAGAACACACTGCAGTGAGAATCCGTGAACAGAACACACTGCAGTGAGAATCCGTGAACAGAACACACGCATGTTGGAAAGTCATACAGTATATGAATCTCTCTTGCCCTCACTTGTGCCCTTCTCTCTCCCCCCTCTCTCTCTCTCCCCCCCCCACACACACTCTCTCTCTCTCTCTCCCCCCTTCTCTCCCTCTCTCTCCCTCCCTCCCTCTCTCTCCCCCTTCTCTCTCTCTCTCTCTCTCTCTCTCTCTCTCTCACTCCTTTTTGCCTGTTATTTTCATGCACCCCTCTTTCATCCCTCTTTAATTCTCTTTCTTTTACCCCTTCTTTCTGCCCTTTCTTACTATTTCCACCTCTCTCTGCCTCCATTCCTCCCCTCTGACTTAATACACCTCTCTTTTCTCCCCTCCCCCCACGCTCTGCTCAATCTATATATTCCCTCCGTCGGCTCTTTTCTCTCGCCCTTCTTACTAAGCGCTGCATTCTCTCCTCAGGTATAAAACCACAACCAGGCCTATATAAGTCAGGGTGTATTGTACAATTTGGGATATCTGGCACTGTTCCGGAGTTCGGCCATCATGTCTAAATTTGCAAACCATAAAAATGCATCGTACATTATTAAACATCCCAGCCAAGCAAACATATTTTGTTAATCTTGTCAATACCATTTTCTTTACATTTTCCTCCCTCCACTCCTTGCATACACAGCTCATTGTAAAATCATTTTGTAGTATTTCCAACACCATAAAAAAAAACACTCAGGGAACTATTAAAGATGGACCATGTGACTGCGTAATGCTAAAGACCCCAACAGTAGGATAAATGAATGAATAACCAGATACTTGTAGGGGGGACCCCTAAACATAAACTTGATAGAAGACAGGTACTGGGTTGCAGTCCCGGATAGTAAGCTCACTAATAAGTGACGCTGTTGTTAACAATAACACTAGGAAGATTGAGCATAATAACACCCTATAAACGTACCAATTGTCTAAATAAAGTCCTGACCAGGAAAACAGGTAGCAAGCGATTGACTCACTCTGAGTGCTGCACAGTCCATGCGATCCAAAGGTGAGGGGTCCCCAGGTGTGCTTCCGTCCTACGGGTAGGCTAGTAGAGAAGGAGAAAAACTGGAAGAGCACTACTGTAGGTATCAAATAGTAGAAAGGAGGGTGCGTATCCCATAAAAAGATTATTTATTGGTCATGGAAAAACCGGGCAATGGAGAGCCCTACCAATAATCTTTTTATGGGATACGCACCCTCCTTTCTACTATTTGATACCTACAGTAGTGCTCTTCCAGTTTTTCTCCTTCTCTACTAACTATTAAAGATGGCAGAGACTGTGATTTTCTCCAAAATTGCAAACCAACTCAGTCCTGATCACTGCGACGCTGGAATCATCGTCGTTGCATTTTGTCCTCAGATACATTCTAACCAGCACTGACCAAAAGCAGTGTGGCATATTCTGTGGCATTTTCTTTGCGCCTTGCTTGTAGAAATTAGGGAGCGCAGAATCATGTGGAAGACAAATTGTGCATATGGTGCAAATATTGTAACGATAATAGGGTCTGGAATAGGAGATGATGTTATAGGGCGTGACGTTCCAACATTCTGCTGGCTGCGGGAGCGAGGCTAACCCCAGTAGCCATATTGTGTCCCCGTGGAGAGACTAGGTATATTCGGGAACCGAGGGGTCCCCTGAGGGCTGGCGACAGCAGATCATTTTCGAAGCATGCACCGGGTAAGACAATAACAAAATACCCTTTGAGTGCCCCAAGACATGCCTTGAACGTCATGAGGGTCGCCAATCTAGGGGCCTTATGACGTACAGCTTGTTTTCTAGGGGTAGATCGTGTTCACCGATCGGTACTGAAGTGGAGGACGCCTCCTGGGGGACCTGCCCGCGGCCACGTAATCTCTACACCAAGCGATCCCGTGGCCGAGATCCAGAAGACCTTCCGCCACTCCAAGGGTTAAAGTGTAATCTTGCAATGTGAATTGCAGTGGAACATGACGAGTACCGTCACTGATCAGCTTAATCCCCTGTGTGAGGTGTATGCTTCCTCCTCACTTTCCTAACGCCTACAGATCAATCCATATATCATCAGAAACTGTGGGATCAGCAGTTCACTGCTTGCCAGGCTCCTGACAGCAGCAGAAATGCAGAGTGACAACTCCTGATGGGTCCTGGAAACGGGGACAGAGTGACGGGTCACTGCAGAGTCCTGGATCCTGTTTATTACATTGTATCAGGCTGTCCACTTTACTGCCTCTGCTCTGATTGCCAGATTAAATCCCCAGACAGCACTATATGTATAGGATATAAATGGCTATATATGTGTCTGTGTATATATATATATGTGTGAGTGTAGCCAGTACTGGTTCTTGGCTACCAGTCTGCCCCCTCTAGCAGTAAGTCCTGGTAAGAACAGGCTTGTTAGGGTCCATCATGGGCTTTCCCTCTTCCACAGCAGCACCCTTGAGTGACAGGGGAGGAGGTGAAACTAGGCCTGGGTTTACCCAATCCTGGGTCAGACCTAGTGCCCTCATCCTACTGTACTTATGGGGATTGCCACCCAAATTTAGTTAGTGCCTCTCCCCACTTGAGAGAGGCAGGTAACACACAGGCTGCCTGGAGATTGGCCTTCCCAGTTGCTCTTCCATTAGGGGGGAAGTGTGTGAGTACCTTTCCCCTGACCTTACTAGAGGGTCATTCAAGAGCAAGGACTGCTGCGGGGGCCCTTGACCCATAGTGTAGGTCCAGGGACCATCCTACAGCTGGATACAAAGCCAGAGACTGCATTGGACAGAGGCCTGCCGTGACTGGTGGAGCTGAACAGAATAAAACCGCTCCAGTTATTAGACCCCCTGCCTGGTGTGTGATCTTTCTGGGGAAGGAGAGGGGATTGTGTTCTACCATTGGAGATTCCCTCCATACATCTGGATCAATGTCGGGTATGTACCTCAGAAGCCTGTCCTGGGTCCCCACAAACATCGGCGGACAACTCAGCAATTCAGTGAGCCTACTGGTAGCACTAACCAAACACCTAGTAACAAGGGAAACTCCCACAGACTGGGGGAAACACTGTTACATATAGATATATATATATATATATATATATATGCACACACACAGTCTGGGGATGTAACCTGGCAATCAGAGCATAGTATATGTGCTTGAATGTATGTGTCTCGGATGTAAATCGCCAACCATATATATCAAAATATGTATACACACACACACACACACACACACACACACACACACACACACACACACACACACACACAGTTTCTTCGCTCCTTGCCAATTTTGCAATTAACAAATAAGCATCAAACACCTATACAATGTGATAGTCTGAAGCTCCCCCTCTGTCTGTGACCAGGGCTGCCCACAGATTTCCCAGGGCCCAGGATAACAGCTTTAACCAATTCCCCCCCCCCCCCCCTCCCTCGCGCTTGGGCGGTCTGTCTTGAGAGTAACCTCCTCTATTCCCCCCTCTCCCCATGTATTTCTCTCCCCGCATATTACTCTTACCCCCCGCACATCCTCACTCACTTACCCCCCCTCACCCTCTCTCTTCCTCACTCCCTATTAAATCCCTCTAACTCTCCCCCCCTCTGCCATCACTTAATTACCTCCCTCTCACTCAATCCCGCTCCCTCCTCACACTCATTCCCTCCTCCCCACCTGGCCACACACACAGTTAACCCCCAATACCCATACAAATCCCTCCCCAACAATAATTACCCCCCCACCCCAACACACACCCACAAATTACAAACACAACCCCCCAAATACATACTTGAACTACCCCCCCAAATAAATACTTGCCCTATCCGGGCTCTAGCTCTCCCGCACTGCTGGGGCCCCGCTTTTCTCCCACACTGGGAGTCTTTATCATGCGAGGAACAGCTTCTATTGTGCACCGGCATCAGGGAGAGGCCTTGAGCGGGACAGTGAGGGAGGCCCACAGCTGGAGAAAGCCGGTGCCGCCAGGATGGACAAAGATGTTGGGCCCGACCTCTGGCCAGGCCCAACTCCAGCATCAGACCCCCCACAGCCACCGGGCACGGGACACTTGTCCTGTGTGTGTATATATATATAATAATATAATTATATATATATATATATATATATATATCTCCATCCCCTTGAGAAAGGTTCCGTTCCGGGACTGAAACGTCGGCATTGGTCGTCTGTTTATACATGCCTTAATATATTATTTCACCATCTGGATATATGAGAAGGAAGGTAACCAGCGCTCCAGTAAATAAACTTGATAGGTCTGGTGCTGTGGCCATAAACTAATACAGGTATACGTTACCAGCAGAAATGATGGCACAAAGACGACAGCACTCAAAAGTATAATCCAAAGTAATTGTATTAAAGAAATAAACAGCACAGCCCCCTGATGAAGATCCCTCTGTGGGGACCGAAACGTTGTACTTTGTGCTGTTTATTTCTTTAATACAATTACTTTGGATTATACTTTTGAGTGAGGTCGTCTTTGTGCCATCATTTCTGCTGGTAACAAATACATATATATATATTTCTTACTGTCCTATGGACTAAACATCTTCACTATTACAAGAGAAGGTGGCAGGCTGGGAATGAACAATGAGGGGATATGGCCCCGATGGCATACATCCATGAGTTCTTAAGGATTTAAGTTCAGTAACAGACAAACCATTACATTTAATATTCAAGGACTCAATTTCCACAGGCTCAGTACCACAAGAAGTATTTGTTGGGAATATATATATATATATATATATATATATATATATATATATATATATATATATATAGATACTAGCTGAGAGACCCGGCGTTGCCCGGGATGTAATGTTCCCGCTCCTCTCTGTCTCCTCTCTCCACCCCCCTCTCTCTGTTTGTCCCCCATTCACATCAATCCAGTCCCCCCCCTCCCTCCTTTACAGCTCTGTTTGTCCCCCTTTACAGCTTCATGCAGTGTGTGCGTCAGTCAGTCAGTGTGTGTGTGTGTGTGCGTGTGCGTCAGTGAGTCTGACGCAGAAACACAAACACACACACAGACTGAGTGACGCACGCACACACACACACACACACACACACACACACACACACACACACACTGTCAGTGTGTGTGTGTGTGCGCCAGTCAGTGTGTGTGTGTGTGTGCGCCAGTCAGTGTGTGTGTGTGTGTGTGTGCCAGTCAGTGTGTGTATGTGCGCCAGTCAGTGTGTGTGTGTGCGCCAGTCAGTGTGTGTATGTGCATCAGTCAGGGTGTGTGTGTGCGTGCGTCAGTCAGGGTGTGTGTGTGCGTCAGTCAAGGTGTGTGTGTGCGTGCGTCAGTCAAGGTGTGTGTGTGCGTGCGTCAGTCAGGGTGTGTGTGCGTGCGTCAGTCAGGGTGTGTGTGCGTGCGTCAGTCAGGGTGTGCACGTGCGTCAGTCAGGGTGTGTGTGCGCGTGCGTCAGTCAGGGTGTGTGTGTGCGTGCGTCAGTCAGGGTGTGTGTGCGCGTGCGTCAGTCAGGGTGTGTGCGCGTGCGTCAGTCAGGGTGTGTGTGCGCGTGCGTCAGTCAGGGTGTGTGTGCGCGTGCGTCAGTCAGGGTGTGTGCACGTGCGTCAGTCAGGGTGTGTGTGCGCGTGCGTCAGTCAGGGTGTGTGTGCGCGTGCGTCAGTCAGGGTGTGTGTGCGCGTGCGTCAGTCAGGGTGTGTGTGCGCGTGCGTCAGTCAGGGTGTGTGTGCGTGCGTCAGTCAGGGTGTGTGTGTGTGTGCGTCAGTCAGTATGTGTGTCTCAGGTGTGTGCGTTAGTCAGGGTGTGTGTACGCGCGTCAGTCAATGTGTGTGCGCGGGCACCATTCAGTGTGTGTCAGGCAGTCAGTGTGTGTGTGCCTCAGTCAGTGTGCGTCAGTCAGTGTTTGCGTGCGGCAGTGAGTGGGTGAGTGGGTGAGTGTCTGTGTGTGACTGTGTGTCAGTCAGTGTGTGTCAGTCAGTGTGTGACTGTGTGTCAGTCAGTGTGTGTCAGTCAGTGTGTGACTGTGTGTCAGTCAGTGTGTGACTGTGTGTCAGTCAGTGTGTGTCACTGTGTGTGTGTGTACCTCCTTGCGCCAGCCGGTGCTCCCGTCCGCGGGGGGGGGGGGGGTTGTGTGTGTGTGTGTGGGGGGGTGTTGTGTGGGGGGGGGGGATGTGTGGAGGGGGGGGGTTGTGTGGAGGGGGGGGAGGTTACCTCCTTGCGCCCCCGGTGCTCCCGGCTCGGTCGCGGGGGGGGGGGGTTGTGTGTGGTGGGGGGGGGAGGTTACCTCCTTGCGCCCCCGGTGCTCCCGGCTCGGCCGCGGGGGGGTTAACTGCCTGCTGGCGCTCCCGGCGGTAAGACGATGAGAAGAGCTGAGTGAGCAGGCGGCGGGAGTTTTGATGGCGGCGGGAGTTTTGATGGCGGCGGGAGTTTTGATGGCGGCGGGAGTTTTGATGGCGGTGTGTGAGAGGTGAGGTGGAGGAGGCTTGGCGCCGGGGAGGCTGAGGTTTGCGGTGAGGGGGGGCGGGAGGTTTGCGGTGAGGGGGGGCGGGAGGTTTGCCGTTAGGGGGGGCCGGGGGTTTGCGGTGAGGGGGGGCGGGGAGTTTGCGGTGAGGGGGGGCGGGAGGTTTGCGGTGAGGGGGGGCGGGGGGTTTGCGGTGAGGGGGGGCGGGGAGTTTGCGGTGATGGGGGGCGGGGAGTTTGCGGTGAGGGGGGGCGGGGGGTTTGCGGTGAGGGGGGGCGGGGGGTTTGCGGTGCGGGGGTTTGCGGTGAGGGACACACACACACACACACACACGACGGGAGTGAGAGGTGGTGGAGAGTGGGACTGGCGCAGATCCGAGGAGAGTGAGTGAGTGACTGTGTGTGTGTGTCTCTCCTTTGGCCCGTCACTCCGCCTCAGGCCAATGAGAGGTGTGCAGGGGCGGGCAGGCGGGCCAAGGGAGCAATCTCATTGGCCTGGCCCAAGGTCCAATGGGATTGCCGCTAGGGACACAGGGAGGGACACAGGGAGACACATACAGACATAGAAACATATGACTGTTTGAGAAATATATAGTAGATATATAATTTATTTAAATGGTAAGCCGTAAGCTAATCAGCAATATACATACATTTTCAATGTCATTTATCTGCAAGCCAGGCATTTTTCTGATCTCTGTAAATTTTTACATTAAACAGCCTCGCTAACTATACTCCTGACCTACATTTAGTCTACCTAATTTTATCATTATCTGTTGTTACAACAGTGCTAATTACAGCACTAATGATACACGATACAACTGAGGTTTGCATACCATTATCTTAAGTGACTGAGGTAAATATAGCGCCTTTATATTACTGAGATATTTACCTGTTTGCAAGCTGTTATACTAAACAGCTTTGCTACATATATTCTCTCTCTCTATTTACCCGAGTGTGTTTCACTAATACAAGCCACTTTTCCAATACTGGCTACACAAGAAGCTTTTACCCACCATAGACTTCTGGATTGACCACTACTGTAGTATCAACTCTTAAAGGAGAATATAGATACAATAAGTATCATTACAGGCATACCCCGGTTTAAGGACACTCACTTTAAGTACACTCGCGAGTAAGGACATATTTTCAATAGCCCCATACCCATGTCCGTACACTCGCTTCGCGAGTACGGACACTTATTCTGCCCTACAGACCGCCGTAGTAGTGATGCGCTGATTCCCCTTGCCCAATAGGCAAACAGCAGCTCGCGTATGCGCCTGTCAGCACGTCCTGAACAGAAATACGGCCTCCCTACCTGTACCGAAGCATCGATAAGTGGGAAAAAGGTAGTTCTTCACTTTAAGTACATTTTCGCTTTACATACATGCTCTGGACCCATTGCGTACGTTAAGGCGGGGTATGCCTGTATACTGCTGTCTCCTTAAACAACACTTAGGCTGCGCTTATAGTGCCTGGCGACGAGACGTCGCTCTAAAACAAATCAATTGAATCCGTCGCATGTGCTTATAGTAAGCGCGACGGTGACGGAGCGATGTCGCGACCAAGAATTTTGAAGTCAGTTAAATTTGATTTTTTTAGCGACATTCGCCACATGTGACTGTCTCCAAACCAATCAGAAAGTGCTGCCCTCCTCCTTGGTGACGTCACTGGCCTTGTCGCCAGCGACGTCGCTTAAAACTACAGTTCAACTTTCGCCAGTGGTGACGGCGACGTCATCCACGACCTAAGGCTGCGATTATAGTGGTGGCGTGCAATGTTGCGCGCCGACAAAACAACCAAGTGCGCGATTTTTGAAAAGACATTTGAAATTGTTCTTGCCGCGCGTCGGCCGCGTCACGTGAGCGGTTCAGCCAATGAGGGCAAACTGTTCACGTGACGTCACGCCAACGACACCGCCACGCCTCCCTGTTCCCCCAGTGCAGGCTTCCCGTGCGCACAACGCGCGAGTGACATCACGTGGTCGCGCGCACACTGACGCCGCAACTATAAACGAGTCCTAAGGGACATCAGCTGCCTTTGTGGCTGCTCAGCTTTTTAGAATTTTCGTTGGTTAGGTTATCGTCACTATGTGTACACCCCACTAATTGTCTGGTCACTGTCACATTCTGTGTACACTATACAGTATGTCTTTAATTATAGAGATTTGTGAGCACAGTTGTAAGTCTCCATCATTTACATTTTGAGCATTAGAAGTTACTTTTTATCATTATCATATACACCAAGGTTATGTGTGCCCTACCAAAGGATCTCTCTTGGGCTCTCCCCCCCCCCTCTATGTGTCTGTATAATATATACAGCGCACACACATTTATAGGACTTGCCTGCCAATGTGTTGTTGACCCCTCCGACAACAAAAAGGTATAAATCCCCATATCTGCTCAGCAACATATATGGGATTTGCCATACAGTGAAAGCCCTCGGACAATTCTTTTTACATTGAAGACCAAATATCCTGACTGCAAAAAGCACCTAGGCAAACCCTGTGCAGAATACCTTCACGGGGGTCTGGTTCAGTGATTATAACCAGAGGGAGATATACATTGAACAAGTTATAAGCCATTGGCTGGTTGGTGGCCATATTTAAGTGGTTCTGCAAATAATTTGCTTGCATCGGTATTTCTCTGGAATTGGAAACCTCACAATTCCTTTCTTCTGTTGAGTTGCAGACAAAAGTGTAATGTTGACCTCGAGCTAACGAGGCAATTTAATTATTTGTGAAACATTTCCATTTAATGCTGGTGGTTTAAAAAAAAACAACAAAGTCATGACTTAATTGGCAGTATGATAGCGACTTGTAAGATGTTTTTATATAGGTGTATTGACCACCTTTATGTAAATATTGCTGTTACGGTTAAGTCGACTTTTATAGATGCACTGTGATTTCTGCATATCTGATTTATTCTTAGCCCTACATTTGCAGTGTGTGGATTATTACGAGGGTTAGTCACTCTTAGGTACTAAGGACAGTGACATGTTTAATAGGTTTTTATAAAGCTGATTGATGCCTTCAAAATTAAATTGAACAATTATAAGCATTTCATATATATATATATATATATATATATATATATATATATATATATATATATATATATATATATTATATATAACAGTGGTCAACAAATCACCAAAAAATCTACTCATCGAACAAAAAAATCTACTCGCCACCTAGTACCAAACATGTGCTGCTTGGGCCAATAGGAGCTCGCCACGATGTTAAATCCACTCGCCCGGGGCGTGCAAATGTATAGGTTTGTCGAACACTGATATATATATTATATATATATATATATATATATATATATTTTTTTTTTTTAAAAGGGCGGTTACAGTCTCTATTGTATTTTGGACGATGAGAAAAAGAACATGCGGCCAGACTTAGAGGTAAAATTGGGATGAAAAAGTGAAAATAAAGGGGATTTCTACAATAAGCATATCATTTTTTTTTTTTAAGTAGTCTACAAGTAGTCTGTACGTGGGACTTGAGCTTGACAGTAGAAGTGTTTATAACACATCCGAGTCAACACAAAGTGTCTTTTACAAGTTATGAATATTTATATAGTGCCATTAAACACCCAAACATGGAAGACATGGACAAACACGCATGTTCTCTGTCCTTGTTGTACAGTGGAGGATTTATGCCACTTTGTACCCACATATCCTGATTGTGTCTGCTTTCCATCCCATTCCCAGCTTTACAATGCAGTGACCATGCTCAGATGAGTCCAACAGGATAAAATAGTTGTCCCTGAGCGAGTCAACTGACTCTGTACTTCCCTGTTCCAAGCTTAGCTGGACAAGCTGCGTAATGCTGCAGGGAAAAGCTCTAACTATGGATAGGCAGCCAAAAGTGGCACTCTCAGCGTGCTCATTTGCATGTCATTACCCAGACTCCTTGTCTGCAGCTTAACCACAATATGACTTGACAATGGGGGGAATTAGGTAGTTTTGGGAGCCTACGGAAGTCATGCAGATGCAATAATTGGTATTCTATCTTTGCTGCAATACGCACTTTGCAATTACTATTCATGCAGCCACCTCTGCGGTGGAACCCTAGCAACCTCCAATGTGCACGGTGACCTTCAAAAGGAGAGGGAAAACGGCAATGACCTCATTATTACACAGTGACAGAAGGGTAACTAAGGCACAGGGAGGCAAAGGGCGTTTCCCCAGCGAGTGAGAAATGTACCTGCGGCTGAAATGGAACTCACTAGATGGAGCGCTAAGGTGCAGCCACGCGGGACGTGTACTTTAGGCCAGTGAGGAATGATCTGTCTGTAGTAATGTTAGACAAGGGCAGGCACGTTGCTAACCTGGAAGGGAAATTGATTGTGTCCACGCTGCCGCTCCATAACTCACTTCGCCGAAGCCGGCGCGCGTGTTTTACAGCCGCAGATAAACCTGACGAATGCTGCCTCTGATGGACCGAGGTCTTTATGGATACGGGAGGACTTTGTTTCTCGAGTTGACTTGCCAACAAAAATACGGTTATTGCTGCAGATTGGCAGCCCTGGGACTATTTATCTCACTTGTGCCACGAGTAATTGGAACAAGGCTGGCTGGCTTAGTACTAGAAAACCCATATAACCCCTGTCAGAGGGGCAGGTGGTATATATACACATACATGTGTCCCTAATGTTTTGGAAGGAGATATATATATATATATATATATATATATATATATATATATAAAAAGAAAAAAACACTGCTGCGCTAGCCGGAATGATAGACAACAAAGGAGATGATTGCATACAAATGAATGTCCACACAAAAACACTAAAAACACTAGTACCTGTGTGTATGAAATAGCTGCTAAGAATGGAACATGACGTAAATGAACATACATCATAAACAATGAAGGGGAAGGGGTGAATGGGGAAGGAAAAGGGTTAAAAAGCCCCAAGAGATGCGGTGAATAATGAATAAAAATGAAAATAAAAGTGTCTTTCAACAGCTACTGGGTGTCGCTGCCAGTCTCCAGGAAAAAACCACCTTCCTCTTGCTCTGTGGAACGAAAAGAAGACAGCGCGGTTCCCATAGCATAATACTGTAATTTAATATTTGAAATGAACGTGCAAGTGAATCACAGACACTTACATTGTGCAAATTGAAATAAAACAATGTACTAACCTGGTTAGTACAGCTTTATCCCCTGAGGAAGTTGCGTATCGCGGCGAAACGCGTAGGGAAGTAGCTAGCATTGGACTGTCATTGTACACCATTCAATCTTTGAGCAGTTTTGTCTTTTGCTCGTTTTGGAGCCGGTCCGTCGTCCATTACACTTGGGGTCCTATGCAGGAAGTCTGACTGCCGTGTCAGTATCCCGTATCATCGGAGGACACGTACTCTCGCGGGATTTACTTCCAGGGGGAGACCGGGTGCGCGCGCACCTCCCTGGCATCCACGACGGGAGTGTGTTGGACTCCACACACGGTATCTATCCACAGGGGCTCCATCGGGTGACTACAAAGACCTTACTCATTGTTTTATTTCAATTTGCACAATGTAAGTGTCCGTGATTCACTTGCACGTTCATTTCAAATATTAAATTACAGTATTATGCCATGGGAGCCACGCTATCTTCTTTTCGTTTTATATATATATATATATATATATATATATATATATATATATATATATATATATATACATACATATATATATATATATACAAACACACATATACACATATATATATATATATATATATATATATATATATATATATATATATATATATATATACACACATTCATGAAGAGCAATGTTCAATCACTCTTAAACTGCCCATTTTACTTATTTATATTGTATGAAAAGTAAATACATGTTCCTTTTCCATCGGGTCTGCTGAATTCATGCCTATTATCTACTTCTAATTGTGCTCAACTAATGATGACCTCCTCATGAATTCGCAAACGTAGATTGATGCAAAAACAACAATTTACACGTAGAAGAGTTCATGGGCGGGATGAACTTTCCTAAGAGAGTGTTAGTATATATGTTAATATGAAGAGTTACCTTGTCGGTGTAGATGAAGAAGAGCGTGACCACGATGAGCTCCAAAAGGAATATGATCAGCAGCAGGACGAAGAACTGAGGGAGGAGAGAAGAGAGGAGTGAGAAGCTGCCCACTCAACCTCATCTGTGCGGGAGGGACAGAGACCCTGGGCCACAGGTCCCTTCTGTGCCAGCTTGGGAGGGACACACTATTAAGTCCTATGTTCTTCTGTATGTGTATCACCCTGTGATGGCAGTGACAAAGACTGTGGACCATGGGTCTCTTCTGTCTGTGACCTGGTGTCACCTTGCGGTGGGTGACACAGACTCCACGTGCAATGGGTCCCCTCTGTGTCAATGTATCACTCTGCAGTGGAAATGACAGATACCTTGTGTCTCTCACCCTGTGGTGTAAAATGGACTGACTCCATAGGCCATAGGTTACTGGTGTCAGTCACACTGTCACCTTCCATTGAACGGGCAATTGCTCCCTTGTATTATGGCCCCTATGTCCCCGTGTGCGGTGAGAGGGACCGGCTCAACATGGCATGCCTTCCTACCTCTTTATTAGTACTATTGACCAAGGCGCAATGTGAGAATTGCACAGAATCAACAATCTGAGCACAGCAATGTTATACAGACCAGCAGGACTTACTTTCTCTGAGGAGCTGAGACTTTGCGTGGCTGGCAGTATATAAAGATACGGTGCATCATTTATAAATATAATCAGTATAATTGTATAGCGCAGCATGTTCACGGTCAGTGGGAGTTAAGGTTAATAACTTGTAAACAAAAAAAAAATACATCTTCAGTTCTTCCTTGGCCCTAAGTGAACTGATACCAGCGTCTTGTTCGATAGGTTATACGTATAGAAGTATAATTGTTTGTTAAAACAAAATAATAATAACTTTTAATGTCTCCATAGTAACCTAATGTTTTTTTTGGGGGGGGAGGGAAGTTGTTACAACCTTTACCTAATATTTTGTGTGATAAGAATGTGTGTAAACGGTGTATACAGGGAGTTTGTTCATGAGTGCCTTGCTTATGATTGGTACCGTTTGGCTAACGACGGCAGCATAACGAGATTAAAGTGATTACGGGAAAGAAAAAATATTGCCAGATATTTGAATGACATTTTTACGCAAGCAGCAATAAGTGAATGTTTTACTTCAAGGGCGGCTGATACCATCCAGGAGAGCCAACGACCGTGTTTAAAATAAAGAGACTTCTTTCTGTCCGCTGCGTGGGAATGTCCCTTTAAGGGCACATTGAGAGAGATCTTAATAAAAACATTTCCGGCTCCGGTCCAGAAAAGCAATCGGGCATTTAAAATATCATTATGGTTTACAGCAAGGTAATAATGAGAGATTCTCTTATCGTTTCAATGCGACGCTGATGAATTATTCTCCATTCCCTTTTTCCAGCTTAATTAAGGGCAAAGTCATACATTCAGAAGTGACTTATTTTTTTTTCTTTTCTTGCAATAACTTGCTGAAGATTTGAGGGGGGGGAGAGGGGGGAAGGAGGGAGGAGAAGGGGGAAGGAGGGAGGAGAAGGGGGAGAGGGGGGAAGGAGGGAGGAGAAGGGGGGGGAGAGGGGGGAAGGAGGGAGGAGAAGGGGGGGAATAAATGTAATCAACAGTTTACAACAGAGACCTTGCTACTGGAATTCATTCAGGTTTGGGGGAATTATTGGGTTAAATTGGGCCTGGAGGTGACACATGGGCCCATTAAATTTGTCCTGCCACCGCACAGTGACACAGACAGAAGAGGCCACGGACCCGGCCGGCCTTAGGCTTTGCGGGGCCCAAGGCGGCATGTTGGCAGAGGTCCCCCCCCCCCCCGTCACCATGATGCCGCGGAGAAGCTAAGAGTGCACACATGCACACACAAACGCACGCACCTCTCTGCCGGTCCGGGGGCCCCGCTCTCCCTCCTCATGTCGGTGCCAGGATTCGACGTCCGCCCGACCGGAGGGGGGAGCTGGAGGAAGGGGGGTCCCGCGCTCCCTCCTCCAGGTCCGCCCTCGGGGTCGGGTGAAAGTTAGATCCCGGCGCCGACAGGAAGAGGGAGAGGTTGGAGAGCGGGACCAGCGAAGGCGCGGGGCCCAGGGCGGACGCCTTGCCCTAAGGCCAGCCTGTAGGGCAGCAAGACTAACACTGCAGAGTGACAAGGAGAGGAAGGACCTGGAGGTGATCCAGTCTGCCGCACCCTACAGTGACATTGTGGGGTCTATTTATCAAAGTCTCCCGCCTGCAACATTGGTGCAAAACAATGGCACCTGAGTGATTAGTGACCGGGAGTCCTATTTAAAAGCAGCAGCCGCAATGCTTTAGCACCCTACTGGTTCTATACACTGTGCTGATCATTTGTGTGGACTTGGACAAGTTGCACCTCGGTTTTATTGCCATTTAAGTGTTTGCTACGACTTTGGAGAGACTTGCCTGTCAGCGCTATATGCGCAGTGTACCACAGGGATTCCGAGCAACGACACATGCGCAACGCGTCATCCGACTGCGACGGCCACAGCGGGCCTGTGATCGTAACAGCGGGACACGCGGCGGCAACGCATGAGGTCTGGAAGTGCCCTGCGAGGCTGCTCCATTGTATCCACCACGGAGACTCCATTGCAGCTGTTGCTGCTATATGCTGGCTTATTTTCATTTTCCCGTGAGTAGGATTTTAATTTTAACCCTCCGGAAGTGATCTCCTATCAGTGTTTTCCTATATTTTAAGGGAATTAAGTGTTATCGCATCATTTAGTTTTTCATTAAATGTTACCAGTTTAATTGTAGCTACTCTGTTTCTATGTTTTTGGTGTTTGTTTTATCAGTCTGCATTCCAGTGTTGCACTAGGATTTGTCTTTTTTATTCCCACATATTATGAGGCACCAAGCAAGCTATTTCCGGATATTACTTGGACTGTGAGGGCTGGACTGTCATTGGGTAATCACTCAGGTGATATATGTTCTATCTAGGCGCCGTTATATTCTGTTTGTTATCATTTCTGCAGAATTACACACCCAAAAAATGGCCGTAAACAAAACACTAATCTAAAAATTGCAAACTGGATTGCATATCTCTAGGGGTCAGCATTAAAACCCCAGCCTGTGATCAGTACGCCTTCCTTGTACGCATCAGGAAATAACCCTGACTAGCCTGGCCCAGCACCACCTCGATATACAGTATACAGAGATAGAAAAAGCAATGTAAGTTGTGTCAAGTTTTTATCTCCGGGTCTTCCCTCGGCTCCGGACTAATTTCCTCTGTAATATTTCATGGTGTAATAGCTTGAAGAGTATTAGCTTTGGTGCTGGGTCTGAGCTCTGTGTCACACACATGCACTGCCATGTTTCCAGGTCCCAAAGGAATTACATTTGGGTGCTTGAGACCAAAACATGATGTTTTAAGGAAACACTTCAGAAAAAGCCATATGGGTACAGATACTATAATGAGTGGCACTGCTTTCCCCTGAATGAGACTATCCTATTGTAGGATTGAGTAGAAATGAGTGAGGCCCTCTCCCCAATGAGTTAGCCTTAAACACCGATAACGATGAGTTTCAAAACCAATGGGTGAGGCAGCCTTCCCATGCATGACATGTTAGTTGCTCCAATATCACCCGACAGACTCATCGTCCCCCTTACTCACGCTCAATAGCAGGTACTTGTTCTCCTTGATGGCCCCGATGCAGCCAAGGAACCCAACGATCATCACGATGGTGCCCGTGGCAATCAGCAGGTTGGCAGCAGATAGCGACGGGAACGAGGAGGAGAGAGTGGCGAAGTTACCCTGTGTGACGGCCAGCCAGATACCAACTCCCAGGATCCCACATCCTCCCAGCTAGGGAAACACAAAATAATGATATAATAATGCTGAGTATCTCTATACATCTACAGCCAGATACCAACTGCCAGGATCCCACATCTTCCCATCTGGGCAGACAAGAGAATTATAAAATGATATTACACCTAAAACCAGATACAGACTCCTAGTATCCCACATCGGGAAGATGACAGTATCATATAATGATACAGTATTGACCGTATATACACTTCCCTGAGTCTCACCCTATGCCCGACTTTTATTTTCCGGATACTAGGAGGCATGTATTTTCTGGGAGGTATTTATTGTGCTGTGCATAGGAGGCACATATTTGGGAAATAAGAGGAGAGGCGGGAGAAGGGGAAACCCAGTGTGGTTAGAAAGGGACAGTCTTACCCTGCATCCGCCTAACCCTTTCGCTGCCAGAGGGGTTTGCAGTGTATTGCCGGCAGCGAAAGGGTTAAGAGTTAGACTTGTCATTTGTCGGTGTTTGGCTGGGTGGGTGAGGTGAGCTATAAGAGCAACAGCGAACTGTGTGACTGTAGCACATCCCACCTTCCTCCTGAATCCCCTCACCATTTCCTAGAGAGAGCAGTGCAGCCGCCTGCATCTAATGCCGGGATCTCTCTCGCCGGTGCATTCTCACAAAGGGAATCAGCATTAAAAGATGTAAGTAACAGCATCAAGTGAAAGAGAAGGGTGGAGGGGGGGTGGAAAGGGAGCCGCGCTCCCCCCCCCTGCTATTATATACTATGGTGTGTGGTGTATTTGCACAGACGTGGTTAACCTAACTTCCTGATTATTTATTATAGGAGCAGATGAGTCAACAGGAGCAGCTATATGAATCAATTATATGGAGAAATAGGAGGTTTAAGAAGGGGTTATATGTAACAAAAGGAGGAGTTATAGGGAGAGGTTATATGTAACAAAAGGAGGAGTTATAGGGATCAGTTTTATGGTGCAATAGGAGGAGTTATAGGGAGCGGTTATATGGGGCAATAGGAGTTATAGGGAGCGGTTATATGGGGCAATAGGAGGAGGTTTAAGGAGTGGTTACATGGAGCAAGTTAATTGGTATATGCTACATGGAGTAACAGGAAGAGTTAGATCTGGTTTAATAGTATATAAAGATGTATCCAATTTAGCATCTCTGCTCAGAATTTTTCTCTCATTTTCCTCAGTCAATAACTCCGCCAGGTCTGAAACAGCGTAAACAATCTGCCCATGATAAAAGAGAATCGATTGACCAGCATCTTAAACCCAACTCCTCAGCTAAACCTGACAATGCATCAAAGCAAACTCGTCTGTGCAATAATACCTAACATCTCTGCAGAGTCCTTGATAGTGAAACATTGAAAGGTCTTTGTATCAGAGCAAATTATTCCTCTGTGTTCCCCACTGCAGAGCACGCAGGTCTGCCAGGAGACCGTCTCTCAGACAGGGACCTTGTGAGCTAATCACTGGGCGCTGGAGATATCCAGAAACCCTGTGCACAGTTATTGTGGGCAAATAAGGTCTCTAATAGCTGCAGGGTTAGGATATGTCTAGGTGCTGTCCGTGGTCCTGAGCCTGAATCAGCAGACTGCAAAGAGTATTCATTACTTCCTCCCCTCTCTGTGTCAACCACCATCACCGTCTTACTCCTCTTTCAATCTCTTTCCCTTCTTCACTTTGTCTGTTTGTCCTACGGTCTTCCCACCCTAGTCTTCTCTCTCTTACATTCCACGTTGTTGATATATATATCACAAATATGTGATATATATTTGAAGAGACATTGATGGACAGAGATTGAACTTGACTGGATTCCAAGAGAGATTAAAAGACCAAGACGACGACCAAAAGTAAGATGGGAGTATGAAATAGATAATGTGTCGGAGCAGCATGGAGAAGAGATCCTGGAAGATCATTGGGGAGGCCTTCATCCAGCAGTGGATCGACATGAGCTGAAGATTATATATATACCTCCTTGACAAAGGTCCCATTCGTGGACCGAAACGTTGGTTTTGTGTTTATTTTTTCAATACACTTGTTTGTTCAATTCTGGAGTGCTGCCTGCTGATTTAGTTTCCAAACGGTATCGTATTGTGTATATATATATATAAAATCAGTGGCTATCACCCATTAGGAACTGCTGAACACTTTACAAATGTATCATGGCTCTGGGGAACCCCTTATGGATTTATTGCGACGCCGTAAGACTCCAGCCAACTTATCCAATGTACCAAGAAATACTATTGTCATATTATGGCTGATTTTTTGTTGTTGCTGTGAACCAGCAGGATTCTACGTGATATAATATACAATCATACCTTTTATATTACAGTATGATGTTTAATAACCTTTTTTAATGAATAAAGTACCTAGAACTAAGTTGCGTCATTTTCAAGTAGGTCTGCGTCTTCCTTTGACTAGATGAAGGATTTATGGAGCAAGAGTTAGAGCTGAGTAATATTTGCATTTTAGCACAGGCCTATGTATTAAAAATGTGCGACTTGCGTTACTTTTCTTGACAGTTTTCTGCGTCACCTTAAGGGTGCGCAAAGTGTGATCGCAACAGGCACCAAAGTCTAAAAGTAGAAATACACTTCATAAATATTGTGTTTCAGCTAGAAAAATATGCTATTTTGTAACGCAGCTGTGTCAGTGCACATGTACCTCTTCATACAAATATCCCCCAAAATATTGGGTTTTGAAGAGTAAAAAAATCTGCTAATAGCAAACTATTCTCAGAGGACCCTTTGTAATCTCCCACAGAAACACAGGGTGAAAATCACTACTCTCTCTCATCTGTGTCTCACACATACCTCTCAATGTTCTACTCTCTCCCGATCTCACTGCCCCCTCACATATTTCTTCTTGATCACATTGCTCTATCTTGACCTTCTCACTCCCTTACCCGTTCATTCCTCTCACTCATCTTCTCTCTCTCATTTCTCTAGGTTCTCCCTCTTATTTATCTCTCACACTCGTTCCTCTATCTTCTCTCTCATTTCTCTCCTCACACTCCTTTCTCTCTCGTCTCTCATCACACTCTTTTCTATCTTCTCTTCCTCCCTCTCTCTCTCTCCTCTCCTTCCAAATCTCAATTCTTTATCCTCTCATATCTCATTCCCCCTCTCTCCCTCCTGTCTCTCTCTCTTTCTCCTCTCACAGTCTAGCTCTATACCCCCCCTGGATTTTTCGCTCGCACAGTGGCTGTCTTCCTTTGCAATGATTAAACCTTCTGCTGCCTGTGGTGGCTGTGATGCTTCAGGGATAATAGTTATTTATATAAGGTACAGTCTCTTTACATGCTGCTGTACAGGGTGAATACACACATAACTCAATAAGAGCACCGATCACCGGGATATGACAAGAAACCTGAGCTTAGTATGTTGCCTTGAAAAGAATCCTTCAGCTCATGATACATATTACATGCTGCATATGTCACATTGCCTCAAGGTCATTTAGATTGCATGCTTTGCAGGGCAGAGGTGTAGTGTGTTATGTACACATGAAAATGATAGTGTGTGTGTGTAGTAAGTGACACTCAGGAAGGACAGACAGACCTCAAAGTATTACAATACAAAAACATGGCATCAAAGTACCCGAAGGCAGATAGCTAACCCCAGCTGATCAGAGGACTGCAGCTCTGAGAGAGAGAGAGAGAGAGAGAGAGAGAGAGAGAGAGAGAGAGAGAGAGAGAGAGAGAGAGAGAGAGAGAGAGAGAGAGAGAAAAGTGAGAATGAAAGGCAAGAGGAAGGTGGAGATGTGAGTGGGAGAAGGACGAGAGAAGGGGGTGTAAGACGAAGACATGGAAAGAGAGAGAGGGTGGCGGTGTGTATCAGAGAAATAATAATAGCATTTTCTTGTATAGCGCTGCTAGTTTTACGTAGCGCTTTACAGAGACATTTTGCAGGCGCAGGTCCCTGCCCCATGGAGCTTACAATCTATGTTTTTGGTGCCGGAGGCACAGGGAAATAAAGTGACTTGCCCAAGGTCACAAGGAGCCGACACCAGGAATTAAACCAGGTTCTCCTGCTTCAAACTCTCAGTGCCAGTCAGTGTCTTTACTCACTCTCCCAAGAAGAAAGAGAGCTGGAAAGAGAAATAAAGAAAAGGAGATAGATAGATATACAGTAGGTGAGAGAGGTGGGGAGGAAGAAATGGGGCGTAGGAGAAAAAGGGAAGGGGCTTGAGAGAGAGGAGGAGAGTTTCAATAAGAAACAGAGGCCCAGACTCACTAAAAGCTGCTAAGGCATGCAAGAGCCTGGCACCCGTTTAGTGAATCTGGGCCAAAGGCAAAAAAAAAAACGGAGAGGGAGAGACAGAGTGAGAAGATAGATACATAGAAAGAAAGGGAGAGACTGAGTGATTGTGTGTGTTAGAGACCGTTAGAGTGAGAAACAAAGGAGGTTTTGTTTTAATAAACTGTGAAAGTGCCGATCGGGGCACACTGATTTTAATAGGAGTTTGTCCTGCACAGCACTATCGTGGTTTAATGAATGTCCCCTGGAGAGATACTAAACACAAAATAGCTACTTGCTCCACACTATACGGGCACAAAGATAGTTATAGGTAGGGGCTGGGTGCACCCAAGGAAATATAGGAGATAACAGAGAAAGGTCCAGGGGATCTCGTAAACCCAGAATTACAGTGCCCTCTCAAAAAGCCCCACACAAAATTTAAGCCCAAAAATTACAAATCCACATAAAAGGGAAAAAAAATCCATGATCAACAAAGGAATGGAGAGGAGGAAAGAGCAAAAAAGGGGGGAACAGACATGAATAGCCCCTTAGGGGGAGGTGAAAGGAAGGCATGAAATCGAGGGGAATATGGCAGAGTTCCCCAAGGAGTAAGTGCAGTGAATAACACGAGAGTGCTGTACTTAGAGAACATACAGTTTGGGTCCTCAGAGTGATATGTGGATAGAAGTGTTAATAATAATAAGGCGGTTTCCCAGAAATATGAGAAGTACCTATAACGTGTCACTGGCGATAGCAGACATACCTAAAAAGTGTGAGTGAGTGTGTACAAATTAAAGATCACACATACGCAACAAATAATTGTAATAGATATCAGTGGTAGCGGTAAACCTGTGAACAAACGTGTGGTGAAAGGTAAGTACCCACCTACTCCATCAGTGTGCCCGCCTCTGAACGTCAAACCGTGCGAGAGTTATAACAACAGCTACCCAGGTGTGAAATGCCAAAGCAGGTGCATAAAGCAGACCAGAGCAAAACAACAATAACTTTAATAACTATAGCCCATCGACCCCTCCCTCCCCTCCCCCCAACCTCATATTGGGTACCCTAGGGCAGGGGTGAGTAAACTTTTTATGCCGAGCCCCCCTTTTCATCCATAAAATTTCACGGGCCCCCCCTGCCTGATGTAATCAAAATCACATGAAAAAACCCTTTATTAAACGGTATACAATATAAATCCAAATACTGTATGTTTAAATACTTACATATTTCAACAGCTCGCGCTTGCAAAATTAGGCTGCGTCCACGCTGCCGCTGAGGGCGGTGACATCACCAACTCTCCAAGCATGAGCACAGGGTGTCCTGCATAATTTTGCAAGTGTGGATCGGGGCTATTTGTGTGTGTGTTTGTGTGTGGCTGTGTGTGTGTGCTGAGCGCACCTCAAAGTCAATTTTGTTTATCTCCCCAAGCGCCAAGCTTGGGAGCGCGTACGTGCACAAAGGCAATCCTTTTGGGGGGCATTCATCCACCTCTTTGCTACCTCCCTTCCCCCTCTCCCCCACCCTTTTTTTTCTTCCTTCACCTCCCTGCTCTTTGACTTGCTATCCCCAGCGTCATCCAAACTCCTACCTACAATATTATTTTTTTTTTTCCGTTTTCAATGTTGTGTTTTCACTTTTTTTTTTACATTATTTCTGTGCATTCATAGTATGATTGATATAGTGGCAGCCTACCCTCTCACTTGCAGAGGATCGCAGCTTAAGCAGGTTGCCAGCGGAGGAGAGCAGGACCACAGCGCTATTGCAGGGCAGACACCAGAAGGAGGGGGGTTTGACTTCACCGTGTGCTCAGGCGTGCTCCTCCCCGTACCTCCGAAGCCCCTGCGCGTGCGCACACACACACCATCACGTGGCCGCCACCTGCACTATCCTGTTCAGCCACCCGCAGACATCTTAGGCCCCCCACGCACACACACACACACAATCCCCCCCCCCACATACAATCCCCACACACACAATCCCCCCCACACACACACACACTCAATACACACACACACACACACACACACTCAATCCCCCCACACACACACAATCCCCACACACACACACACAAATCCCCACACACACACACACTCAAATCCCCACACACACACTCAAATCACACACACACAATTTCACCTGGGGGGCGACATGCTCCGATCCCCCAACCCCCCATATTGCTGAAAACTGGTGTGGGAAGCAGACAGGAAGAGAAGGAGGGGCTGTCTGTGTGCAGAGAGAAGCCCCGCCCCCTCTGCAAGACACAGAAACATAGAAGCAGCAGCACGGAGCTTCTGGCCGCCCGTGCACAGCTCTGCCCGCCCCCAGGTTTCCCTGAAAGCAGCCCGCGCCCCCCCCTACATAATCTCGCGCCCCCCCCAAGGGGGCGCGCCCCCCAGTTTGCGCACCGCTGCCCTAGGGTGTCTCTTGATCTGGCTACGTGTCCGAGTGTGGTGCATACCTGCTGGCAACAGGTGGGCCTGAGTCTCCCGCGGTGACATGGGGGACAACAGGACAGGTCTCTGGGGTGGATGCCTTTGTTCTCTTCTAATGGTGCAGCGCCTCCATCTGTAGTAGGCCACAGGGATACGGTGTGGAATCCCTACTGCAGAATCCCCTCCCAGGGATGAGAGATTCCAGTCTCACACACTGTCTCTTTAAATAGCAGCAGCTCTTTATTAGTCTCTCAGCAGTAGCAGTCAATGCAATATATACACAGCCAGCCAGCTATCCTCCTCCAGAATGTCCCCTGCCTCCACTCTGGGCCTAAGGGCCACCCAGAGTGGGGCTAGCTCTTCTCTCACCCCTATGCAGGGTGAGAGGTACTTGGTCCACCTATATATCTAACAGCTCTGCTCATCAGGCTGCTAGCTCTCAACTCTACAGACTCTAAACCTTGTCTGACAGACTAAATAGGAAGTGACACTGCTCTTTGTAGCTTCCAGCAGGCACCGCCCCTATGTCTCTTGATTGGACACAGGGTCAGGTGACCTACCTTCACTGACTCAGGGCAAATGTCTGAAGCAGGAAAAATCCATGATTACTCCTGGCAGACCAGTCCTTACAATAAAGGGATTACTGCCAGGAGGAGAGTAGAAATATAGCCCATAAACTTACCAGGGCTACATAACCATTACCTAACAAGCTAAACAGTGGCAACATACAGTTACAACACGAAAACAAAATCGAAGGGAGAGGGTGGGTTCCCGGCTAAAGTAATTCCCGCCCCTAAAAGTCAATACGGGCAACATTCATTTTTATAATAATTATACTAGAAAGGAACACAAATCTTAGAGGTTCTAATAATTCGAGGCCGCTCTTCGATGCAGGAAAGATCACCCTTATAATGCATTGTCTAAACGGACCCTGTGTTGTCATAGATAGTGGTCTTTTAGTGTATAAAGGGCGCAACAGATACAGTATAACAGGTAACATGGCTGCACACAGAGATGGCAAGAAGAAATGGCGGCTAATGATGGTAATTACAAAAATTGGAATAATTTTCCCAGATAGTAAAGTGGGGCTCCAAAAATGGAAGCGCGAGTGTGCCCCTTAATATCAGAGAAGGCTTCTCCCTTGAAGAAGAGCTGACGCCCGAAACGTACGTCGGGCACGCCTGACATCCCAAGTGTGTGACGCTGGCTTCCTGGTGGGAGTTGGATGGAAGATTTGGGTAGCATGGTCGCGTCTATAGGCGTGTGTATTTTTCTTCATAGATCATGGACTTGGAAGCATATGGAGATAAGTAACAGCAGTTTCTTTAAAGCAGAGTTACTGAAGCTTATGATAATTATGGTCTGTTAGCCTAGATATGGAGGCAATAGCATAAGTGACAAATAATATCAGGGCATCACTGCTTTTTCTACTAACAGGTTGTGTATAGCATTGGTGTCACGGGAGACCAATACTTTTAACACCATTACATTCCGGGATCAAGTCACTAGGCAGGACAAAGTCGTTGAATAAATGGGTTTATTAAGGTGAGCAATATAATAAGAAAAAGCTGCACACCACAATAAATAGAATCAAAATACTTGCAAAGACCGGTGCTCCTGGTTCAGGGATATCTGCCTAAAAGAATCCAGTATATGGAGAAAATGGCTGATCCAGGGCAACTTTGGAATTTTCAAAAGAAATGTAATCAGCACAAAAAACAGTGTTTTTTGTGCTGATTAAATTTCTTTTGAAAAATCCGAAGTTGCCCTGGATCAGCAATTTTCTCTTTATTCTGGTGAGACCAGCAGACACACAACGAAACACAAAATACAGTAAATACACACTTAACTGGGAGCCGGGGGGCGGGGGGGGGGGGAGCCTCTAGCCTCACTAGGTGCAGGGCGCCTGCTTCCGAAGGCTTACCCTATCCTCTCCACGTCCAGGAACACCACGGTACTCTTTTCAGGAGAGAAACCTGGCTTTACCCACTGACCGCGACATAGATGAAAAATAGAACTTGACCGCGATCTGAGAACTTGTCCTCAGCTAAGCTAGGCTTCTCCGGGACCTCCGTGCTGAGTGCTTTGCTATTCAGAGCAAAGCACTTTTGAAAATCCCGCCAGCATTTCACCGGACCAAGCTCAGGATCGTCTGGTTCTCTGATCGGCCAGTCCCCTTACATAGACCTCACTGTTCTATGTTCAACATGGAGAAGGGGCTGGCGACCAATCAGAGCACGGATCGTAGCTGTAACAGCCAATCAGAGCTGGGGGATATTCTGGCTGTATGCGTCAGAGGAGGAGGTGTGTCGAGGAGACTCAGGATGCCGGCAAGCGGGAAATTTGAACTGGCCAATGGGAATTGTGCCTACCAGAAACAGATTCCCCTTGCCAGCCCTACACCTCCCACTGTGTAGGCTCCTCCGAGTCTGGGAGAACAAAGAGTCTCCCCCACGGGGAGCCTTTGTCTCCAGACCCGGTACTCCGCACTTTCCCGCTGCCCAAACGTTCTGACACCTCTCGACTTCCCTTCTCCTCTTTGATCCGTCATCTCTACTCAGACATCCTGGCTACTTATCAGATTACCAGGACTGTCTGTATAGAGATGGATACACATTTTAAAAGGACATCTTTTTTTCCCCTCTAACCTGGACTCAGGAATACAACTATTAAAATAAGCATGGAGGGGGGAAATACAATATTTTAAAGGGAAGATATTACGGGCACAACATGCATACGCGTACCCGCAGACCAGACGCGGTCTGTGGGTAAAACAGGGGGACAACCAGTATCTTTGCCCACCGACCTCGTACACGTTTTAACCACATTTCCACCCAACTACTCACCCGTAAACACCAGCTCCCAAAATCCCAGGCATTAAAGGTTATAATACACACAGGGTCCCCGGTTTATGGTGCTGCTAAGCCACCGGGGACCCACGGTTTTCAGGGGTGACCAGTCGGGCTTCACCTTTATTATGAAGACTGGTTACCCGTATCGTCACAATTGGGTTAAACAGGCTTTTACTTTGTCAGGCAGGAACTCACTTGTGGAGTTGGAAAAAAAGAAGCGGAAACTTTAAATAGTCAACAAATAATATATAATTGTGCTCCTTTGTGCTGCTCAACAAAAACAGTTTCTAGAAACTGTGTCCATGACATAAAAGTGAAAAACATCAAGCGCAACAGAGTGAATACGATGAACAAAATATCAAAAGCAAGCGCAATAGTGGTAAGTGAATAAAGCACTCGCATACGTATTTGTAGATGGATGCCTTTGCAAACGCCTCCTCTCTTGAAAAAAAATGTGTAGAGTGGACATAGAATAATACCGTTTTATTGAACATACAAGCAAACGCTGGGAGAGAAAAGATACACTCACATTGTCCCAGTCCTTTGAAGCATTGAAAGAGGAGGAGAATGTGAGTGTATCTTTTCTCTCCCAGCGTTTGTTTGTATGTTCAATTAAACGGTATTATTCTATGTCCTCTCTACTCATTTTTTTCAAGAGAGGAGGCGTTTGCAAAGACATCCATCTACAAATACGTATGCGAGTGCTTTATTCACTTACCACTATTGCGCTTGCTTTTGATAATTCATCGTTCATCGTATTCACTCTATTGCGCCTGATTTTTTTCACTTTTAGGAACTCACTTACAGATGCAGCAATGAGTATCCGAACACTTGCCTGGAAAAATCTGGGGCAATCTCCCAGTAATGCTGCAACATTTCTGTGACATTTCATGCTAACAGACTAATGGCCCATCGGATTAACACAGCGGGGGTCCCTGGCAGTCCCATTCAAATTGAATGAGACTGCAGCCCCCCCCCTGTGTTAATCCGATGGGCCATTAGTCTGTTAGCATGAAATGTCACAGAAATGTTGCAGCATTACTGGGCGATTGCCCCAGATTTTCCCAGGCACGTGTTCGGATACTCGTTGCTGCATCTGTATCACAGAGCTCGATTTATACATCTGGGGCTCTGAGATTCACATATACGTTTTGGGTACAACTACAGGATATTAGTATCTGTCCCATTTAATTTTCCCAGTGATGGCTAATCACTGTTTATAATGATGCTATGAAGTTATTGCTATAATAGAGAATTGCATACTGAGCCTTCCTTGATACAGTATTAAGTGGCACATTCGTGCTTCAATTTCAGGAGCGTCACTTTACCATCTGGGAAAATTATACCTATTTTTGTAATTACCATTATTAGCCATTCCTTCCTGCCATCTCTGTGTGCAGCCATGTTACCTGTTATACTGTAGCGCCCTTTATACACTAAAAGATCACTATCTATGACAGGCCTGCACAACATGAGGCCCGCGGGCAGCTCTGTGCGGCCCGCGATGACTCCAGCCGGGCGCCAGTTAATTAATTAAATAATTTTTAAAAAAAGTTAAAAAAAATGGCGGCGATTCCCTGCGCGCATGCGCAGGACCACCTCTCCGGGTTTCACCCGGAGACTTCGGGTTTGGCATCCCCTTCTCCCGGCTTGGCCCTGAAATCTCCGGGTTGGCAGTGAGCAGTGACGCGCTCACGTGAATGAGAGGAGCCGGGCGGCAGTGAGCAGTGGCTCGCTCACGTGAATGAGAGGAGCCGGGCGGCAGTGAGCAGTGACGCGCTCACGTGAATGAGAGGAGCCGGGCGGCAGTGAGCAGTGGCGCGCTCGCGTGAATGAGCGGATCCGGGCGGCAGTGAGCAGTGACGCGCTCACTCGAATGAGAGGAGCCGGGCGGCAGTGAGCAGTGGCGCGCTCACGTGAATGAGAGGAGCCGGGCGGCAGTGAGCAGTGGCGCGCTCACGTGAATGAGAGGAGCCGGGCGGCAGTGAGCAGTGGCGCGCTCACGTGAATGAGAGGAGCCGGGCGGCAGTGAGCAGTGGCTCGCTCACGTGAATGAGAGGAGCCGGGCGGCAGTGAGCAGTGGCTCGCTCACGTGAATGAGAGGAGCCGGGCGGCAGTGAGCAGTGGCGCGCTCACGTGAATGAGAGGAGCCGGGCGGCAGTGAGCAGTGACGCGCTCACGTGAATGACAGGAGCCGGGCGGCAGTGAGCAGTGGCTCGCTCACGTGAATGAGAGGAGCCGGGCGGCAGTGAGCAGTGGCTCGCTCACGTGAATGAGAGGAGCCGGGCGGCAGTGAGCAGTGGCTCGCTCACGTGAATGACAGGAGCCGGGCGGCAGTGAGCAGTGACGCGCTCACGTGAATGAGAGGAGCCGGGCGGCAGTGAGCAGTGGCGCTCTCACGTGAATGAGAGGAGCCGGGCGGCAGTGAGCAGTGACGCGCTCACGTGAATGAGAGGAGCCGGGCGGCAGTGAGCAGTGACGCGCTCACGTGAATGAGAGGAGCCGGGCGGCAGTGAGCAGTGACGCGCTCACGTGAATGACAGGAGCCGGGCGGCAGTGAGCAGTGACGCGCTCACGTGAATGAGAGGAGCTGGGCGGCAGTGAGCAGTGACGCGCTCACGTGAATGAGAGGAGCCGGGCGGCAGTGAGCAGTGGCGCGCTCACGTGAATGACAGGAGCCGGGCGGCAGTGAGCAGTGACGCGCTCACGTGAATGAGAGGAGCCGGGCGGCAGTGAGCAGTGGCTCGCTCACGTGAATGAGAGGAGCCGGGCGGCAGTGAGCAGTGACACGCTCACGTGAATGAGAGGAGCCGGGCGGCAGTGAGCAGTGACGCGCTCACGTGAATGAGAGGAGCCGGGCGGCAGTGAGCAGTGGCACGCTCACGTGAATGACAGGAGCCGGGCGGCAGTGAGCAGTGACGCGCTCACGTGAATGAGAGGAGCCGGGCGGCAGTGAGCAGTGGCGCGCTCGCGTGAATGAGAGGAGCCGGGCGGCAGTGAGCAGTGACGCGCTCACGTGAATGAGAGGAGCCGGGCGGCAGTGAGCAGTGACGCGCTCACGTGAATGAGAGGAGCCGGGCGGCAGTGAGCAGTGACGCGCTCACGTGAATGACAGGAGCCGGGCGGCAGTGAGCAGTGACGCGCTCACGTGAATGAGAGGAGCCGGGCGGCAGTGAGCAGTGACGCGCTCACGTGAATGAGAGGAGCCGGGCGGCAGTGAGCAGTGGCGCGCTCACGTGAATGAGAGGAGCCGGGCGGCAGTGAGCAGTGACGCGCTCACGTGAATGAGAGGAGCCGGGCGGCAGTGAGCAGTGGCGCGCTCACGTGAATGAGAGGAGCCGGGCGGCAGTGAGCAGTGGCGCGCTCACGTGAATGACAGGAGCCGGGCGGCAGTGAGCAGTGACGCGCTCACGTGAATGAGAGGAGCCGGGCGGCAGTGAGCAGTGACGCGCTCACGTGAATGAGAGGAGCCGGGCGGCAGTGAGCAGTGGCGCGCTCACGTGAATGAGAGGAGCCGGGCAGCAGTGAGCAGTGGCGCGCTCACGTGAATGAGAGGAGCCGGGCGGCAGTGAGCAGTGGCGCTCTCACGTGAATGAGAGGAGCCGGGCGGCAGTGAGCAGTGACGCGCTCACGTGAATGAGAGGAGCCGGGCGGCAGTGAGCAGTGGCGCGCTCACGTGAATGAGAGGAGCCGGGCGGCAGTGAGCAGTGGCGCTCTCACGTGAATGAGAGGAGCCGGGCGGCAGTGAGCAGTGACGCGCTCACGTGAATGAGAGGAGCCGGGCGGCAGTGAGCAGTGGCGCTCTCACGTGAATGAGAGGAGCCGGGCGGCAGTGAGCAGTGACGCGCTCACGTGAATGAGAGGAGCCGGGCGGCAGTGAGCAGTGGCGCTCTCACGTGAATGAGAGGAGCCGGGCGGCAGTGAGCAGTGGCGCGCTCACGTGAATGAGAGGAGCCGGGCGGCAGTGAGCAGTGGCGCGCTCACGTGAATGAGAGGAGCCGGGCGGCAGTGAGCAGTGACGCGCTCACGTGAATGAGCGGATCCGGGCGGCAGTGAGCAGTGGCTCGCTCACGTGAATGAGAGGAGCCGGGCGGCAGTGAGCAGTGGCGCTCTCACGTGAATGAGAGGAGCCGGGCGGCAGTGAGCAGTGACGCGCTCACGTGAATGAGAGGAGCCGGGCGGCAGTGAGCAGTGGCTCGCTCACGTGAATGAGAGGAGCCGGGCGGCAGTGAGCAGTGGCTCGCTCACGTGAATGAGAGGAGCCGGGCGGCAGTGAGCAGTGACGCGCTCACGTGAATGAGAGGAGCCGGGCGGCAGTGAGCAGTGGCTCGCTCACGTGAATGAGAGGAGCCGGGCGGCAGTGAGCAGTGGCGCGCTCACGTGAATGAGAGGAGCCGGGCGGCAGTGAGCAGTGGCGCGCTCACGTGAATGAGAGGAGCCGGGCGGCAGTGAGCAGTGGCTCGCTCACGTGAATGAGAGGAGCCGGGCGGCAGTGAGCAGTGACGCGCTCACGTGAATGAGAGGAGCCGGGCGGCAGTGAGCAGTGGCTCGCTCACGTGAATGAGAGGAGCCGGGCGGCAGTGAGCAGTGACGCTCTCACGTGAATGAGCGGATCCGGGCGGCAGTGAGCAGTGGCTCGCTCACGTGAATGAGAGGAGCCGGGCGGCAGTGAGCAGTGACGCGCTCACGTGAATGAGAGGAGCCGGGCGGCAGTGAGCAGTGGCGCGCTCACGTGAATGAGAGGAGCCGGGCGGCAGTGAGCAGTGGCGCGCTCACGTGAATGAGAGGAGCCGGGCGGCAGAGGATTGGATGACTGTGGTGGAGCGTGCTGTGCGCACAAGCGCTCTCAAGTGCTCCCAACTCGCAAGTCAAGTCCAAGTCTCTACTGCAGCCAGGTACATGTCACTGCCTCACCATTGTGCTGTCCTGTCCTCCATTGCGGTGCCACGCTGCTCACCGAGTCTCACTCTGTCCGTCCTTCTGTGTGTGTGTGTGTGTGTGTGTGTGTGTGTGTGTGTGTGTGTGTGTGTGTGTGTATATGTATGTATATATATATATATATATATATATATATATATATTATACATGTGTGTGTGTGTGTGCATGTATATGTATATGTATATATATATATATATATATATATATATATATATATATGTGTATATATATATATATATATATATATATATATATATATATATATATATATATATATATATATATATATATATATATATATATATATATATACTAACTGAGAGACCCGGCGTTGCCCGGGATGTAATTTTGGGGGGGGGGGGCGTACGACAGGGTTAGGCTTCCCCCCCCCTTGACAGCTAGGTGGGTGACTGAGTTGACTGAGTGTGTGGGTGACTGTGTGGGTGGGTGGGTGACACTTGACTGAGTGGGTGGGTGGGTTGGTGACTGAGTGGGTGACTTTGGGTCGGTTTGACTTTGGGTCGGTGGGTGGGTGACTTTGGGTCGGTGGGTGGGTGACTTTGGGTCAGTGTGTGGGTGACTTTGGGTCGATGGGTGGGTGACTTTGGGTCGGTGGGTGGGTGGGTGACTTTGGGTCGGTGGGTGGGTGGGTGACTTTGGGTCGGTTTGACTTTGGGTCGGTGGGCGGGTGACTTTGGGTCGGTGGGTGACTTTGGGTCGGTGGTTGGGTGGGTGAGTTGGGTCGGTGGGTGGGTGAGTTGGGTCGGGGGGTGGATGACTTTGGGTCGGTGGGTGGGTGACTTTGGGTCGGTGGGTGGGTGACTTTGGGTCGGTGGGTGGGTGACTCTGGGTTTTGACTTTGGGTGGGTGGGTGACTTTGGGTGGGTGGGTGACTTTGGGTCGGTGGGTGGGTCGGTGACTGGGTGACTTTTTCAGGGTCGGTGACTTTTTCAGGGTCGGTGACTGGGTGGGTCAGTGACTGGGGTCGGTGACTGGGTGGGTCAGTGACTGGGGTCGGTGACTGGGTGGGTCAGTGACTGGGGTCGGTGACTGGGTGGGTCAGTGAGTGGGTGGGTGGGGTCGGTGAGTGGGGTCAGTGACTTTCAGTGACTGGGTGGGTGGGTGGGGTCGGTGAGTGGGTGGGTGGGGTCAGTGACTGGGTGGGTGGTTTTGGGTGAGACTGGGTAGGTGAGTGTGAGACTGAATGGGTGGGTGAGTGTGAGACTGAATGGGTGGGTGAGTGTGAGACTGAATGGGTGGGTGAGTGTGAGACTGAATGGGTGGGTGAGTGGGAGACTGAATGGGTGGGTGAGTGGGAGACTGAATGGGTGGGTGAGTGGGAGACTGAATGGGTGGGTGAGTGGGAGACTGACTGGGTGGGAGACTGACTGGGTGGGAGACTGACTGGGTGGGAGACTGACTGGGTGGGAGACTGACTGGGTGGGAGACTGACTGGGTGGGAGACTGACTGGGTGGGAGACTGACTGGGTGGGAGCGTGACTGGGTGGGTGGGTGACTGAGTGAGTGGGTGGGTGACTAAGTGAGTTTTTGGGTGACTAAGTGAGTGGGTGGGTGGGTTACTGAGTGGGTGGGTGACTGAGTGGGTGGGTGACTGGGTGGGTGGGTGACTGGGTGAAAGTGACTGGGTGGGTGTGTGGGTGACTGGGTGGGTGACTGGGTGACAGTGCGTGGGTGGGAGACGGTGGGTGACTTACCTTGACCCCGTGGCATCTGGCTGGGGCAGGAGGTGAGTTCGGGAAGCTGGGGGGGGGGGCAAGAGTGGCAGGAGACCCGCGCCGCGCTTCCCCTCCGTCCGGGAGCCGGCGCACGTGATGGGGAGTCTCGCGCCGCGCTTCCCCTCTCCGGTAGCTGAGCACGTGAGGGGGAGTCCCGCACCGCGCTTCCCCTCTCCGGTAGCGGCGCACGTGAGGGGGAGTCCCGCGCCGTGCTTCCCCTCTCCGGTAGCGGCGCACGTGAGGGGGAGTCCCGCGCCGCGCTTCCCCTCCGTCCGGGAGCCGGCGCACGTGAGGGGGAGTCCCGCGCCGTGCTTCCCCTCTACGGTAGCGGCGCACGTGAGGGGGAGAGCAGGAGGCCCGGGCCGCACCGCGAGGGGGGAGGAGCCTGGAGTTTGCTGCTGAGCAGGAGGGCCGCGGCGCACGGTGAGGGTGATGGTGCGGCTGGGGATGTTGCGGAGCGTGGGGATTTGGGTGAGGTGGGGGGAGAGAGTGAGGGGCACCGGGAGAGGAGGAGGGGGGGGTGTGTGTGGAAGGTGAGCTGCGGTCCAACTGACGGGGGAGAGTGAGGGTGTGTGTGTGTGTGTGAGGGGGGGGTGTGTGTGTGTGTGTGAGGGGTGTGTGAGGGGTGTGTGTGTGTGTGTGTGTGTGTGTGTGTGTGTGTGTGTGTGTGTGTGTTTTTTTGCCCGTCACTCTGCCTCAGGCCAATGAGAGGTGCGGGGGCGGGCAGGCCAAGGGACCAATGAGATTGCCGCTAGGGACGCAGACATACAGTGCTTTCAGAAATATATAGTAGATATATATATATATATATATTATACATATGTGTGTGTGTGTGTGTGTGTATATATGTATATGTGTCCCCTAGGAATTATACATTCTTTTGATTTGAGGTGCAAGGGGGGGGGGGGAGTGATTTGAAGTGCAAGGGGGGTGATTTGAGGTACAAGGGGGGGCGATTTGAGGTGCATGTGGGGGAGTGATGTGAGGTGCATGGGGGAGAATGATGTGAGGTGCAGGGGGGAGAGGGATGTGAGGTGCAGGGGGGGTGGGATGTGTGTAGTGTCCAGGGGGTTATTGTGTGTTTGATGTGGAGGGGGAGAATTAGTGTGTGGGTGAGGGGGAGAGATGGGGGTATGAGAGATAGATGGGGGAGTATCGCAAAGGTTGATAGTGAGGGGTTCTGGTGGAGATATGAGGATGATGATGAGGGGTGCTGGGGGAGATATATGAAGATGATGATGATGAGAGGTGCTGGAGGAGAGATGATGATGATGATGATGATGAGAGGTGCTGGAGGAGAGATGATGATGATGATGATGATGATGATTTTACCCGTGCGGCCCAAATTTATTTTCCTTGGAGCAGTTCGGCCTTCTCACTTTACGAGATGTGCAGGCCTGATCTATGACAACACAGGGTCCGTTTAGACAATGCATTATAAGGGTGATCTTTCCTGCATCGAAGAGCGGCCTCGAATTATTAGAACCTCTAAGATTTGTGTTCCTTTCTAGTATAATTATTATAAAAATGAATGTTGCCCGTATTGACTTTTAGGGGCGGGACTTACTTTAGCCGGGAACCCACCCTCTCCTTCGGTTTTGTTTGAGTGTTGTAACTGTATGTTGCCACTGTTCAGCTTGTTAGGTAATTGATATTAAAGTTATTGTTGTTTTACTCTGGCCTGCTTTATGCACCTGCTTTGGCATTTCACACCTGGGTAGCTGTTGTTATAACTCTCGCACGGTTTGACGTTCAGAGGCGGGCACACTGATGGAGTAGGTGGGTACTTACCTTCACCACACGTTTGTTCACAGGTTTACCGCTATCACTGATATCTATTACAATTATTTGTTGCGTATGTGTGATCTTTAATTTGGACACACTCGCTCACACTTTTTAGGTATGTCTGCTATCACCAGTGACACGTTATAGGTACTTCTCATATTTCTGGGAAACCGCCTTATTATTATTAACACTTCTATCCACATATCACTCTGAGGACCCAAACTGTATGTTCTTTAAGTACAGCACTCTCGTGTTATTCACTGCACTTACTCCTTGGGGAACTCTGCCATATTCCCACCGATTTCATGCCTTCCTTTCACCTCCCCCTGAGGGGGTATTCATGTCTGTTGCCCCCTTTTTTGCCCTTCCCTCCTCTCCATTCCTTCGTTGATCATGAATCTTTTTCCATTTGATGTGGATTTGTAATTGTTTGGCTTACATATTGTGGGGGCTTTTTGAGAGGGCACTGTAATAGGGTTTTTTTGAGATCCTGTGCACCTTGCTCTGTTCTTATCCCCCAGAGAGAGGTAGATAGACGGAGACCCCTATTCTATATGCTGTTAAGTTGTTTCCCAGTTCTAGGGAAGAGGTCAGGTCCTCTGAAACGTATCGAGATACAATCTTCTCCAGCACATTGAAGAGAAAGCCAAAGAGTGATTGAGAGAATTTTGTCAAAAATAAATAAAAGGAAAACAAACAAACACATTAACAATCTAATTGTCTTCCCTAAACTAAACTAACCAAGTTAAAAACAAAGATTAAGACGTATTTGTTTTCTGGAAATCAATTACAAATACATACATAGAGACAATACATCATCCAGATGTGATGCCTTAAACATGTCATTCGTACACTTTGCTCCTAGGAGGGACTGGCCCCTTAAACATGTCATTCGTACACTTTGCTCCTAGGAGGGACTGACCCCTTAACCATGTCACTGCCATTAGTACACTTTGCTCCTAGGAGGGACTGACCCCTTAAACATGTCACTGCATTAGTACATTTTGCCCCTAGGAGAGACTGACCCCCTTAACCATGTCACTGCCATTAGTACACTTTGCTACTAGCA